>NC_044031.1:639405617-639773966 GCF_901765095.1 Microcaecilia unicolor
GGTGGGGGGAGTGGGGGGGGGGGGGGGAGAGAACACTTGGTGTCCACCCACTGCTTACCTAGGCCCACCCAAAATCTGTTGTCTAGCTATGCCTCTGGCTGGGATTGGTGATAGAAATAATGCTCTACGATTATTCTTCCTCCCTTCAAATGGCCCCATCAGCTAGCTGGATTTTTACTTTTCTACTTATATGAATTTGGTGACTACCTTCCAGATTAAAGGTTCCCCAAAGCAGTGTACAAATCATAAAAATGGAAAAAGCACGAACAATAAAACCCAATTCATCATAAAAACATCAAATAAAAAAAAAAATCAATAAAGGGGTCAATAATTCTTAGTATTATGACAGAACTTGTACAATGGAACCTATTACTTACCACCACATTTCGGTTCAAGCCACAAACCAGCTACCAGCACAAGCTGAATATTAGTAACTTTAGGCTGCCTAAGGACATGGGACTTGTCAACAACATAACCCCATGTCATTAAAACTTAGAAAATTGCTGGGAGAAATCTGAAAATTCATCCCATCCCATCTTCAGAATATAGTGTGCACTGATTGATGAGTGTGCACTTTTAAAACACTCTCCAGAACTATGGAATCGGGGCACTTCGCTTTTTTCTCTCCTCCTCACCCACTGTTTGCCTAATTGACAATTTAACACCTGCCAGGCACCTTTTCTCTTTGCATGCTGATTGGTTGCTTTCAGATTTGCTTGTTCAAGCTAGTTATTGCTCTTTTTCTGTTACATTGTGTGACGAGGAGATGAGGAGGAATATTGGCAAGCCTGTGCAGCGTGAGCTAGAGAATGACACAGGGACAGGGAACCACAGTAACTGCGGGGATGGGGACGGGGACAGAGCTCACGGGGACAGGGCAGGGATGGGAACAGAGCCCACAGGGACAGGGACAAACGTGTCCTTTTCTACTTTGAAGCCTATTAATGAACTGGATTGTTATTTATGTTTGAGTGATGCCTACAAAGATATTTTGATTTTTTTTGAAAAACAAGCAAACATACTGGCCACAACTCACAAAATTTGCATGGGGGGATCCTGTACATCCTGCTACCAGCACATCTTCTAAGAAGACAACTTCTATTCCAGGAAGGAGAGCTAGATTGAATCCTGAGATTGCTGAGGACTTCTTTTTTATCCACAGATTAAAAACAAAACATAGCAGTGCTTCATGGGGCATATTTTTCCCCTCTAGGGTATATAGAATGGGTTGTATTTTATACCCCTGGACATTTTAACAGTGTTAATTAGGATTCCTTGGTGTAGTAGAAATCACCTATTGTTGGGGTTGGAAGGGTAGAGGGTGGTGGTGTTGGGAAGGAGGGTTATTATAGCTGCTCATTGTTATTATTGTTTTCTATTTGTAATTTATACACAACAGTTGCACAGCATATTGTGCCTTTTTATACTTTAATAAAAAGATTTAAATATAAAATCGTAAGTGTTCAAGGCTTCGGCAGATGACGACAGAGCCCATGGAGACAGAACCTGCGGGGACGGGGTGGGGACGGAGACAAACTTTGTCCCCATGTCATTCTCTAGTGTGAGTGTTATTTTTATTTTCTTTGTAAGTCCACGAGTTTTATACTGACGCTGGAAATCCTGTATTCTGAGCTGTTTGCATAGTCTTGCCAACTGAATATGCCAATCAAAAATTTTTAAATCAATTGACATGCAACATTCTGTAACAGCAGACAGCTCTTTTTGTTGGAGATGCTGGGGAAAGGAAGAACACAGGAGAGGATACTGGAGACAGAGAACTTTTTCTTTTACAAACAATATAAGAGGCAGGCAGGTAGTGGGGCTTTAGTTGTGTGCTTCAGGCACTGGTGGTCATACACCATGCCCTTCTCAAGAGGGAGGAAGTACAGGTAAGAGAAGGTGAAAGAAGGAGAAAAGAAAAGCTACAGCTGTATGAGGTGGTACTAGTAATACCACTAGTTTTAGACCCCTAACCAGAAGTAAGCATATGTTACCATGTCCGGGTAAATCTGGACATATGTAACCCTAGGTGGGATCACACAATCTGAGGGCCCTGTTTACTAAGCCGCGATGTAGGTGCGCTAGCGTTTTTAGAGCACGCTAAAATTAGGCATGCGCTAATGCGTAGCACACACTAAAAATTCTAGAGCACCTTAGTAAACAGGGACTTAGGAGTTGTACCTGGAGAATTGGGGGGTTACATGACTTGCCCAGGGTCATAAAAGAGCTGTAGTGGGAACTGAATCCAGGTTCTCAGCCCACCACACTAACCATTAGGCTACGCCTTCCTGTCCTGTAAAGCATAAATCAAGGTTTTTAATGATTTAGGGCTTCTTTAACAAAGCCACGCTAGCGCTTCCCACGCAGCAAATGAGAGGAAGCCCACAGGAACTGAATGGGCCTTCTCTCATTTGCCGCATTGAGAACCGGTAGCGCGGCTTTGTAAAAGAAGCCCTTAGAATCCAAGAATGGCTTAAGGAGTCTTTCTCAAAGCCACGAAGGATTTCCTAACCACAGAAACAATATGGAAGGAAAAAAGAGAGGTCACTGTCAGATCACCCCAAAGAACAAATTTCTTCCTTAATTGTTATAGGCAGGGCTTTTTTTGAGGGGGTACTTGGGGGTACTGAGTACTGGCACCTTTTCCATTGTTTGCTAAAATTGACCCATGGACCCCAAGTTTTAATGATAGAGCTCAGGCTCTACATACCAGTTCTGTCTTGTAATAGATTCTGTGACTGGTTGCAGGGGGCATGGCTATTGTGGGGTGGGTCCCTCAGTGATCACCCCACTCCTGAAGGGTGACCTAGTATTTGAGTACCGGCATCTTTTTTGCTAGAAAAAACACACTGGTTATAGGAGACCCAAGAATATATGGTTGGACCAAAATGTACCGCTTCCTCCAAATAAAAACAGAGGGGTCTTCAGCCAGCGGCACTCAGCGCTTTGCTGACCGCCACCAGCATTTTTCCAAATATTCAATATTGGACCCTGTCCAGGCTTCGGCATTGAATATCTAGTTTTGAGGAACCAGATCATGCGTAGGCGGTTAAGTCCACTATTCAGCACTTAACCGGCTATGAGTTACCGCATAAAGATAAGGCAGCCTTTTATGTGGTCCCATTTATGCAGTTAACCTGGCCGGTAAAGGGCAGAATATTGGCTCTTAACTGGCCAAGTGCCAACTCTGCCCCCTGAACATCCCCAAAATGGCTGATTTGCAGTTTGGTGCTAACTGGTTATTTTCAGTGGCACTAACCAGTCTCGTAAGGTCCTCTTGTCATTTTTCACAATTCTCCCGTGATTTAACAACTTGGAATAACTTTGTGTCATCAGCAAATTTAATTACTTCACTAGTTACTCCCGTCTCTAGGTCATTTATAAATAGCTTAAAAAGCAGCAGTCCCAGCACAGACCCCTGGGGAACCCCACTAACTATCCTTCTCCATTGAGAATACTGACCATTTAACCCTACTGTCTGTTTTCTACCTTTTAACCAGTTTCTAATCCACAATAGAACACTACCTCCTATCCCATGACTCTCCAGTTTCCTCTGGATTTAGGCATCTGGTGTTATAGAATAGCATGTTAACCAATTTAGTTGCACGCACATCTTGCCTCGGCGCCCAAATTTTGGTGCAGATATAGAATCCAGGGTAAATTTCCTTGTCTTGGGAGAAAAGAGTGTCATCGTGCATATAAGCAAGCTCAGAATCCAGTAGCAGGTATTGCATTTCTGAGCACTGGATGCCTTCATTTCTAAAACTTTTCTCTTTTTAGGCACTATGGGTAACAGACTTAAGAAGATTAACGTGGAGAACACAGAGGAAAACCGTCGCTTCTTCCGGGACATTCTCTTCTCTGTGGATCCTTCCATCAGTGAGAACATTGGAGGAGTGATCTTCTTTCATGAGACCCTATATCAGAAATCCAAAAATGGAAAGTTGTTTCCCGAGCTGATCAAGGAGAAGGGCATTGTGGTTGGAATCAAGGTACATATGTAGACAGATGAGAGATGTACGGGGTGTAAGCAGCTTCCCTATAGTGACTTCTGCTGGAAATGATTAAGATTGCAGGAGCTGTGAGGGCCCCATACAGCAAGTGCTCCTGCAACATTCCCTACAGCAGTGGTTGAAACCTGCAAATTCATTATGGATATCCTGAAACCCAACTGGCTTTGAGGTCAGTTGGGCAGGATTGGAAAACCACTGCCCTAGACTGAGTCTTGCTAGGTGTGGATAGGACTGTGGGTGACTGACTTTTCCTACAGCTGTGTCTCTACACCATTTCTGGGTTTCTGAGCCTGGATTCCAACTGTATGTTTAACATGTGTCCTTGCAACACTACGAAACCAAAGCACGTAATGGTCATAGCGAAACTCTTCCCCTATATGATTCCTTAAGATGTGTATTCCACATGAACTTTATCCTACCACAATAACACTATGTACCTGTCTATATCGGATTTGGCGAACGCCGTTACGGTACTATGTAAGCCACGTTGAGCCTGCAAATAGGTGGGAAAATGTGGGATACAAATGCAATAAATAAATAAATAACCTTCTTTTCACAGGTCGATAAAGGTATTGTTCCTCTAGCTGGAACAGATGGAGAGTCCACCACACAAGGTGAGAGCCATTTTACTGTTCAGTGAGAAACTGGGTTTCACAGAGGGCAGAAAGTGTGAAACAGGTTGAACTTAGATCTTGAGGTTCTTCAGTTCCTGGTTTAGTTTTATTTTAATTCTGCCTCCAACACTGTAATGAGTTGCAAACAGAGATAGAGAAAGTATTCTAACTCCAGGGATTCTGTCAGCTGAAGATACAGCTCAGGAGGCTGTTTGCTACCTTGAAGACCACCACAGATGAGGATAAATTTGTGTGTCTGCTTTCTGCCTCAAGAACCCTACAGTTTGGTCCTAGAGGACAGTACAAGGGGTTACTTTTTTTTCACTCTTATGCAGGTTTGGATGGACTTGCTGAGCGTTGCGCCCAGTATAAAAAAGAAGGTGTAGACTTTGCCAAATGGCGCTGTGTTCTGAAGATCTCGGACGCTGCACCCTCCTCTTTGGCCATCCTGGAGAATGCCAATGTGCTGGCTCGCTATGCCAGCATCTGTCAGCAGGTAATAAAGCTTGGGTCTGTGTCTCCCATTCTTTCTGTTTTACTTTCCCTTTCTCTCCTTTCACGTATCTCACTCTTTCCTAGGCCTGTTTTTCTCCATCAGCGATATATGGATTTGTTTGGAATAACTTGGGAAGTGTCAGCAGTATTTCCTATGTTTTTAAGCCAAAATGAAAGGGAACCCCCCCCCCCCCCCCAAAAAAAAAAAAAATTTCCATTTTTTTTGCCATGTGTCATCAATGGGGTGCCTATTACTCAAGAACGTGTATTATTGCTCAAGAATGCACACTTTATCAATATTTGAGTAATAGTGTACACTATTGACAACACTGCCCCCAAAACAAAAAGCATATTCGAAAATCCGCAAGTGCAATGAAAAGTCCCATAAACATGACAGACTAAACAAAATGAAGGACCCGATATTCAAAATGAGTTAAATGGACAGGAAAGACTCCTGGCTGTTTTAAATCACCTGCAGGGCTAACTGGGCATGTTCAGTGGCACTTAACCAGAAAATTCTGCTGAAAATGCCAGGCCAAGCTCAAAACTGGCTATTTTGTGAGCATACCAGGGGTAGAGTTGGTATTTGACTGGCTAAGATAGCCGCATAAATAGGACCGTTTGAAAGTCGATCCTATCTTTATGTGGTTCCTCATAGCTGGCTAAGTGCCACTTTTATGAAGCCATGGTAGGATTATTGCGGCAATGGCATGTGGCATATCGGCCCTACCGCTGGGCTACCGCAGGAGTCCAGCGATAGTGCTGGTGTGTGCTGCACGCTATTTCTGGTGCTCAGAAAATAATTAAATGGCCATGCAGCACCTTACTGCACAACCATTTTCCTTTAAAAAAAAAAAAAAAAAAAAAAGCCTTTTACCAGTTGTGGTAAAAGGGGGCCTCAGCGCACGGCAAATCCATACACCGACACCACCACAGGGCCCCTTTTACTACAGCTTGATAAAAACAGGGGCCCTTGACTGGCTATATTTTCGCTGGCTCCATATACCCAGAAATTCAATGCAAGAGCCCGGACATGGCTGAGCATTAAATATCCAGGTACAATGCTGGTGACCGACAACTGAATATCTGTCCCGAAACCTTTTGGCCTGCACAGCCCAAATCTCCAACTTCTTGATTCTTCTTTCTCCCACCCCCTCTCCCTCAACCTGTGTCTCCCTTTCTCTAGCTTCCAAGCCTCCTCCCGCCCCATCACCCATCTCGCTCTCCTCACTTCCCAACCTTTCTCTTTGCCCTTACCCCTTCCCTCCTTGCTCAAATTCTTTCTTTCCACTTCTCAGTTCCCATTATTTATTCATACTGTACCTGAATGTAACTCACCTTGAGCTACTACTGAAAAGATGTGAGTTAAATCCAAAATCACTTCTCTTTCCCTTTCCTATCCTCCATAGCCTCTCTTAGCTCTTCTCACATCTTAGCTCTCTGCCTCTCTTTTCTGCTTGTCTCTGTCACAGTGACTGCGGAGGAGAAGGAGAAGCAAAATCCACCGCTACAAGCATGGGAATAGTTACACCTGGGGGAATTCTGCACAAAAAAATATGAAAATTCTGGTCAGAATATTTAAAAATTCTGCACACTTTATTTGTAATTTTCTTGTGCAAAATTCCCCCATTTTGAGGACTGGCATCTCCCTCCCCCAAGCATAAAATACCACCCCCACCTTCATAGCAGTTTCCCATGCACTTTACTACAGACTTCAACCCCATTCCCATGGCACACAGACATACCTCATCCTCCTTTTCCAACTCCCACCCACACTCCATCTACCTTTTCCAGCCACTCCACTCCATCCATCTTTCCACCCCCCCCCCCACATACCACCCACCTTTTTACCAGTCCCTGTACACGCCCCATCCACATTTGTTCAGCACCCCCCCCCCCCCCCCCCAACCTGCTCTTTCTACATTTTTTCCAGGCCCTCACTCCCTTGCTCCCTCCATCTGCATGGTAAGAGTTGGAAGCTGCACAGTCACACATCGGGATGCTTTCTGCTCCTCTGGGCCCAACTGTTCCTTTGAGCGGCATTGCTTAAAGGAACCACCTGGGACCAAGGCGACAGCAGAGAAAGCAGTCTGACCTATGGCTGTGCAGTTCCTCCTCTTGCCATGCTGTGGGTGAGCAGGGAGGGAGGCAACTGGAAAGTGATTGAAATGTCTGTGCCGCTCTGCACCGCAAAAGCAGACTGCACAGAATTATGTGTGGGAAAGGCAGAATTCTGATTAGCGTGGTATTAGCGTGTGAGCCCTTACTGCCTACAAAATAGGTGTCGGTAAAGGCTCACACACTAATTTCTGTTAATGTCCGCATGCTGTTGGCAACATTAACGCATGGCCATTAACTGGGAAAATGGAAAATTGGCCGTAGTATGCAGGTAAGACCTGCGTAAGGGCACACCAAGGCCACCTTTTACTGCAGCTTAGCAAAGGGACCCCTTCGTGATTTACAAGCTTGGGTTACTCTGGACTCCAGAGGGTCTTGGCTGGCTTGTGCTTGGAAAAGTTAGTGCTACTGCATGAGCCACCCATATAACTACGTTTGACAAGGTAAAGCCGAAATGACAATAAAATGGGGCTATCCTTCTCAGAAGTGCAAAACTAAATGGCGAGGGGAGTCAGAGGGAGGAGATATAAGAGCTGGCCACTAGTGTGGTGGGGGGCGATTACAGAGTCGGTGCTAAGGAGGGAGGGAGAGGGAGATGAAGATGGAAAGGGAAAAGAAACTTTTAACTGTTGGTCGACCACCAGTTGCAAAGCTGACTCAGGAAGCGTGGACCCCCCCCCCCCCCTAGGAGCGTGGAGCCCTGTACAGTCACCCCTGTTGCCCCTGCTTAAGGTCAGCCCTGCCAAAACGAGGAGAAGGTAGTGTAAGAATGGGAACAGGAAGCACAGGGCTTTCACTGTCCTCAGAGCTGATGTAAGATATCGGGCATTGTAGGATAATCCTCAACTTGATATCATGTCTATCACCCCATTATTCTCCCTGAGATTTCAATCATTAACCTCAAAAATTATGTTCACTCCTTCCAGAACAATCCTATAAAAAGCTCTGATTGGACTTCTTACATTTTAAATGTCTTATATTTTGTTTTGTATATATATCTACATATAATCCTTCTCACTGTATATCCTTTAGCACCTAAATGTGTCATTTGCATAGTAGAGTTATACAAGACCAGCACTTACACATGAGATTATTACAGTTACACACGCAGATGCTAGGTGGGCATTAAGTGGTTTTCTGTAACTTTAACGCACAACCCAGCGTGTAAATGCAAGGGACATGCACAGGGGGAGGTGCAAGGGTGGGGTGTGAGCGGATCCTAGATTTCCATGCATAACTTAAGAATACTATAAATTACGTGGTAAGATGCCACATTTAATTGCATGCTTGCTATTGACATGGCATAAGTGGGCGTGCCTAAACGATGCATAAATGCTGACTTACTAATTTATGTCGTTATATAATTAGTGCTCAATGCGCTGCTTTGATGCCCTTTGTAGAATTGCCTCTAATGAGAGCAATTTGAAGGTAAAAAAACATTTCTCACTTGAATCACCTTCCCACGCTGATGGTTCTTAAGAGTTTGTCTGGCTGTTGGGATCTATTGTTTTGCTTTGACTGCAGCTGCTCTTTGCTGCCCCTCCAGAAGCTGCCACTCTAGGTGTCTACCTAGTCTACTTCATGGTTAAGTCAGCCCTAACAGTCCTTGCAGTGCCTGCGGCCTCTGCTTTTGTTCTGCACCTTTCATGCTAGTGGTGGCAACTTTGCCTGCTCCCCAGCAGCCTTTAGATTAGGCAATACCACAGGGCAGTGATGATTTTCTGCCAGGTTGCTGACCTGGTACTTTTTATCACCAACCCAGAACTGTTTAGAACTTGATTCCTTATCTCTATTGCAGCTGGGGTGAAAGGTGAAACCTCCAACTGGTCTTGATGTGCTACCCTTTTTTTTTTCTTTTCAAGATAATTAGCACAGCAGGAGGGAGTCCAGATTGAAGCTGACAGTGAATTGCAGAGAGCAAGATGGTTGGCTCTTCCTTCAGTAGGAAGAGTTGGCCTTCTCCTTCAGTTTGAGCTCCTCCCTTCCTTACAGTAGCGATGGATTAGCCTTTAATGTACCCCCAGGGGGATATGTACCCTTGGTTAAGAACCACTGCTGTAGAATTTAGTTTGCTGTTGGAATCTTTTACCCCATCACCCATTCCTCTCCTCTGCTCATTATCTATCCTCAGAATGGGTTGGTACCCATTGTGGAGCCAGAGATCCTACCCGATGGGGACCATGACCTACAGCGTTCTCAGTATGCCACAGAGAAGGTAAGAATCTCTCATCAACTGTATTCGTTCAGCATGGAGAAAGTATTCTGGTACCCTCAGTTTCAGCTGGAAATAAATTTGAGTATCGTGTTCCGTGTTTTCATGTGAGATGCTATTGTTGTAGATTGTTATTTGGTAATAGCAAGACCATTCCTTAATTATTGTGGCTTTAAATATTTGTAGAAAGAAACCAGTAAAATATCGAACCATCCTCTCACAAGCATAGTAAGGACAGTCATCATATTTGATTTTCGAAAGGTCATTTCTCTTCTTTTGATGTTTGTAAGTTTGGTAAGCTGCAAATTATATCACAAATTCATAAAGTAAGATACAGAATATAAAGATTGCCATTCAGGGTCCGACCAACATCCATCTAGCCCAGTATCCTGTTTCTAACAGTAGTCAGTCCAGGTCACAAGCACTTCACAGGATCCCAAAAAGTAACACGATTCCATACTACTCATCCCCAGGAATAAGTTGTACTTTCCCCAGGTCTACCTTAATAAACAGTTTATGAACTTTACTTCAAGGAAATTATCCAAACCTTCTGGAAACACAACTACATTAACTGCTTTTACCACATCCTCCAGCAATGAGTTCCAGAGCTTAGCTATGCATTGAATGAAAACTATTTTCTCTAATTTATTTTACATGTACTACATAGTAACTTTGTCATACCCCCTAGTCTATACTTTTTCACAGAGTATATTAATGGTTTTATTAAAGCTATCCACCAAGCTACATAAATCACATTTACTGGTTACACTTCAACAACAGAAGTGACAACCCAGACCCCTGGAGAACTCCATAATCATCCACAAAAGATGGTCCTTGCACATCTACTACGTGGAGGGGCATAATCGAACGGGGCGCCCAAGTTTTTCTGAGGATGTCCTCGCAGGATGTTCCCGCGAAGGGGTGAAGAAACCCGTATTATCGAAACAAGATGGGCGTTCATCTTTCGTTTCAATAATACGGTCGGAGACACCCAAATCTCAACATTTAGGTCGACCTTAGAGATGGTTGTCCCCGATTTTTGGCGATAATAGAAACCGAGGACGCCCGTCTCAGGAACGACCAAATCCAAGCCATTTGGTCGTGGGAGGAGCCAGCATTCGTAGTGCACTAGTCCCCCTCACATGCCAGGGCACTGCAGTGGACTTCAGAAAAAGCTCCCAGGTGCATAGCTCCCTTACCTTGGGTGGCTGTGCCCCCCAATCCCCCCCAAACCCACTCCCCACAACTATACACCACTACCATAGCCCTTAGGGATGAAGGGGGGCACCTAGATGTGGGTACAGTGGGTTTCTGGTGGGTTTTGGAGGGCTCACATTTACCACCACAAGTGTAACAGGTAAGGGGGGATGGGCCTGGGTCTGCCTGCCTGAAGTGCACTGCAGTACCCCCTAAAACTGCTCCTGGGCCCTGCATACTGCTGTCATGGAGCTGGGTATGATATTTGAGGCTGGCATAGAGGCTGGAAAAGATATTAAAATATATATATTTTTTTTTAGGGTGGGAGGAGGTTAGTGACCACTGGGGGAGTAAGGGGAGGTCATCCCCGATTCCCTCCGGTGGTCATCTGGTCAGTTCAGGCACCTTTTTGAGGCTTGGTTGTAAGAAAACATGGACCAAGTAAATTCGCCCAAGTGCTCGTCAGGTACGCCCTTCTTTTTTCCATTATGGGTCGAGGACGCCCATGTGTTGGGCACACCCCAGTCCTGCCTTTGCTAAGCTTCCGGCACGCCCCTGTGAACTTTGGTCATCCCCGCGATGGAAAGCAGTTGAGGACGCCCAAAATTGGCTTTCAATTATGCTGATTTGTGTGACCCTGGGAGAAGGATGCCCATCTTCCGATTTGTGTCGAAAGAAGGTAGCCCTTCTCTTTCGAAAATAAGCCTGATAGTGTCTCTCATGTTAAACAAGCTAATAACTAACTTAACAATAAATTCACAAATTCCCTTCTGTCCCAGGCTTTAAGATACCAAGGGGCTCATTTTCAAAGCACTTGGACTTCTAAAGTTCAATAGGTTACTATGGAGCTCATTTTTGAAAGAGAAAAATGTTTAAAAAATGTCATAAAGCACCATTTGGATGGATTTCTTCTCAAAACGTCCAAATCGGTATCTTCAAAATCCTGTTTTCCAAACATTTATCTATGCAGTCCATTTCCACTGCATCCAAATCACAAGGGGGAGTGTCGGGGGCATTGCGGAGGCAGGATTAGGGCGGGCTTAGGGTGTGCCTAACACTTGGATGTTCTATTGCCATAATAGAACAAAACAAAAATGTTCAGGTTGAAAATCTAAATGGTTTGGGCTAGAACTGTTTTGAGAACGAATAAGACACAAAATGTGCTCTAAATGACCACTGGAGGAAATCAGAGATGACCCTCCCAAGACTCCCCCAGTGGTCACTGAACCCCTCCCACCCCCAAAAAATGTGGAAAAAAATATTACTCACCAGCCTCTATGATAGCCTCAGATATTATAATTAGGTCCATTACAGCAGTATGCAGGTCCCTGGAGTAGTGTAGTGGTCAGTGCAGTGCATTGTAAACAGGTGGACCCAGGCCCATACTTCTCCTTGTTACACTAGTGGTAAAAACTGTGACTCTGAATTCTGTGACCCCCGAAACTCAACCAAAACCCTACTGTAACCACCACATATAGGTGCCCCCCTTCACCCATAAGGGCTATTGTAGTGGTGTACAGTTGGGGGCGGTGGGTCTTGGTTGTGCTTTGGAGGGCTCAGGGGACAAGATAAGGGAGCAAAGATGAGATGTGTACCTGGGAACATTTATATGAAGTGCACAGAAGTGTCCCCTAGGGTGCCCCATTGTTCTCCTGGAATGCCTGGGAGACCAGTCTACTAAAAATGCTGGCCCCTCCTACATCCCAATGGTTTAATTCTGTACATTTTGCACTTATTCCATTTTTTTTTTAATGGCCCCCTCAAAAAAAAACTTACAAAGTGCAAAAACTTTGTTCGAGACAATTTTTTTTAAAGTTTTTCCTTTTTTCAAAAAAGGGCTTATTTCCTATTCGAATTTGGGATGCTTAGTGTAAAACATCCAAAGTCTGACTTAAATGTCATCAAAAATGCCCCTCCATGTAACTTTGTAAGTCTGATTGCTTTGAAAATACACCTCCCTATCTCCCAGCAAAGTAATGTTCACTTATCAGAGAGGCTCACTTCCTGGTCAAATGAAAATATAAATCACAGATAGGATGTACAATATTCACCTGTACACCCTCACCCTAGTGTATCTTTATAACTGTTAAGGGTCTTGTTGGGCTTCTCTTCCATGACCTGCTCTGTTTCAGCTGAGACTACCTTACCTGCTTGGTCATGTGCTGGCAGGCTGAACAGACAGTGGTGCTCAAGCTTTCAGCATTTTTACAGGAAGTACTGTATCTTTAAAAGCTGCATTCTGGCTGTCAGCCATTGTTTTGTTCCTTCCAGAAGACTCAATCTAGATCCCAGCTGAGACTTCCTCCCCCTCTCCCCCTCCAATTACCTCCCCAAAATCGGTGGTCACTTCTTTTTTAAAACTTTATTATCTAAATATTATAAACATAAAGTAAAGACTTCAAGAAAAAAACTAGTAACATGGCAAAATTACATTAAAAAAGAAATAAAATTTAAAAAAAAAGAAAAATTATATCAATCATTGCTCTGTCAACAAACAATATTGGGAGAAAAGATATGCTAAAATAACTTCACACTCATTCAAAGGAAATAGGAATCAATTCTATTTAGTCCCGAACAAAATGGTTATAACAACATGTGTAAGATAGTATATGACGCATATAAAGACCTGCATGATCCATCTGGTCTGCCAAATAAGGTGGCCAGAGCTGCATCTGCCTCTCCATACTGATTTCACAAATAGGGCAATTTATAGTGGTTTTATAATTTTGGATAGTCACATTGGGTTCGATGCTATATATGGCACCTGAAAAATAAGCTTAGGCGTATTCTCTAAAGTATGCCTAAATTTTATAGAATAGGCTTAAATTTCCATGTGGTATAAAGAATACGCTGAACGCCTCTCCATGTGACCAAATTTGGTCGTGTCCATTTAGGCCACCTTTTATTTGGTGTAAATCCTGACACCTATATTAGGTGCGGAGTGGGTGTACTCTATAATAATATGCATAGATTTTAGAAATGTCCATTCCACACCCATAACATGCCCACTTGTCAACTGTGCAACTTGGAATTTGCGCACACCACATTACAGAATACGCTTAGCAAGTTGTGTGTGTTAATTGTAATTAATGCTGATAATTGCTTGTTAATATCCAGTTGACAGTGCTGATTAGCTAGCTAATTAATTAAGATACGTGCATTGTTATAGAATTACGCTTCGATTTCCACATGGAAATTAAGGCACAATATATAGAATTGGGGGATTGTCTATACTTGATTAAACCAGCAATTCAACAGTGTTGCAAACTGACATTTTACTTGGTAATAACCTTAAGGTTCCCTGTCCCTCTCTGAGATACACTCATAGCATGTGATATGGATGAGACACAAAGAAGACCACACACACCTCCCTCTCCTTTGTAAATATTACTAGCTCCCCCATATCATGGATTAATATATAGCTCCACTGATTATTTAAGCAATCAGTTGCTCAACCCTTTGAAGGCTCTCAGGGATTAATGATTAACTTGCAAACTCTTCTTGGCTTTGAATCAAAGACCTCAATTGGGCAAGATCAAAGAAAATTCTCAGCCAGCATGCAAATAAGACACTTCCTAGGAAAGCGAAGAAAAGTAATTACTTCTAATGGGGACATTTTCTAGTAGCTTGATCAGCCCTGAAAGAAAACCAAGGTCACTGTAGATCAAGATACATTTTATTGGACAAAAATTAGATTACGGGGAGGGGGGAGGGTGGATCCTATTTCTTTAGAATTGCTAGGGTACTGTATTCCAAGGAGCTTTACGGTGACAACTTCCTCCCTCAATCCTGCTCTGGAAGGAAACTTATTAAGGTGTGGTAAAAAGCTCCAACTCTAATTCATGCCAGAATCCAAAATGGCACTGGTGACCCGGGGTCATGTTTCCATACAAAGTATGGAATTTACCTAGTAATGAGCCTTAGTAATAAGCTGTGTTATATGCATTTGCATGTCTTGCATCTCATTATGTAACATTGGTTGACATTTAACACTGCATTAGCGGACCACACCCAGTGTTAAAGGCCAAATATGGGTTATTGCAACTTGATAACTCCCCCCCCCCCCCCCCTCTTTAGTGTCTTAGGAGCGTTCTTTATTGTCTGAATCATTGTGCTCCCTCTAATTTCTAAAACACACACAATCCTAATATGTTCCACCATTGGCTGCCTCCCATCCTAACACTTATTCACTCAACTACTGTACTGATTCCTATCTCTCTGACCCTAGGTCCTGGCCGCTGTTTACAAAGCTCTGAATGATCATCACGTTTATCTGGAGGGAACCCTGCTAAAGCCCAATATGGTAACCCCCGGGCAGGCCTGCTCCAAACGGTATACCCCGGAGGAGATTGGTATAGCAACTGTGACTGCTCTTCGACGCACTGTACCAGCCGCTGTGCCAGGTAACTCTCTCTCCACTTCCACTTACTCTAATATGTCCCTCCTTTCTCCCTTTGCTAGTCCATTTAATAGGGGCTGATAAGCCTTATTTATGAAACAAGTGAATTTTTTACTTTTTCCGGAACTCTAAATTGATTTGTTTCGTTTGATCCTTTTGGCATTCCTTTTTGTACCTACCCTTATTAAGTACTCACTTTACAATAGTGTTATGATTTTTCATTAATACTTTTTATTTTAAACAGCTTACAATGCCATACATATATCCCTATCACTAATCCTCATTCATACATCAATCATCCCAGTGCTCCTACTTCCTAGCCTTTTGCTATCAAACTTTTATCTCGCACCTGTTATCGGCACGAAATACTAATATAACCACAAAACATATACAAACAGTTTTCCCGTCTGTCCACGTTTATACATCACAGGGACCTATTTTCCATTCCAAACTATTCCAGTGTAAAAGATCTTCTTATATCAATGTCCCATATGTCTAAATCAAGATAAAGCCAAATGAACAGTCCACCGGAATTCCCGGTTTGATAGCTTTTAAAGGTCTTCTATCCACACATGTAGCTGCATTCAGCGTGTGTAGTCACAGGCATAGGTAAGGCTGCTGGCTGAACTGCATTCATTCGTTCAACAAATCATCATGGAGTCATGGTTCCAAATGCGTGAACGCGTTTCGTCAACGACGTCATCAGGAGAACCTCTTCCCAATTCACTCAGGTGGTTTAGTGGAAGAGGTATATAGATGACGTGATTTTGTTTTGGCGAGGATCAGAACAGGAATTAAATGCATTTATTACCACTCTTAATCAGGCTGACCCTCATGTTAAGTTCACATCGCAGATTGATAGAGATGAGATTGAATTTTTGGATATTAAAATCAAAAAATCCGCGGGTGAACCTATGAGTACCACCATCTTCAGGAAGCCCACCTACAGGAACACCCTATTACATTATAGCAGTTATCATCATGTGGCTTTGAGAAAGGGTGTTCCTGTCGGGCAGTTTCTGAGACTACGTCATCTGGGTTCATTTTTGGATGAATTTAAAGCTCAGGCTAAGGATATGATGGACAATGGGGATACCCTTTAAGAGTGTTTAAGAAGGCATACAAAAGGGCCCGTTATTCAGATAGGGCTTGGTTATTGACTCCAGCAAGCGCATCGATGGCCAGACCTTTGGCATATGTCCTTCCATTTTCCCAACAAGCTCCTAAGATCGGGCTGGTTATAGACAAATATTGGCACGTGTTGCCAGTCTATCCGGAATTTAAAGACCACCCCAAGATGGCATACCGCAGTAAGGCTAATTTGGGGGAATTGTTAAAAAGATCGTTCTCCCATACATTTGATGCTCACCATTCCCCCTGCGGCAATTGTGTATACTGTAGATATGCAGTAAGCACGAATTCAGTGATGATCCCAGGATCTAAAAAGCGCTTCTACTTACAATCTAAAACATGCAACAGTGAACGAGTTGTTTATTGTATAATGTGCCCTTGTTTAAAATATTATATTGGACATACAAAAAGAAAATTGAAAACTAGATTAGCAGAACACATTGGCAACCTTAGAAATCATAGAATTGAGGCGCCACTTGTAACTCACTGGATTAGTCATAATCACATGCTAGAGGATTTAAGATGCTTAGCATTAATACAGATACCGTTGACAGCAAGGGGAGGTGATGTTAGTGAGTGATTGTTAAACCTCAAACAAAGATATATATTTCAATGGAATACGGAGGCCCCCAGAGGGTTGAACCTGGAAGTTGAATGGGTTTCACTGCTGTGATTTGGTAGCACGGGGAGGAGTTATAGCATTATTTAAATGTGGAATCTAAAGGAGCATGTTATCACGCTCTCAGGTAACGTCCGGTAATCCAGGCTTGGATCACAGACCTGATGGTAAGCAGCCATTAATATAATTTAATGTATATAATAGAAGGTTTGATCGAGCTGTAGAGCTAGATGCCGTAGGTAGTATCTCATATCTGTTTGGTTTATAGGAGGGATGATTTGGTTCTTCTGATGAAGTAGTTGACGAAACTCGTTCACGCATTTGGAACCATGATGACTCCATGATGATTAGTTGAACGAATGAATGCAGTTCAGCCAGCAGCCTTACCTATGCCTGTGACTACACACGCTGAATGCAGCTACATGTGTGGATAGAAGACCTTTAAAAGCTATCAAACCGGGATTCCGGTGGACTGTTCATTTGGCTTTATCTTGATTTATACATATGGGACATTGATATAAGAAGATCTTTTAAACTGGAATAGTTTGGAATGGAAAATAGGTCCCTGTGGACAGACGGGAAAATTGTTTGTATATGTTTTGTGGTTACATTAGTATTTCGTGCCGATAACAGGTGCGAGATAAAAGTTTGATAGCAAAAGGCTAATAGGAGTGCTGGGGTGATTGATGTATGAATGAGAATTAGTGATAGGGATATATGTAAGGCATTTCTTATACACTGAAACCTTCTGCTCAGTGTGCTGCTGCAGCTAGGAAAGTGAATAGAATGTTGGGTATTATTAGGAAAGGTATGGAAAACAGGTGTGAGGATGTTATAATGCCGTTGTATCGCTCCATGGTGCAACCGCACCTTGAGTATTGTGTTCAATTCTGGTTGCCGCATCTCAAGAAAGATATAGTAGAATTGGAAAAGGTGCAGCGAAGGGCGACTAAAATGATAGCGGGGATGGGACGACTTCCCTATGAAGAAAGACTGAGGAGGCTAGGGCTTTTCAGCTTGGAGAAGAGACAGCTGAGGGGAGATATGATAGAGGTTTATAAAATAATGAGTGGAGTGGAACAGGTGGATGTGAAGCGTCTGTTCACGCTTTCCAAAAATACTAGGACTAGGGGGCATGCGATGAAACTACAGTACAGTAAATTTAAAACAAATTGGAGAAAAATTTTCTTCACCCAACGCATAATTAAACTCTGGAATTCGTTGCCGGAGAACGTGGTGAAGGCGGTTAGCTTAGCAGAGTTTAAAAAGGGGTTAGATGGTTTCCTAAAGGACAAGTCCATAAACCACTACTAAATGGACTTGGGAAAAATCCACAATTCCAGGAACAACATATATAGAATGTTTGTACATTTGGGAAGCTTGCCAGGTGCCCTTGGCCTGGATTGGCCGCTGTCGTGGACAGGATGCTGGGCTCGATGGACCCTTGGTCTTTTCCCAGTGTGGCATTACTTATGTACTTATGTACTTATTGTAAGCTGTTTAAAATAAAAAGTATTAATGAAAAATCATAGCACTATTGTAAAGTGAGTACTTAATAAGGGTAGATATTAATAATTGTACTCTAGCTTAAGGTATTTTCCCCTGTTGGTAGGTCATTCCTTTTTGTACACCACTTTGACCTTTTTCTGGAAAGGCAGTTTAGAAAGTTTTCAATAAACAATTTATTTATTTATTTATTTATTTGTTGCTTATATCCCACATTTTCCCACTCATGCAGGCGCAATGTGGCTTACAGAAAGTTAAATAAGAATACAATCTTAATGGATAGTCAAGCATCTAACAGCGTGAACTATATAGAATAGGGGACAAGGGATACATTAATCGACATGACAAGTTGAGGGGTAAGTCTTAGCAAAGAGGAATGTCTTTAACAACTTCTTAAAAAGGGCATGGTCCGCTTGAGTTTTAAGGTGATGAGGTAACGTGTTCCAGTGTTTGGGACTCCAGTAACAGAAGGACGAGGCGAAGATTTTCTTGTATTTGACTCCCTTACAGTTCGGAAAGTGGAGGTGGAGATAGGACCGAGCAGCAGGGTTGGCATTTCTGTGCGGAAGGTCGATCAAGGGGAGCATGTAATCCGGGGCAGACCCATAGATGATTTTATGTGTTAGGGAGCAGATCTTAAAAGCAATGCGCTCGTGTACAGGCAGCCAATGAAGTTTAAAGCGCAGGGGTTCGGCGTGTTCAAAACGCCTTACTTTAAGGATGAGCCTCGCCGCAGTGTTCTGAGCTGTTTGGAACGTTTTCAATAAGGAGGCCTGGCAACCCGCATAAATACCACTACAATAATCCAGATGGGAAAGGACAAGCCAGTGGACAAGGGTACGAAACAAGTCTCTGGGAAGGAGGTATCTGATGCGCCGAAGCCTCCACATTGCCTGGAACATTTTTTTAGAGACCAAGTGTACATGATCGGCCAGCTGGAGGTGTGAGTCCAGATGCACTCCTAAAAGTCTCAGGCTGTTGGCAATCGGGAGGGCCGAGCCCAGAACTGGGAGCATAGTGTCAGATACATGAGCGTACGTGGACGAGAGGATGAGACAGTGAGTTTTTTCCCTGTTTAGCCTGAATCGAAACACCTTGGCCCAGTGTTCTAAGGTGGTGAAACATGCATCTATGAGGTTGGCAACTTCTGATACTGAGGATTGAAAAGGGATGTAGACTGTAATATCATCCGCATAGATGAAAGGGTTGAGGTTTAGATTTGCAAGTGCTGTGGCTAACGGCATCATCATAATATTGAATAGGGTAGGAGAAAGGGGGGAGCCCTGAGGGACGCCACAGGAAGCATTCCACGGTTCTGAAGTGTGGGAGTTCACCATGACCTGATAGGACCTTGAGGTCAAGAAACCCTTGAACCATTGCAAAACTGGCCCTCCTATACCGAAAGAATCCAGTAGATGGAGTAGGAGTTCATGATCCACCATATCAAAAGCACTAGACATGTCAAATTGTAACAGAAGAATCTTCCGTCCAACCAATAGTTCTCTTCTAAAGTTAGATAAGAGAGTGACCAGGACAGTCTCCGTGCTGTAATGAACTCGAAATCCTGATTGCGAATGGTGGAGGATATCAAAATTCGTCAAGAATTCGTTGAGCTGAACGTTGACCAGACTTTCCATCAGTTTGATAACTAGAGGTATCGAAGCCACTGGGCGATAGTTGGAGATGACATCTGGCTTGATCTTTAAATTCTTTGGGATTGGGGTGAGAAGGATGTTTCCATGGCCTGACGGGAAAAAACCAGCGTTTAACATATGGTTGAGGTAACAGGTCAGTTCTTCAATGTAACATTTTGGTGCAACTTTTAGAAGGTGGGTCGGACATACATCTAGTCTGCAGCTTTTATTTATGAATTTACGTAAAGCCGCGGTCACCTTGTCAGACAACAGGCGATTGAATTTGATCCAATAGCGATCAGCCGGGCATGCACCCAATGGCCCGGCCAGGGATGCCAGGAAGTCATCTACATCGGAGAGGCAGCTGATGGTTGAAGACCGCAGGGTAAGGATTTTTTCCTTGAAGTAAGATCCTAGTTGTGTAGCTGAAGGAGGATTAACACTGGAGCATTCTAGCTTGCGAGTATTTAGAAAGGTGTTTAGTAGCTGGTATATCTGTCGGATGTCCCGGCCTGCCGCCTGCATCTTAGATGAAAAGTAGGTGCGCTTTGCAATTCGGATGGCATATTTATACTTGCGATGACTGCTTTTCCAGGCCTCCCAAGCCAGATCAGATTTGTATTTTCGCCAAGTTCTTTCCATACGTCTTACCTCACATTTCAAGGCTCTCAGGTCTGTTGAGAACCAGGGTGATAATCTACGATTGTACGAGGATTTGAGACGCAGGGGTGCAATTGTATTCAGCACTGTTGTGCAAGTGTGGTCCCAATCTGTGAGATAATTGGGCGAGGATGGATGCAGATCCAAGCCATGACTGTAGAGAGACCTCCAGAACAAGCTGGGGTCGATAACTCCTCTGGTGTAATATTGGTGAGATTGACAAGGTCGGAGAGAACCTGAGGTTTGCCAATGCAGGGTGAACTGCAATTTAAAGTGATCCGACCAAGCCGTTTCTAGCCAGTCAATATCATGAACAGAAAAGTTACGATCTTCTAGAAATTTAAACGAGAGGAAGTCCAGTGTATGACCTTTACTGTGAGTTGGACCTGAGATAGGACATTCAAGGTCACAAAGGTGGAGAAAATCCAGGAAATGGGATACATCTGGAGAGGTGGGATTATCCAAATGGAGGTTAAGATCACCCAAGAAAAGTATGTTCGAGTTATTCAATATAATCTGGTTACAGTGGGTAGGGAGTTCCAAAATTACTGCCATCTGATATGATAAGAAAATTGCTTCACAGATTTTATCTTAAAAGTTGCAGGGAAACACAATAAAGTGTTGTGAATATTATTTTGACTCATGAAGCAGGGAGATTAATTCAGACAGGTAAGATAGGGCATCCCCAATCGGTATCTTAAAAACTGTTATACCTACTTTAAATTGTATTTGTGCTTCCACAGGAACCCAATGCAACATAGAATAAAAAGTTTTAACAGAGTCGTATTTATTTAATCCATAGATTAACTAGGCAGCTGTATTCTGGAATATTTGCAGTTGGTTAAGGAGAGACTTACAACAACCAACCAAAACAACATTGCAATAATCCACTCAATAAAATCAGAGATTGAACAAAAGCCGAAAAACTGGTAGTTTAAAATATTTCGTTGCGGCTCTAAGTTTCCTGAAGAGATGAATGTTGTACTAAATGTATAACTCCTCATGTATTACCACTATTCATGATGTATTGAGCCTGCAAAGAGGTGGGATAATGTGGGATACAAATGCAACAAATAAATAAATGAAAAATGTCTTCAGTACAGCCTGAGTATAATAATGCATAGAGAGCATATTGTCAAGTTCAATTCCAAGAATTTTCGATTGGACCTGAACTGGAAGTTGATCAGTGGTGAAGGTGGTTAGCTTAGCAGAGTTTAAAAAGGGGTTAGACGGTTTCCTAAAGAACAAGTCCATAAACCACTACTAAATGGACTTGGGAAAAATCCACAATTCCAGGAATAACATGTATAGAATGTTTGTACATTTGGGAAGCTCGCCAGGTGCCCTTGGCCTGGATTGGCCGCTGTTGTGGATAGGATGCTGGGCTCGATGGACCCTTGGTCTTTTCCCAGTGTAGCATTACTTATGTACTTATAAGCGTTTGATGAAATTTAGAGTCATTAATAGGTCCTATCTATGAAAACTTTGTTTTTTTCTGTATTCAACTTTAGATGGTGAGCTATATCTCAGTCTTCAATTAGTCTTATACAAATTTGAATAAGGGACAGAGTGTCCGAGCAGAGCTTAGATACCAGCAGAAGAACAGTAATGTCATCTGCATAAATAAAAAGCAACCAGTTGCCTCTCAGGGATTCTTCCCATCATTGTTTAAATTACTGAGGGGGTCTTTTACTAAGGCACGCTAGTGTTTTTAGCAGGTGCTAAAAATAGGTGTGCACTAAATGCTAGAGACATCCTTTAGCACGCGCTTATTTTTAGCGTGTGCTAAAAACACTAGAGCGCCTTAGTAAAAGACCTCCTGAGTTGCACATGATGTTACTGTGTCCTCTTCTGCAAGCTGATTTGGCATGTCTTGTTTTAAGCAGTGTCAGGTAATTATTGCAACGCTCATGGGCATTGATCTCTCACCTCTTACCTTTCAGGCATCTGCTTCCTCTCTGGAGGTCAGAGTGAAGAGGAGGCCTCCCTGAACCTCAACGCCATCAACCGTTGTCCACTGCCCAAGCCCTGGAAACTAACGTTCTCATACGGACGGGCCCTACAGGCAACTGCACTCTCTGCATG
The DNA here is from genome assembly GCF_901765095.1 of Microcaecilia unicolor. Classification (NCBI taxonomy): domain Eukaryota; kingdom Metazoa; phylum Chordata; class Amphibia; order Gymnophiona; family Siphonopidae; genus Microcaecilia; species Microcaecilia unicolor. The sequence goes on from NC_044031.1 coordinate 639,428,301, forward strand.
GTCTGGGAAGCCAGAGAATGTCAAGGCCTCCCAGGAAGCCTTTGTCAAACGGGCAAAGGTATGGGACAGCCTGCCAGGCTGGGGCAGTTTCAGGGGTACTTTTAGGGCTGATATACCACAAGAATGCCATCAACGGCATCTCTGTGATTAATAAAATCATACGGTCAGAAGAGAGACAGAGGCAAAGGGGCGAAGGAGGGAGAGAGAAAAGAGATTTGAGAGGGAGGAGTCCAAAGGCCTCGCAGAAAAGGTGAGCTTTGGCTAATGTTTTGAACTTCTGCAGTGATGGTTCAGCTCTGATGGGAGGGGCAGCTCTGATGGGAGGTGGGAGAGAGTTCCAGAGTTTGGGACCAAGAAAGCTGAAGGCCATTTCACTTGAACTAGTTAGACACAAAGCAGACAGGGACAGAAGGGTAAGGAGATTAGAATTGTCAGAGTGAAGAGAGCAAGAGAAAGTTATTGATATAGAAAGGTGCAGAGAGTGGTTTTGTAGGCAGTAAGGGCTCACATGGTAATTCTGCACTAACCAGTTTGCACGCAGTAATGTACCTGAGCTGAGTATTGTTTTTGTTACATTTGTACCCCATGCTTTCCCACTCATGGCAGGCTCAATGCAGCTTGCATGGGGCAATGAAGGGTTAAGTGACTTGCCCAGAGTCACAAGGAGCTGCCTGTGCCTGAAGTGGGAATTGAACTCAGTTCCTCAGTTCCTCAGGACCAAAGTCCACCACCCTAACCACTAGGCCACTCCTGACATGCTCCTCCACCAACAACAACAACAAAAAAATTAGTAGCATCCCAATTAGCATGTGCAGATTTGGAATTAACTGCAGGATGCCTGAGCGCATCCTCCAGTAAGCCATTTTAAGCACATGCTAGTGCTTATTACAGCTTAGTAAAAGGGCCTTATAAATCACAATATTCCATCTACTCCAACCCACCACTATTGTACCAAATTTTCACAGGCTGAAATGTACCACTCAGTGCCCCCCTACACTATCTTCTACTCTAAAACCAGCCTCCTCTTAACCTCCAGCACTCTCTGGGAATTAAAAAAAAAAGGTTTCAATGTTTTTTTCCAAAATATCAAATAATTCTGTTCCTGGTGCAAGTTCACAGGGGCCACCACTGTGTATGCCTTATTATGCAATCTCCTCATTTTCTTCTGAGAAGCTATTTGCAACCGAATCTCAGCAACCTCCCTGGGGTACACCACCTAATGGTGCTCTGTAAATATTCTAGGCCCCTATCTCGCAGAATCTGAAATGTAATCATTATCAACTTAAAATATGAGCCTGCTTCTAACGGTAGCCAATGTAATTTGGCTAACAAGAGCCATACATATGAGCCACACAGGGCAAGATTCTAAAAACAGAACATGAGACTACAAATCCCAGAATTCACTGAGACATCAGATAAAACAAGCTTTGTTGCTTATGGCTGACATTTGCTTTCTAACAATTGTGCATTCTGGTTTCAGATCAATAGCTTGGCATCCAAGGGCGAGTATACAGCATCAGGAGCGACAGATTCTGCAGCTGCACAATCACTGTTCACCGCCAGCTATGCTTACTAAAGCTGCTCTCGACTCCTCACCCCCCTCATCTGCTGAGACAGTGGAAGAAGGCTTGAAGAACCACACCCAATCAAGATTCAGTCCACAGCGTTTGGCTCCACCCCAAGCTCAAACACATTCCAACACTGATCATTCCAAATTGGGACCTTTAACAAAGGCTCTCTCTCTCTGATTAGTTGATGCTGCAGTCCATCCTACCTCTTCCAACCAATGGCGAGCAGCCATAGGACCACCCCCCCCCCCCCCCCTCCTGAGTTAATCCTCATTGCTCCAGAGTCAATGCAAAAATGAGAAAAATAAAGCTGTGACCTGGTTCCATTTCCCCAGACAATCCACTTCAGTCCTGGTTTTACCCCACAGTATTCATAGACATTATCCCCCAAATGCTGAAAAAAAGCGCTACATTTTTCATATGTCTATTTACGCATGTGATTTAATTGAACAATGAGCTAATTAAAGCTGATAATTGGCTTTTTAACAAGCAATTTTTGGCACTAGTTAGAATAAATTAAAATGTGTGTGCGTACATTTAGGCACAGGAGTCCAATGGGAAGTCATGGGCGGATCAGGGCGTTCCTTTAAGTTAGGCACATAGTTATAGAATAAGGGCATCCATGCCTAAATTTACACACGCAGATTACTACAAAGTGGAGGAACGTAGAACACTACGAAAGGTAGATGCTATAAGGGCGGAGTAGTGTGGTCAACAGGACACTTCCAGAGAGGGCCACATAGACGATGGAAATATCAAAATCACATTTATTGCATAAAACTGTTCAAAGGACTCGACACAGCACTGTCTTTCAGCTAATGTGCCTGCATCCGGAGTCTAAACAAGAACATATTTATAAATACTTAAAAACAAAATACAACAAAACCATGGTCTACGTGTTTCTCCCTGGAAGTGTCCTGTTGACCACACTACTCTGCCCTTACAGCTAAATTTACACGCTGGCATTTGCACCACGTTTTAGTTGGTGCAAATGGCCGCACCTAAAATTAAGCATGATTCCCGGGCATAAGTGCTATTCTATAAACCACGCCTAACTTTAAGCACATTTTATAAAATAGTGCTTTTTTTCAGCTCCAATTTTTTTTTTTTTAGAACCATGTATAGAATTTAGTCCTATATGTCTAACTAAGAAAGCATGGACCAATATTCCAACATACAATGAGGTAGATGCAGGACTGGAGTGGCCGTCTTAGGAACCAGTTGGTAACTGTACATTTAATGAGGATAAAGTGTCTGGAACAGTCTTTGTTTGTGAATGTGTTTCTTAAACTGTGAAAGGAAATAAATACTGAGAGAAAGAAGAGTATCTTTGTGTTTTTGTTATGGAACGGTATTCTAGGTTTGCCATCTCAGCCTCAGACATGGCCTCCGAGAGACTGAGCCGGGCCAAGGCAAGACCGCCTTCCTCTAGCTCTGTTCTCCGCCGCATTGCCTGCCCTGCTGCTGCTTCCCCTCACATCGCGCATGCTCAATTTCATCAAAACTGAGCACATGTGACATGAGGGGAAGCAGCGATGGCAGGCAATGTGGCAGAGAACAGTGCTGGAGGAAAGCTTCTGCTGGTGGGGCTTGGGGACCCCTGCCTGCCAAACCAGGAACCCCAGTTTAGAATCCTATGTCTGCTCCTCCCCAGCATCTAAGGGGGGGCCTGGCATCGGGGTCTGTCTCTCTCCTGATCCTGTCAGGACCCGGGTAATTGCATTATGCCCCCCCCCCCCCTCTCTTTGGCCCTGGCCTCAGATCAACCTAAGTAAACTGATCCAGTCCTGATTTTGGAGATGTAAGTATGTAAGTACTGCCATACTGGGACAGACAAAGGTCCATCAAGCCCAGTATCCTGTTTCCAACAGGGGCCAATCCAGGTCACAACTACCTGACAAGATCCCAAATGAGAAACAGATTTGGAGGCCCTTTTACAAAGGCACGGCAAGTCTACCATGGGCTTGCCATGCGCCAATCTGGCACTACCGCCAGCCTACCGCAGGAGCCAGTGTAATGTTGCCCCCATCATATGCCATTTCCAGCATAAAAAAAATTGAGAATGTTATAATGCCTTTGTATTGCTCCATGGTGTGACTGCACCTCGAATATTGTGTTCAATTCTGGTCGCCGCATCTCAAAAAAGATATAGTGGAATTAGAAAAGATGCAGAGAAGGGCAACGAAAATGATAAAGGGGATGGGGCGACGTCCCTATGAGGAAAGGCTAAAGCGGCTAGGGCTCTTCAGCTTGGAGAAAAGGCGGCTAAGGGGAGATATGATAGAGGTCTATAAAATAATGAGTGGAGTGGAACGGGTAGACGTGAAGTGTCTGTTTACACTTTCCAAAACTACTAGGACTAGGGGGCATGCGATGAAGCTATAAAGTAGTAAATTTAAAACGAATCGGAGAAAATTTTCTTCACTCAATGTGTAATTCAACTCTGGAATTCGTTGCCAGAAAATGTGGTAAAGACGGTTAGCTTAGCAGAGTTTAAAAAAGGTTTGGCCGGCTTCCTAAAGGAAAAGTCCATAGATCATTATTTAAATTGGACCTGGGGAAAATATTTCTGGGATAAGGAGCATAAAATGTTTTGTACTTTTTGGGGGATCTTGCCAGGTATTTGTGACCTGGTTTGGCCACTGTTGGAAATAGAATGCTGGGCTTGATGGACCTTTGGTCTGTCCTAGTATGGCAATACTTATGTAGAATTTGGCGGTTAAAATTTAATGCTAAAAATGCAGAGTCATGCATTTGGATTGCCAAAACCCACAGGAGTAGTGCAGTATAGCAGTGAAGTGTTTTTGTGAATAAAAGACTGGGACTGAGGGGTGATCATATCTAATGATCCAAATGGGTAGACAGGCGATAGCAAAAGTCAGAAGGATGCTTGGGAACATAGGGAGAGGAATGGTCAGCAGGAAAACAAGAGGTGATAGTGCCTCTAAGTCTCTAGTGAGATGTTATTTGGAGTAGTGTGTACAAATCTGGAGATTGCACCTGCAAATAGGGCAGCTACTAAAATGGCTTAACAGTCTTCATCATAAAGAATATGGAGGCGGACAATGCATATTTTGGAGGAAAGGTGGAAGACAGAAGATATGATAGAGACTTTTAAATACCTCCATAACATAAATGCACAGGAAGCGGGCCTCTCTCAATTGAAAGGAAGCTTGGGAGCAAGGGAGCATCGGATAGACGCAGAAATAATCATCTAATCTAATGAAAAACTTCTTCACAGAAAGGTGACTGATACATGCAAAACGGCCTCTCAGTGCAAGTGGTGGAGAAAAGGATGGTATCTGAATTCAAGAAAGTGTGGGACAACCACAGAGGATCTCTATGGGAGAGGAAGGGATTATGGAGATTAATAGTTGATATGGATGGGCAGACTGGATAGACCATATAGTCTAAATCTGCTTTTATTTTCTCTGTTTATATCTAGAACTGTCCCACATTTGCCACTATGTCAGACGGCATAAATTCAATCAAGTTTTAAAAAGATATTGCTTGAAGTTCAATGACAAAGCATTTCATTACATAAAGAATGTCCCACTGTACACAATGAAATCTTATGTACCAATTTTACTTAAATACAAGGGTCAGTGATCAAAGTGAGGGTTCGCTGAAACTACAACTCCTTTTAGAATCAAAATAAGATAGTGTTGTTCACTTTTGGATCTCATGTAGAAAAAAACAATACAGGCTGTACAAATCCTAAAATTAAACATGTAGGAGAAGGGTTCTTAACCCAGTCCTTGGGACACACCCAGCCAGTCAGGTTTTCATGATACCCACAATGAATATGTACGAGAAAGATTTGGATATAGTGGAAGAAGTGCATGCAAATTTATTTCGTGCATATTCATTAGGGGTATCTTGAAAACCAGATTGGCTTGGTGTGTCCTGAGGACTACTACTACTACTACTTAACATTTCTAGGGCGCTACAAGGGTTACGCAGCGCTGTACAAATTAACAAATAAGGATGGTCCCTGCTCAGAAGAGCTTACAATCTAAAAGAAGAAATGTCAAGTTGGGGTAGATGAGATTTCCTGAGAAGAGATGAAGTGATTAGGTGCCGAAGGCGACATTGAAGAGGTGGGCTTTGAGCAATGATTTGAAGATGGATTGGGAGGGGGCCCGGCGTATGGGCTCAGGGAGTTTGTTCCAAGCATGAGGTGAGGCGAGGCAGAAAGGGCGAAGCCTAGAGTTGGCGGTGGTGGAGAAGGGTACTGAAAGGAGGGATTTGTCTTGAGAGCGGAGGTTACGGGTAGGGATGTAAGGGGAGATGAGGGTAGAGAGGTAAGGAGGGGCTGCAGATCGAGTGCATTTGTAGGTGAGTAGGAGAAGCTTGAACTGTATTCGGTATCTGATCGGAAGCCAGTGAAGTGACTTGAGGAGAGGGGTGATATGAGTATATCGGTTAAGGCGGAAGATAGGACTGGGTAGAGAACCTCTGACAGAGAGTGATGGTTACCCCACAGCCTTGATCCCTAGATATTACTTATCCTGCTGCTCTAAATGAGGAATCAGTGATTCCTATCAAATACAGCTACAGTGCTGGAAACATTCTTTGGTTTTTCAAACTAAGTCCATACCTATATACTCTCACAGGGCTCTTCCCAAGCTTGCCCTGGTGACCCAATAGCCAGTAATGTTTTTCAAGATATCCCTAATGAGATAAATTTACAGTACATAGAATGTATCTTCAGTGTATGCAAATAGTAATTCTACTTATTCATGGGGACTCTGGCTACGGTAGAGGCTGACCAAAGGACAAATCCAACACTAGAGATAGTGCTTAAATTACTCTTTATTACTTGCTCATACAGGAGGACCCGACACGGTCCATGTTTTGGCGTGAGGTTCTTCCTGTTTTGTTGTTCCCAACTCTGGCTACGGGTTGCAACAAATTTCCAAAGCCCAAACTATTATGTGACTGAATCTTTCAAAGGACTCAACAAAATTTGACACAATTTGCCAACCGTCAAGGCTTTACCAGATAGCTCCATGTTTGTAGTGAGATGTTGAAATGCATCCTGATCATCCATGTATCACGTGCATCAACTCATTGAGATCAGTTTTTGTTTTAAGATATTTGTTTACAGTTATGTTGATTTTCAGTAAGCTGAAACACATAAGCTGGATAACTTAGGACCCCTTTTATCAAGCCGCTCAGCAATGCCAACAGTGAATGGGCTTTGTCAGCATTACTGCACCGGCAGCCACTAGCATGCCTTGATAGAAGGGGGCTTTTACATATATATATATATATATATTTGGAGATAACTGCATATGTTTCTAGTCACTGCCTGAACTTTGCTGCTAAATGAATGCTGCTCACAGCCCTATAACAGTGATTTCAATTGCCCAAGTTATATGTATAGTTGCTGTAGACTTTAAACAAAGCATTTGTTTGGTGAGGGTGCCACTGACCTGGTACTTCTGGTTTAGACACAGAAATCCATCCAAGTGTAGAAATCCAAGGGTGCTTTTATATTAGGATCCTGAAGTAACCTCTAGTGGTTGTACAGGCTGACATTATTTCCACCTTGTAGTTTCTAGAAGGATGGAGATTTAGCTTGCCCTTTATTACTATAAGAGGAGGGAATAGATTTTGGAGGGATCTTATCAGGGGTATAAAACCCTGTGCACAACTAAAGTCTTTGTCTTTGGCTCCTGCCTACTTGGCTGTTGACTTGCATGTGAGGGGAGAGCCCAATCCAGCCCAAAGGCCCTAGCCATCTAAGCCCAAGCAAATTTATGTTTCTGTTTCTTCTATATCTGGTTGCCTTACCCAGGACGATCTACAGGGAGAAACCTGGGAGCCTTCAGCAACAAGAGCAGTTGCTTAAGCTCTGGACTCTCACCAGGGCAGTGAGAGTGGGGAACCCATGGTATACAAGGACAATCTAGGAACCTTCAGTAGTAACCGCAGGATTAGGGAATCTCCTGTATCTACTTCTGTGGCAAAAGAAAAAGGGAGACGCTGGGCACAGTTGTATACTTCCAGCAGGGCATCCAGGACCTCCTTTCATCTCTCTAAGATCCTGGAACCACCCTAGTGGCTGAAGAAATGAGAACCACTTGTGGTTGTCTCCTGGGGACCAACACATACCCTACCAGGACAAATCCACCGGAAGTGCCTCTTTGGAGTCTCAGAATTCCCGAGTCTCTCAGCACCCCTAACAAAGACTAAGTGATCATCTTCTTTGAAACTAGCTATACTTCCTACCCCCAGATTCTATATAGGTCGCCAAAATTTTCGGCATGGATCCCAAATATGTATGCAAACCAATTAGTTACTTAGGAGGTACCAATCAATAATTGAAGTTCATTGGCCCGTAATCAGCAAAATTTAGAATTAGGAGTTGCATGCGAATCTGATCCATGCTCAAAATGTTTTTTAATTTTATTTTTATAAGTAGTAACAATATTTCAAGAAAACTCTTGATATGAAAAAATGGAAAGAAATAAGCAATACAATTTCAAAGTAAAACAAAGTAAAGCAATTATACATATATATATATATCATCATTTCTTTTCTTCCATTTCAAGTCCACAAGAGTGAGAGAGAACAAGGTAATATTCCATTAAATATATTTTTGACTAATTTAGACTAAGAAATTTGAAGAGAAACATAAGGTGCCAAATCAACGATAATTACGGAGTAGATGTAGATAATGGTGCTGGTTGTTGATTAGGGGTAATAGCAACCTTTGAATCTAGGAAAGAACTCAAATGAGTTGGATCATAAAAAATATATTTAACTGAATTAGCTTTCAATACACATTTACAAGGGAAATTTAGCCAAAATAAACCACCCAACTGTAGGACCCTGGGACGTAGTTTTAGAAATAATTGACGCCTCTTTTGGGTTACTCTTGCAATATCAGGAAATATTCTAATCTTATTAATCATAAAGAGTTCATCTGTATGACGAAAAACTTATTTCAGAATCCAATCTCGATCAGGTTCCAATACAAAAGCCACTATTAAAGTTGCTGGTGTCCCCATCTCATCTTCTTTGATTATCTGTGTTGAGTATATCAAATGAGGCTTCTGCTCCTTGTTCAGTTTGGTTATTATTTTCTATTTTTTTCTTCTTATATGGTGGTAAATAGTATATTTTTGAGACAAGCGGGTAAGCCTGTTCAGGAATCTTCAAAATTTCAGATAAGTATTTCTTGAAAGTTATTAAAGGAGCCACTGATGTAATTTGTGGAAAATTAATAAACCTAAGAATTTTAGCTCTTAGCTGATTTTCCAAATTTTCAGTTTTAAAGTGTAATTATGCATTTTCCTTAATCAGGTTAAGCTGTATCTGCTGAAAAGATTTTATACTATCATTATTCAGATGCATTGTTTTCTCAATATTAAGTGTTCTTGTTTCCAAATTTGCAATCTTCTCCAAACGTAATTTTGAGGCCTGGGTCACCAGTAACAATTTCTGGGAAAAAGAGTTTTCTAAACCCATAGAAGCCTCCCATATTGAGTCTAGGGTTATAATTGCTGTTTTTTTAGGCAAAAAAGACTTACTGATTGAAGTTAGTTCAGCAATAGTTTCCCCGGATGGTTGCCTTCCTCCTTCTGCACCAGAGTCTGCCAAACCGCTGGCTCTCTCCACTATCTTTTCTCCAACAACGATATCCAGCGAATCCAAGCTGCAAACCGCCCCGCAGCAGGAAGCTCTCCTCGGTCAGTGACACTAGGGGTTTCCTGCCCCTGTTGCAGCTCCAGCACCGGCATTGTCGGAGGCCTTCGCTCACCTTTAGTGTTCATTCTGGTGGATCCTCTTCTACTTCTATCCCTCTGCCTGTCGGTGTACCTCAGGGTTCTGTTCTTGGTCCCCTCCTCTTTTCTATCTACACTTCTTCCCTTGGTTCATTAATCTCATCCCATGGCTTTTCCTACCATCTCTATGCTGATGACTCCCAAATCTACCTTTCTACCCCTGATATCTCACCTTGCATCCAAACCAAAGTTTCAGCGTGCTTGTCTGACATTGCTGTCTGGATGTCTCAACGCCACCTGAAATTAAATATGACCAAAACCGAGCTTCTCATTTTCCCCCCCAAACCCATCTCCCCGCTCCCCCCGTTTTCTATTTCTGTTGATGGCTCTCTCATTCTCCCTGTCTCCTCAGCTCGAAACCTTGGGGTGATCTTTGACTCTTCTCTCTCCTTCTCTGCCCATATCCAGCAGATTGCCAAGACCTGTCGTTTCTTTACAACATCCGTAAAATCCGCCCCTTTCTTTCCGAGCACTCTACCAAAACCCTCATCCACACCCTTGTCACCTCTCGTTTAGACTACTGCAATCTGCTTTTTGCTGGCCTCCCACTTAGTCACCTCTCCCCTCTCCAGTCGGTTCAAAACTCTGCTGCCCGTCTCATCTTCCGCCAGGGTCGCTTTACTCATACTACCCCTCTCCTCAAGACCCTTCACTGGCTCCCTATCCGTTTTCGCATCCTGTTCAAACTTCTTCTACTAACCTATAAATGTACTCACTCTGCTGCTCCCAGTATCTCTCCACACTCGTCCTTCCCTACACCCCTTCCCGTGCACTCCGCTCCATGGATAAATCCTTCTTATCTGTTCCCTTCTCCACTACTGCCAACTCCAGACTTCGCGCCTTCTGTCTCGCTGCACCCTACGCCTGGAATAAACTTCCTGAGCCCCTACGTCTTGCCCCATCCTTGGCCACCTTTAAATCTAGACTGAAAGCCCACCTCTTTAACATTGCTTTTGACTCGTAACCACTCGCCTCCACCTACCCTCCTCTCTTCCTTCCCGTCCACATTAATTGATTTGATTTGCTTACTTTATTTATTTTTTTGTCTATTAGATTGTAAGCTCTTTGAGCAGGGACTGTCTTTCTTCTATGTTTGTGCAGTGCTGCGTATGCCTTGTAGCGCTATAGAAATGCTAAATAGTAGTAGTAGTAGTAGTAGTAGTAGTAGTAGTGATCTCAGCCTCAAGCTGGGGGAGCGGGACACCTCCCACTGCTCCTTCCAGTAGCGAGGCACCTAGCCCCGAACAACTTCCTGGCACCGTAAAGCGGTCCTTTGGACCCGATAATCTCTCAGGTCTAGCGGGGCTCATGCGCTGCTTGCCCCTCCACTTTGGCATGGGAACAGGTAAAGAAATTCAATAATGGAGGAAATGAGGTGAAAAGCTGCCTTACAGCGTTCTCTTCAAGACACCATCTTGTTCCCCCTCATGCTCAAATTTTATGCCAGTGCGGAGAACGTGGTGAAGGCGGTTAGCTTAGCAGAGTTTAAAAAGAGGTTAGACGGTTTCCTGAAGGACAAGTCCATAAACCACTACTAAATGGACTTGGGAAAAATCCACAATTCCAGGAATAACATGTATAGAATGTTTGTACATTTGGGAAGCTTGCCAGGTGCCCTTGGCCTGGATTGGCCGCTGTCATGGATAGGATGCTGGGCTCGATGGACCCTTGGTCTTTTCCCAGTGTGGCATTACTTATGTACTTATATAAATTGTAAGGGGATGTGGCCATGGGAGGGTCAGGGGCATTCCCAGATTTAGGCACAACATTATAGAATAGGGCCACTTCCGTGTCCAACATCCAACACCAGGTTTCAGCAGGGGTAAGTGGCGCCCAAAGTTAGGCGTGAGATCCAAGAGGGTGCTCAGTGTTGAGCGTCCTTTGCTAAATACTGTCTTAGTGTGAATCTTTCCGGCGCCCAACTTTGGATGCCATTTACTGAATCCAGCCCCTTGTGGGCAAAGTTAAGGAGAGAATACAGAAATATACTAAGGAGGAAAAAAGGTTGTAAAGGAGATAAAGAACCTTTGTAAAAACTGTTTTAAATGCTGCCTCTGCTAGTACATTATCCCAGTTATTTGTCTGAAGTGACTTTAAAGTAAATTTCTTAGTTCAGAACACCAGTCCTAGTATGGTCTGCCTCACTGACTGAAGAGTGGTGAAACTGCCTTCAGCCTCCCGGCTCTGGTCCCAAACAAACAAATTCTTTATGTGAGTTGTCCCCCCTTTACAGAATCTGGGCATACACTGCCTTACATATTCAGTAAGAGTAAAGCCAGGGCTGGCGCAGCCTCTCACTACTGACATGTAGCTTTATGGTAACTTTATTGCTGAAATTGGAAATGCTTCACTTCACTTCATAAGAGTCTTTGGGTAACCAGGGAAATTCCTGGTTGCTCAACACCTTCACTGAAAAATACTGCTACATAGATGTCACGTTCAGTGGCTGTGGCAGCCTTCCCACAATCCACTGCAATACCACCTACAGCCTGCCAAAGTGGACAAAATAAACCTGCTTCCACAGTACACACACGCCACTGAGCTAGTACTGCTGCAATATGTGAACCTACTGATGCAATCTCTGTCCTGGTCAGTACTTTTACTGGAGTAATCAAAAGCTCACTCCAAAAAACGGGCCCGTGCCCCTCTTATAAATGGCCACCTTAACAACTCTCAGATCCAGAGTTTACCACTCATAAAATATGATAGCTGGTAGTTATGGGCTGTCAATGCAAATAATCATGGCACTATAGAAATAACAGTCTGTTCCTATTCCTTTGCACCAACATGGTTGCTTTCTCGCAGAATTTAGGTTCAGCACGGTCACCTCACATGCTCTGCTCCTACTCAAAACACAACATTACAATCAAGCTCCAGTGACCACCTCATTTGCACTATGAAGATTCACAGAGACAGCTTGCCTCCCCCCCCCCCCCCCCCCCCCCCATCCCCAACACTTTTGGTATCAAAACAGAAGTTTGGAGTTCTTCATTCTTTGTGGTATTTTGATAGTTACAGGGCTTATTTGAATATTGCAAGAATTTAGAGTAACAATGAAGTGCCCTTGTTCTAAATGGTTTATCTTGGACCTCGAAACACCATGTCTTTAGTTACTGAAGGAGGCTGAAAGCTTTTTGGGTGGTTCAGAGCTATTTCTGGATCTTTCTTTTAACTCTTTCAATGGAGAAGATCCAGTATTCTGTTTGATATCCTCTTTTAAGCTGCCATTGTGGGTGGGATATTTGCTCTGACTGGCAGAATTTGGGCATTTAGAGTAATTTAGGACTATTATTTATTCCTCTAAGGCTGGAATGGAGCCCCACATGTCTGACTAGATTGGGCTCCACTACAAATGCCCATTCTTCCTTCTCAGAGAGGATGGAGTACAGAGCTGTGTCCTTAGCAAAGCCTGGCCTACACTGGAGCTCACTGAGATACTCCAGAGTCCGGTGGGCAGAGGCAGCAGAATACAGCATCGCAGGCGTGCAGCACTCAGTGACAGGCACAACATTATACAGTGCTGGTGTCAGACGCCTCAGCTCCAAAAGATAATGACGCCCGAAGAGTTCTACCAGTGCCATGCTGTACAGCATAAAGAAGAGAAATATGGGCCAGCTGCTGCCCCGATAACCAATGGCCCAGGTGTATGCCAAACTTAAGAGGGTACTCAGGAACATCCCTAGCCCTATCCACTCCAGGATTCTCATGGGCTCAGGGTTCACATAATGCTGCAACCTTTCTGGGTGAAAGAGCTTGAAATAAAGTGCACCCCCTAGAGGTGACTCTGTGAACCGTGCTAGGAGCAAATGATGCAAAATGGAAAATATTTCATCCTCTGGTACCGCATCATCTTCTAACATCAGCACATACTCGGTGTCAAAGGTTGAAAGCACCTTGGCCAGACAGTACACATAGTCCCGCTTCTCCTTTTCGAAGAGGTTGATAGAATCTACCCCCTCAGGCGGTGTTTCCTTTTTCTCACCATAGCGCACCACAGTGGGGAAGAACTTGGCCAGGACAAGGGCATCTTGGTGACTTTGTGGATTCTGGTCAACATTACAGATGAAAAGGCGATGATGGCGGCAGGCATTACCACAGCGTGTCAGGAGGCGGTGAAAACGTGACATCACCTGCAGTGGGTAGTGATACTCCAGCCGGCGTTGAACAGTAACAACAGTGATCACCAGCCACGGCTTAGAGGAAGGTTCATCCGCATTGGCTGATGCCATCAAAGGTGAGTTCGATAGATGCAGGTTATCAAAATATTGGACAGCAGCCTGTGCTTCCTCTAGATTTTTGTCCAAAAACTTCCAACTCATGTGGTCCAGGTGCCAGCTGCGTATAAAATAATATGAGTGCAGAAGATCATGGCACATCAGGGGCAACACTATCCCAAAAGTTACTGCTGTCAAAACGAAGAGCTGAAGGCAGGTGTTGGTGTAACGTTTCCGTCTGTGGCAAGTCAATGATAGCCAGAGGGCCATATTGTCACTCTCAGACCCTTGATTAGACCCCTGTCTGCATGCTCTCACACTGTCTTTGAAGACATTACAGTTTTCAGCATGCCTCCGAGCTGAGCCTGCAGAAAAAAAAGAAAGACATACTTAGAGACCACTGTATTAAAATCTTCAATACCATCAGAAACAGCTGCACACTGATTTTTACCTCTGAATTGTCACCAGATTTGTCTTTTGATTTGGATTTTATATTATTTACTTGTCTGTCCATATCTGAGTTCAATGTAAGTTAAGATTCCAGTATAGTAGGTATTGTCCTGTCCCCGTAGAACACACAGTCTAAGTGAAGTGAGTTTCCAAGATAACAAAAAACATCAGAAGAAGCAGAATTTAGTTAAGACAAGAAAATAGCTTCAGAGACTATTTATCCTTTGAACTAAATAAAAATGTGTCTTATCTAACTTGGGCCCCATATTCAGCAGCACTTATCTGGGTATGAGAAACTCCTACCTAGACTGTGTGGGGGGGAGGAGGGAGGGGGTAATACTATAACTGTGCAATGTACCCACTTCCTATATAATAATTCTCACCTCCAACGTTCTACTACAACTACTACTTAACATTTCTAAAGCGCTACTAGGGTTACGCAGCGCTGTACAGTTTAACAAAGAAGGACAGTCCCTGCTCAAAGGAGCTTACAATCTAATTGACAAAATGTGCAGACAATCAAATTGGGGCAGACTAGATTTCCTGAATAGAGGTATAATGGTTCTGACTTGCCTGGGACCGTGGCTCATTCCGAGTTGGTCTGCTAGGCTCCGTAGATCAGGCTGACATCACCGTAGCCATTATGATGTCAACTTCAGAACCTGGGGGGGGGAAAAAAAAACATGCCTCACAGCTGATCCATGTCCAGAGGAGGGTCGCTGGACATGGGTGGCTGGAGGGGGGCAGGGGAAAGAGGAGGGTCGCTGGACATGGGTGGCTACAGGGGGGGCAGGAGAGAGAGGAGGGTTGCTGAACATGGGTGGCTGCAGGGGGGGCAGGGGGGTCGCTGGACATGGGTGGCTGCAGTGGGCACAGGGGGAGAGGGGGGTCGCTGGACATGGGAACCTTGCTAGCGCCTGGTGTGTGTGTGTGTGTCTCACTCAGGGTGAATAAATAAATTCAAAACTTGGCAAAAAGCTCAGTCCCTTTTCACATCAATGGCCAATGTAGTAAAACAGGGCTTTCTCAAAGTCTTTTAATCATCTTATGCTCTAATCACATAATCCAAATATATGAGTTTAGTGACGCCTTACAAATGACCTATGCAAATTAAGTTCTCAGGGAGAAAAGTACTGCTTCCCTGCTCCCAGGCTCTACACATGGAGGGTCCTAATGGTCCATCCACCATGTCAACATCCTTTTGGGTCTTTTACAACTATAAATGCAGTTCTCAGCTCCCTATTTTAAGGGCTCAAATTTCCCCTTTTAACTAAATAATACTTTCTTCTTCAGGCAATGCTCATTTTATAAGTCTCTTCATAATTTCTCCAATGCTTAAGGCTCAAACGATAAAGCTCAAGGAATCTCAGGCAGCCCCTCCCCAAGGGATAATTTCATACTGGCAATTTATCACTATTCCCCACCCTACAGCTCTCATAGAACTAGTAAAAACAACGTGCAGGTTTCTTTAATTCCTTCAAGTACCCAAAGTTATCTCCTTTCAACTTCTCTTCACATTTCCATATCTTGTAGGTCATGCTGTATTCCCAAATCTGTGCAGTTCATACATTAAATCTTAGATACCAACTCTCTAACAGGATTCTCAGTCTCCTATATCCATAGGGGTGGGCTCCTCCAGCTTCTCCAAACTAGGCTGGGACTCCCCCCCCCTATAGTTGTACTGGGAGGCATTATATACTGTTGGTGCAACCAGGGACAACCTGCATATCCTCTCTCATCTGTTCTCCTATTGGGGTGATTGATGCCTAGGCAACCTCGATCTGGACTCACCTCTAGTCCTAATCCAGTCTGGGATTTCCTCTCTCGCCTGGATTCCCAGTTCTTCAGGAAAGGCTGATCTCTCCCAGCAGGTTTCTCTATGCCTTGCTCTTGCTCTGGATTCTAAGAAGGGGTAACCTCCTGGTTTTGACAACCTGTAAGTGGGCATCCCAGTCATACTCTGCCCAGACACCACCCCTGTATTCACCCACCTGTAAATTATGTGCTACATCAGCTATTGGCACAGTTATCGAATAGTGCTTTGGTGGAATATTGGCAGATACATGCATATATGCTCTCATTTATGCATGTCATTGGCAAGTAACTGTTAAGTGTCTGCTTTGTAGAATTACCCCATGTCTAGGTAGTGCTAAGACAGTCTGGGGCACAGCTGTATGAAATACCCAGGTAGTTATCAGGGAACAGATACTGAATATAGGTGGTATGTGGTTACTTCCAGTAAAACAAATAGGAGGAAATATTTTTTTCACTCAAAGAATAGTTAAGCTCTGGAACTCTTTGTCAGAGGATGTGGTAACAGCAGTTAGCGTATCTGGGTTTATAAAAGGTTTGGACAAATTCCTGAAGGAAAAGTCCATAGTCTTATTGAGATGGACATGGGGGAAGCCACTGCTTGCCCTGGGATTGGTAGCTTTGAATGCTGCTAGTAATTGGGATTCTGCCAGTCCATCAAGCCCAGTATCCTGTTTCCAACAGTGGCCAGTCCAGGACACAAGTACCTGGCAAGATCCCAAAACAATACAATACATTTTATGCTGCTTATCCCAGAAATAAGCAGTGGATTTTCCCAAGTCCATTTTAACAATGGCTTATGGACTTTTCTTTTAGGAAGCTATCCAAACCTTTTTTAAACCCTGCTAAACTAACTGCTTTTACCACATTCTCTAGCAATGAATTCCAGAGTTTAATTACACATTGAGTAAAGAAATATTTTCTCTGATTCATTTTTTTTTGTTAATTTATAACAAGTCTTTATTAATATCAGAGAATGGAGGGAAAAACATCCATTCAACAACAATATAGCAGTACAGGAGACATTTGGAAAATTACAGAGGCAACGGATACATTGGAAAGAACAATCTTCTAGTTCAGCCCTGACAATGTAAGGTAAACATGATGCAAATTCAAAACTTTGAAGGTTTTTAAGAAGGACTACTTTGTAGCTTCATTGCGTGCTCCCTAGTCTACCCATTCCACTCCACTCAGTATTTTATAGACCTTTATTATATCTCCCCTCACCCGTCTTTTCTCCAAGCTGAAGAGCCCCAGCTTTTTCAGCCTTTCCTCATAGGGAAGTCGTCCCATCCCCTTTATCATTTTTGTTGCCCTTCTCTGTGCATTTTCTAATTCCACTATATCTTTTATGAGATGCGGTGACCAGAATTGCACTCAGTATTCAAGATGCGGTCACACCATGGAGCGATACAAAGGCATTATAACATCCTTGTTTTTATTTTCCATTCCTTTCCTAATAATACCTAACTTTCTCTTTGCTTTCTTTGCTGCCACAGCACACTGAACAGAGGGTTTCAATGTATCATCAACAATGACACCTAGACCCGCTTCCTGGTTGGTGACTCCTAATGTGGAACCATGCATCACATAGCTATAGTTCGGGTTCCTCTTTCCCACATGCATCACTTTGCACTTGCTCGCATTAAATGTCATCTGCCATTTGGATGCTCAATCTTCCAGTCTTGTAAGGTCCTTGTGATTTTTCACAATCCTCTTGCAATTTAACAACTTTGAATAACTTGGTGTCGTCAGCAAATTTAATTACTTCACTAGTTACTCCCATCTCTAGATCATTTATAAATATGTTAAAAAGCAGTGGTCCCATGGTAATCCTCCACTAACCAGTTATTGCACAGTAATTTGGACACGCTAATTGATTAGCACAGGAACACCCACTCTCCACCCCCCTGTCTTGCCCCTGCATGAAAAAAATAAAAAATACTTCTTTAGCATGTGGTTTGTGTGCCCCAGTTTGGAACTTACTACAGGACACCTGTGATATGCCATTTTAAGCTGCGGTATGCAGGCGCTACACTTACCACAGCCTCAATTCTTTGTAACCTGCTTCAGACAGATTTGATGTTTCGATACATGCTGTGATAAACACAGGTTTGCCCTACCCCAAGGAAGCCGCCAGAGGGCATTCTTCTACCAGAAACTGGGAAAATGCCATGATAGAGCCAGTAGAGGGAGCTCCAAGGGAATATCTGAGATATACCCCAAAGGGACAGCTAGAGAGCACTCATGTCATAGGATCAGCTTTTCCCTATGGAGGCCACCAGGTGGAGCTATCGAAGTGGGGGAGGGAAAGGTAGAGAAGGAGAGTTCTAGACTGAGATCTGACTGGAACCAAGGGGGCAGGGCCTAAAGAGGTGGGGAGGATTATTGATCACCTCATAAATTCCTTTCTCCCAGTGGAGAGAGTAAGGAGGGGAAGCCAGATGCCTAATGTTTGCTGCTTGATGGGGTATGCCTGGTGACTGGGAGAGAAGGTCTCAAGTAAGGAGGGCCAGGAGGAGCCTCTCATAGCCAGGAAGGTACTAAATGCCCTGATGTTATAAGGGCTGTTGGAGCTGACAATTGGCTAAGTGTCTTGATGCTATGCAGCTAATAATCCTGGCAGGTTGCTGAAGAGTTCAAGCAGGGTCTGTGATGAAATGCTCTGATGTTACAAAGCTGTTGCAACTGATAATTGGCTAAGTAGGGGGAGCAGTGTCCTAAGAGACTGAGCACACATTAAAGAGCTCTTGGAGAGGTATTGTGGACTGGGTTAAAGGGCCAAGTGCACAATGAAGGTTAGGAATTGTGTGACTAAAGCTTAAGCCAAATAAAATTCTTAATTATAAGCAGCATTGGAGTTGCTGTGTGTTTGTCAATGAAACCTGTTAGGAGGAGAACAGAGGGTGATGATCATTTACAAAGAGCGCTGGAACCTGAGAGTGTTGACTGAGTGCTGGACTGTGGAGTAAAGCTTTCCACCCATGTGGTACTTGGAAGGAAGCTAAGCAGTGTCAGCCCCAGCTGGGCCCTGGAAGGGTAACCCAGTTACAATTTTATTTTATTTTTGTTACATTTGTATCCCCCACTTATGGCAGGCTCAATGCGGCGGGCAATGGAGAGTTAAGTGACTTGCCCAGAGTCACAAAGAGCTGCCTGTGCCGGGAATCAAACTCAGTTCCTCAGGACCAAAGTGACAAAGTCCACCACCCTAACCACTAGGCCACTCCTCCACTCCTACAGAATAAAAAATGAATAAATGAAGTGAAACCTTTGCAACTTAACATAGTAACATACATTCACCAAATGCTGCTGTACTGAGGCTGTAATCAGGCCACTGGCAGTTTCTACCTTACTAAGACTATATGCTAGGTTTTTAGTCTTTGGCCCAGCTACCTGGAGAAAGAAACTGGGTTTTGTAGTGTTGCTATTGAATCGGGCATGCTACAGTGTATTTCTTTGTAAAAGCCTGTTAAAGGAACAGTATTTTACTTACTGGATATGGGAGTCACACTCGCTCACAGACACAGGGACAAACCGAAGCCTTCAAAAGACCAAAAGATGACTGGAAGGTAGAGAAAGGAAAGAAGTACAAGAATGAACCAGACAGGAGACTTGGGTCAGAGTGGAGAACTGCTGGTGAAGGTCTCAGTCTTGCAGCACATTATGCTTGCAACAACCAGATGGAGGGTATTTGGCTATTTTACTGTAAAAATCTGGAAACTCTTTGAAGCTCATAAAGAAAGTAACTATTTGCTATTTCATTAAACAGCTAAAGCTTGGCAGTTTAGAAAGGCTTTTGCCTTATTTTCTAATTGGCAACTAGATCTCTGTATTTGTGTGTGGGGGGGGGGGGGGGGAGCAGGTGGACAGTTGGGGCTAGATCCTCTTAGGGAACATGGGGAGGGGAGAAATGTGAAGAATCGTTTGATCCTGTATATATACTTAATTGTCATTTGTTATGTATTGTAATTACTCCGCCCTATTTGTCCCGTTAAATATTGTTAACTGTCAGGAAACTGTTATGTGTGAAATCAAATTTTAGAGGAAAAACTAAGCGAAAGAAGATTTTGGATCAGGGTGTGTGTGTGTGGGGTGGGGGGGGGGGGGGGGGAGTTTGACAGGGACACAAACATGTTTGGCTGCCATGGATGCTACAATGCTGAGTTCCATCTGTGGATGAGAATCAATAGTAGCTCTTTCATAATGAGGGTCCCTTTATAGAGGTTTCTGCATTGTATCTTTCAAAGGTTTGGGAGTATTAAGACCATGAAACTCGTTTACCAGAAGGGAGTGATCTCCCGTGTCAAATGTAGCATTTAAATTGAGTAACACAATGATGACCATTTTTCCTGCACCCCACCCACAGCACATCTCACTGAGTGTGTCCACAAGTGCAGACTCGGAGGCTGATGCAAAAAGCTGTGCATTAGAGCCACGTGCTGATACCTGAGCACACAGGGCGGAATTCAGTAAATGGTGCTCAAAGTTAGGTGCCGGGAAGATCCGCACTCAGCAGAGAATCATTTAGAAACAGAAAAATGAAGGCAGATAAAAACCATATGGCCTATTTAGGCTGTCCATCCATACGATCTACTCTCCCTATCATTCCCTTAGAGATCCTATTGAACTTGTCCCAAGCTCTCTTGAATTCGGATACTGTTTTCATCAGGAGGCCGTTCCATGAATTCACCACCCGTTCCGTGAAAACAATATTTCCTTAGGTTACTTTTGAGTCTGTCCCCTTTCCCCTTCATCCTATGCTCCCTCACTCTAGAGTTTCCTTTCAATTGAAAGAGACTCACCTCATGTGCATTTATGCTGTATAGGTATTGAAACGTCTCTATCATATCTCCCCTCCCCTGCCTTTCTTCCATAGTATACATATTGAGATCTTTAAGTCTGTCCCTATACCCTTTATGACAAAGACCACTGACCATTTTAGGAGCTACCCTGTGGAGTAACAGCAGGGAGACAGGACAGTTTTCAATAGCCCATTTATTCAGGTTATTCTGGAGGGCCAGTGATCATAATGGGGCGGAGGTGGGAGAGGAAAATGAGGGGCCTAAAGGATAATTTTACATGGTGCAAGACTAAAGGTTGTCTAGGGTGTGGAATATCCTTGCACCGGCCCTGCTGCAGCTGTACCATCTGGCTCTATAATCCTTCTTTTGCTCACTGATAAAATTCATTCATAGATCTGTGCCCCACCCCCACCCCCTTTACCCACTGGCATCACCTGCACTTCTGCCACAGCCACAGTCTCGTCTCTGTATTCCACAACCTAATGGACTTCCTGTTTCTCTACTTTTACTGCCTCCTCCTGCTCTGGGTTACCATATGGCTCCAGAAAAAGGAGAACGGATTGAGCCAGCCGGGTTTTACTTCCATTGCTTTGAAAGCAATGGAAGTAAAACCCGGCTGGCTCAATTACTTCCATTGAAAGCACTGGAAGTAAAACCCGGCTGGCTCAATCCGTCCTCCTTTTTCTGTTGCCATATGGTAACCCGAGGACTCCTGCTGCTCAAAATATTGGCATCCGCTACCACCATTACTACTACCAACCATTTCATTTCAGGGCAAAGCTGAAAGCTGGAGTTTTCTGGGCTTTACAATTCTACAGGTGTCCTGTCCTTGGCCCATCTAAGCACAGACTTCTATTGATGCTGTTTTATGGGCCAGTTTTGCAAACTACATCTGTAAAGGAGTGAAAAGATACAGAAACTAAACAACATAACTCAGAACATGTACCGGCATTAAGTCTGCTCCAGTCCCGCCGGCCGTGAAGGGCACCCAGGGCATTGCATGGATCTATTTTGATCTTCCCTATAAATGAGCAGTCAGCAGTCAAAACAAGTGTGCAGACTCTAGCTGTACAGTTCCTTGTGACATCTGTGTAGGGGAAGGAAGTGGTGTGAGTGAGATCCCCGCTCTCTCTTCCATTGCCCTAGACCCTGCTTCTTCCCTCACTTACCTCTTCTACAGTGGCAGTATCAAGACGATCACAGCTCTGGCATGGTGGCAGGGCACATTTCCCTTTTCCTGGCCTGAGACTCAGCTCCGCCCAGTTGAAGAGTCTCTGGCAGCTGCACACATTTCTGTCTCCTTTTAGCCCTTCCTTTCAGCTGCTGCTGCTTAGCTCCACCTTCATCATATGGTTAGACACGGGACAGAGGAGTTAATGTGCCTAAAGGCTTGATTACAGAACAGATGCCCAGTTACCTAGTTCCAGGCTGTAGACTTTTTGTCCAGTCCTGGTTTTGAACTTAAAGTCCCAAGTCACTGTGGGATTTGTAGTGCCTGCTCCAGCCCACTGAAAGCAGTGCTGCAAGTCAAGGAGGGCCCCTTTTACAAAGCGGCGGTAAGCCCAACACGGGCTTACCGCTCACTAAAAAGGAAGTAACGCCGGACTACCGTAGCAGCCCCGCGGTAGTTCCCACCCCCCAGCGCAAGTCATATCAGGCGCTACAAAAATATTTTTGTAGCACCTTGTTAGCACCTCAACGGGTGGCATTAAGGGCTTCACCCCCCCCCCCCAAATGGCCGTGCGGCAAGTGCTTCACTGAAAAAAGAAAGACCTGCCTTTTACCTGCTGTGGTAAAAGGGGGCCTCGGTGCGTGTCAAAAAACAAGTGCCAACAGGGTCCCATAATGCACCAGTAAGGAATGGTTAGAAATCCAGGACTGTCCTAACATCTCCAGCCTGGAACTGGGTAACTTTCTTTTTCTCCCCTGCAGCAGTGCACAGAGCAACTCTGAGTTCTCGTAAAAACAGGAGTCACATAACTTTATGGCAGGACTATTTTTTTTTTTTTATTATTTTATTTTCAAGTTTTTTACATTTAAATCAAGCAATACACTTGTTTGAAAAGCAATACATTTCAACTTATTTGAAGAAAGAAACAAAAAGAAAAAGGTACTGAAATTTCTTGCTCAAGTCCACATTTTGAAGGCAAGATGTTAAGAAATGGAATATATATTATACGAAATTTATCAATAATAAAGCAACAAATGGTAACAGCCAACATTGATCAGTGCAAACTATATTTTAAAGGGTATAGATGTTCTAAGATCCCCGATTTTGCCTTGAGGTAAGGAATGCTGTTAATTGAGCCGGATCAAAAAATGCATATTTATTTGATTGGTATCTCACCACACACTTGCATGGGTATCGCAAGTAAAATGTTGCACCCAGTTGAATTACAGCTGGTTTCATTAAAAGAAATGATTTCCGACGCTTTTGCGTGTCTCTGGAAATATCTGGAAAAATTTGTATTTTCTGGCCGAGAAATGGCAGGACTATTTTTAAATGTCTTATTTATTTATTATTTATTTACGGTTCATTTCTACCCCACATTTTCCCACAAATGCAGACACAATGTGGCTTCCATGAATTACAAAAGTTAAAAGATACAACACATGAATTTAGCAGTAGAATAAGGATAAAACATTAGCAGCAATTAGGATGGCTAAACAGCAGAATTACTAATGGAATACACTTGTTCAAAAAGGTACGTTTTCAGCAGCTTCTTGAAAAGAAGGTGGTCAGCTTGTGATTTTAGGTACAGGGGAAGAGCGTTCCAAGTCTTTGGGCTGGAGTAGTGGAAAGTAGAGGCAAAAAGAAGCTTGTATTTAACACCCCTGCAAGATGGATAATGTAGTTGTAAAAAGGTGCGTGCTGTTGTGATGGCATTTCTAGGTGGGAGATATATTAGAGGAATCATATATTCCGGAGCTAAGCCTTAGATTATTTTATGTGTCAGAGTGCAGATCTTGAATGCGATTCGTTCTCTCACAGGTAGCCAGTGTAGATTGAAATGTAGGGGCTGCGCATAAACCAAGCGCGGTTTGGCCAAGATGAGTCTTGCAGCAGTATTCTGGGCAGTCTGGAATTTCCTCAGTAGATGCTCCTGGCAGCCTGCATAAATCCCACTGCAGTAGTCCAGGTGAGACAGAACTAGCCAGTGAACGAGAGTGCGGAAGAGCTCTCTGGTGAGACAAAACCTAACACGCTGCAGCCTCCACATTGCATAGAACATCCGCTTGGTGACCGCTCGCACTTGCGGATCCAGGTGCAGGTGAGGGTCCAGCTCAACACCCAGAAGTCTAAGGCTCTGTGAAATAGGGAGGGTCTGGTCTTTAATGACAAGGGAGTTGGTGGAAAATCTGGCATGGACGGACGAAAGCACAAGACACTGAGTTTTGTCTTTGTTGATCTTAAACCGGAATACTTCGGCCCAACGTTCCAAGATGGAAAAACTCGCTTCGATCAAATCTGTGATTTCATCTAATGAGGTATGGAAGGGGATGGAGATGGTTATGTTATTACCACAGTAATGCAAAAAATGGGGTAATTTTAGAACAGGGTGACTATAAAAATGTCAGAAAAGTACTATTTTGTAAAGGCAACAGAGATGCCTACATACCTTTGTAAAACAGGCTCCCGAAATGACTCCCAGTAGCACACAAATGTTTTTGCACAAATTTAAACCTGCTCTGAGTCAGGTGTAAATGTGAATGCACACTGAACCTCTTTTATCAAATAGAGTTTTTGAGCCTAGGTTTTTATTTTGAAGCAATTATGTGATTTTGGAGGGTGACAAAATATGCGTTTATCACTGTTTTTCCATTGCCCAATGAAATTTTAGAGCACCTTTTAGGTGGTTTCAGTTCCCTTTCTGTTTCTACATACATAGTAACATAGTAGATGACGGCAGAAAAAGACCTGCACGGTCCATCCAGTCTGCCCAACAAGATAACTCATATTTGCTGCTTTTTGTGTATACCCTACTTTGATTTGTACCTGTGCTCTTCAGGGCACAGACCGTATAAGTCTGCCCAGCACTATCCCCGCCTCCCAACCACCAGCCCCACCTCCCAACCACCAGCTCTGGCACAGGCACAGACCGTATAAGTCTGCCCAGCACTATCCTCACCTCCCAACCACCAGCCCTGCCTCCCAACCACCGGCTCTGCCACAGACCGTACAAGTCTGTCCAGCACTATCCCCGCCTCCCAACCACCAGTCCCGCTTCCCACCACCGGCTCTGGCACAGACCGTATAAGTCTGCCCAGCTCTATCCCCGCCTCCCAACCACCAGCCCTGCCTCCCGATCTTGACTAAGCTCCTGAGTATCCATTCCTTCGGCACAGGATTCCTTTATGCTTATCCCACGCATGTTTCTGTTCTCTGTTTCCCCCTTCCAGCCTCTCTTCTTACTCTCTCTCCTTCCTTCTGTTTCTATCCTCTATTCTCTCTCATTCAGCTGCTCCCTTTGTTCTCTGTCTCCTCCTTTCAGTCTCTGTCCTCTGTACTCCCCTTCCAGCCTCTCTTCTTGCTCTCAGTCTCCCCCTTTCAGCCTCTCTCCTTCTTCTCTGTCTCCTCCTTTCAGTTTCTGCCCTCTGTCTTCCCCTTTCAGCCTCTCTCCTTGCTCTCTCTGTCTCCCCCTTCCAGCCTCTCTCCTTGTTCTGTCTCCTCCTTTCAGTCTCTGTCCTCTGTACTCCCCTTCCAGCCTCTCTTCTTGCTCTCAGTCTCCCCCTTTCAGCCTCTCTCCTTCTTCTCTGTCTCCTCCTTTCAGTTTCTGCCCTCTGTCTTCCCCTTTCAGCCTCTCTCCTTGCTCTCTCTGTCTCCCCCTTCCAGCCTCTCTCCTTGTTCTGTCTCCTCCTTTCAGTCTCTGTCCTCTGTACTCCCCTTCCAGCCTCTCTTCTTGCTCTCAGTCTCCCCCTTTCAGCCTCTCTCCTTCTTCTCTGTCTCCTCCTTTCAGTTTCTGCCCTCTGTCTTCCCCTTTCAGCCTCTCTCTTTGCTCTCTCTGTCTCCCCCTTTCAGTCTCTCTCCTTGTTCTCTGTCTCCTCCCTTCAGTCTCTTTTCTCCCTCTTCCAGCCTCTCTCCTTCTTCTCTGTTTCCCCCTGCATCTATCTTTGTTCTGTCTCCCACTTCTGTCCTCTGTTCTCCCCCTTTCATCCTCTCTCCTTGTTCTCTGTCTCCCCCTTCTGTCTTCTGTTCTTGTCCTTTCAGCCTCTGTCCTCTGTTCTCCCCCTTTCAGCCTCTCTCCTTTTTCTCTGTCTCCCCCTTCTGTCTTCTGTTCTTCCCCTTTCAGCCTCTCTCCTTGCTCTGTCTCCTCCTTTTAGTCTCTGACCTCTGTTTCCCCCTTTCAGACTCTGTCCTTGCTCTCTCTCCTCCTCCTTTCAGTCTCTGTCCTCTGCCGTTCCCCTTTCAGAGCCAGATGCACTAAAGTGGTCGTTAGAGCCGTTCCCTACTGAATTTCATAGCGAATCGGTAGGGAACTGCTATGCATCAAGGAAAGGGAATGCAAATGAGCTACTCGTTGTAGCTCACTTGCATTCTCTATTCCAGCGTTAAGGCAATCGGAAAAGCTTAGTGCATCTCATTACAATAGGGTTTCTACACAATTTGCTCATCTGCATTCCGTTTTCGTTAGCTGCTACCGTCGTCGTAAAATGGCTTTTAGTGCATGCCAGGGTTTACTACTTGCTCGTTAATGGCTCGTTAGGTTTAGTGCATCTGGCCCTCAGCCTCTCTCCTTGCTCTCTGTCTCCCCCTTTCGGTCTCTGTCCTCTGTTCTCCCCCTTTCAGCTGAGCTCCTCCTATCACTCTGTCCTCTGCAATGGCTGCATGATGTTATCACACTGTGCTGCTCTGTAGTGGAACCAGTTGAAAAAGGGTGGCATTTAAGTTAGCCAGCGTTTTCTTTACTCTCATCACCACTACATACCTCTATTTAGTAAGATAAACCTAGCAGGCTGAGGCAGTAGTGTAGCCAGAAGTGAATTTCTGGGTGGGCCCACGCTTTTCCTCCTGCTCCCCCAATAAAAATTGATACCTTTGCTGGTGGGAATCCCCAGGCCCTGCTTGCTGATGACCACCTCCACTGGAACTCCCCAGTCCATCTGAACACTGGTGAAGTTGGCGATCTGCTTACAGCCCCCAACACCGACACTTCCATGTATACTCAGTTCATGCACTTGAACTGAGAATGCATGGGGGTGCTGGCGTCAGCCACTGACTTCATCACTATTCAGACAGCCTGAGGCTTACAAAAGAGGACATGTTCAGCTACTGGGGTATGAGGATCCCCACCAACTACTCCAAAGATGTGCGCTGCTGCTGGGCAGGACCGAGCCCACCCATGGCTATGCATCAGCTGAGATTGTGTGGCTTGGTTTTTACAAACTAAGTAGAGGAGTGTGGTAGCCGTGTTAGTCCACTCTTAAGGTTATCAATAGAAATCAAACAAAATAAAACATGGAAAAGAAAATAAGATGCTACCTTTTTTATTGGACATAACTTAATACATTTCTTGATTAGCTTTCGAAGGTCGCCCTTCTTCCTCAGATCGGAAATAAGCAAATGTGCTAGCTGACAGTGTATATAAGTGAAAACATTCAAGCATTACTATGACAGTAAAATAGATACTATTGGAGATTCTAGATGGAATGTTGCCACTATTGGAGATTCTACATGGAATGTTGCTACTATTGGAGATTCTACATGGAATGTTGCTATTCCACTAGCAACATTCCATGTAGAAGGCTGCGCAGGCTTCTGTTTCTGTGAGTCTGACGTCCTGCACGTACGTGCAGGACGTCAGACTCACAGAAGCAGAAGCCTGCGCGGCCACATTGCTGATCTACAAGGGCCGACTTCTACATGGAATGTTGCTAGTGGAATAGCAACATTCCATGTAGAATCAATAGAAATCAAACAAAATAAAACATGGAAAAGAAAATAAGATGATACCTTTTTTATTGGACATAACTTAATACATTTCTTGATTAGCTTTCGAAGGTCGCCCTTCTTCCTCAGATCGGAAATAAGCAAATGTGATATTACAAACTAAGTAGAAATCAGCAGTGGTGAGGAGAGGGAAGAGAAGTAAAAGGAGACACAAATGCTGCCAATACCATTTTTCAACTGGCCCTGCTCCTCTAGCAGCACTTATGTGACCAATGAGGGGATTGAGCTCCCTGCCAGTGTGATGTGATAACATCATGCAGCTGCTGCCTCTGTCTGGAGAAGCACCAGGACAGTAGAGGAATTAAATCACCAGGTATCTGAGAAGCAGGCTACTTGGGGAGGGTGGGGGGTGGGGGGGGAGGGGAGGATCTTTTGGTTAAAACTGAAAATCCTAAATTCCCCATCAGTTGAGTTTTATCAGGGTTTTTGGTTGTAACTAAAATCAGAGTGTTATTTATATGGTACCCATGTGCATCATAACTTTGACCCAGCTCTGCCCAAACTATGCCCTCAGTCTGCATAAAAGTACGCATGATCATGCTGGCACATGCACTTCTACGCTAGGGATGGGCAGCCAGAAAATTTGTGGGGGGTTTTGTGTGTGTGTGTGTTTTTTTTAATGAATGTTGTTAAGAGTGTACAATCTTCCCCTGTGTTCTATATATGGCATACTTTCAAAATACACATGCAACTTAATTGGCAAATGAACAATAAACTATCAATAATTGGATTCTAACAAGCAGTTATTGATGTTAATTGGCACTGAATAAGATTTGCACATGCAGCTGGCTGGCTGCATGATGTTCTATAACACCGGGTGTCTAAATCCAATAGTTTGCAACCCAAAAGAGAGTGTGGCTATGAGAGGGATATGGGCCGGTAGGGTTGTTCTTAAGAGTTGGACATAGCATTATGCTATAATGGGTTGTTTTGCCCAACTTTGGCACCAGGAATTATACCAGATTTCAGCAAGCATAAAGCTGACACCCAAATACATGTATAACCTGCTGTGATGGGGTGTACATCCCATCACTGGGAAGGAGATCTCCTAGGTTAAGGAATGTATCTCCATGATCCTACAAGAAGACAACTTGGATCTAGTCCTCACTGTTACACGTAGAGCGAATCCCGGAGCCTTGCATGGGGTGGTTGTAGTCAGGCAGAGGAGATTACGTAGGAGGTGGCAAGGGCGGGATTGACTCTCTGGAGGGTTGTGGAACTGCTTCTGGACAGGATTACAACTGAACAGCTAAGCGTTGGAATGATCAGCACTCATTTGCATTCTATTTGCATAGAAGAACTAAATCAGAACTCTGAGGCCCAAAGAAGACTCAGGGAGCTTTAAAGGAAGAGGTTGGGAGCCAGTGAAAACTATTGGGACCCTTGGGTTTTGTGCCCAAGGGGTAAACAGAAGAAATTGTGAAAGAACTCAACCTGACAGCTAAAGGTACTGGTAGGCAGGACTCTCTGACAAAAGGCAAACCAAAACAGGAGACTGACCACTTCTGGGATTTGGTGTGTGCTTTTGGTAAGTTATGTTTTGGGTTCAGCTTATACTTTGGCAAGCAGTATGCTTTGAATGCTGCTTTCTTCAGCCTATGCTTTCAAGTAAGTAGCATGGGAGCATACCTGCCTATCTAAGCATTTAGGTAGAGTGCAAACTTATAAAAACCTCCAACCCCTACTACTACTTATCATTTCTATAGTGCTACTACTACTACTACTACTTGACATTTCTAAAGCGCTACAAGGGTTACGCAGCGCTGTACAATTTAAACATAGAGGGATGGTCCCGGCTCAAAGAGCTTACAATCTAAGAGACAAGTGAACGGTCAGTCCGATAGGGGTGGTCAAATTGGGGCAGTCTGGATTTACTGAATGGTAAGAGTTAGGTGCCGAATGCAGCATTGAAGAGGTGGGTTTTATGAAGATGGTCAGGGAGATGTACACAGCACTGTACACTTGAACATGAAGAGACAGTCCCTGCTCGACAGAACTTACAACCCCTAAAAACCCTCCCATCAGGCACACCATCTCTAGACTACCACTTAGTGCTTCTCTTTCTCAGCACCATTTATACAATTCCCAATGTGCCCTCTTTCTCAATAGTGTACACATGCATAAACTGTTGCTATCAGGAAAGAGAGTGCACTATGTGCATATACAAGGGGATTCTATAAAAGCTGCTTAAATTTGCTTGCTCAAATCTGGGAGCAATCCTGAGATGCACATACAACTAAATTGGGTAATTAGCCAATTAATGTCAATAACTGGGTGTTAATCAATTGTTGATGTTAATTGGCATTGATTTGGATTTGCACATGCATCTTGTTACATGCTATTCTATAGAACTGCATGCTCAGATCCCATGGTGTGCATCTCAAAAGGGGGCATGGCCAAGGGATAGGCATGGGCTCATCAGGGGTGTTCCAGAAACTTGCATGCAGTGTTACAGAATATTGCGGATGCATGCCCAAATTGCGTGCCAGGAATTACACCTGGTTTCAGCAGGCGTAAATCCTGGCAGCCAGATTTGGGTATAGCAATCAGCGCTACGCACGAATCTATAAAGGGCACTCAACCCAGAGCATCCTTTATAGAATAGCGTTAGGTGCTGATTTTTTCTGGCACCCAAATCTGGGCACCATTTACTGAATCTGGTCCATAGTGTGCACTGTTATGTGTGAACAACATTTGTTTCAGACAACAGCCCATCCCTTTTCTATGCATGAATATAATCACAGAATTTTATAAGCACTATTTTCTGTATGTAAAACATACTTTTAATGCAGAAAATGCTTTTTAAAATTATTCCCAAAGTGGTTAAATTTAAAGAGAAGCACAAAAGCCCCCTACATTTGGTCAAACAGCAAAAACAAAAGAGGCAAACTGGAAGTCCAAAGAAGGAGGATGAAGAAGCAACTTCTAGGCCCAGAAACAAGTTTTAAAACTTGTAAAACATATGAGAAAGAATATTTATTTCCAGAAGACCTCACCGTAACCTTGTACGATCTGAATACTGGCTGATATAAATATACTTAAGAAACCCTCCTGATTTCTTTAGTGGGAAATCATTGAAATGTTAAGCTATGTGGCAGGTTTCCATGATACACATGATAGAAATACAAAAATCAAAGGGAGGGGAGGGACATGAGCTGTAACTGAAAGGAAAGAGAAAGGCAAAATACACAATTAGAGAATGTCACTTTACAGGCTGGGGCCTGGGGTGAGACCAGTTAGGGTGTGACTGGCAGCTGTGTGCACTGTTGAAATATTTAGTATAAAGGTGCTGCGGTTTAAATGGGGCCCTTACATCTACTCTTCACATCAAGGAGAAAGGCTGAGTAAAAAGCTCTGTGCAGACAAGTCCCTGGTATACTTGTGGCTGAAAGACCAGTTCACAATGAGATCAATATCGAAGCAATTTAACCAGCCAACAACAGCTCCTGGCAGGTTAAATCACTTGTTCGGGCTAACCAGTCTTATTCAGTGGCACTTAACTGCATAGTGCTTCTAAACTTGAAACTATCTATTTTGGGGGTGTTCCAGGACGGAGTCAGCAATTGGCCAGTTAAGTGCCAGTATTCAGCACTTAACTGGCCAAGGTAACCGCATAAAAGTCAGTCCTATGTTAATGCTGTTCACCATAGCCGATTCAGTGCTAAATATCACACTTAACCAGGTAAGTTTTCGCCAGCTCCTTGAACCTGGAAATTCAATGCCAGAATCCGGACATTGGCCGGCATTACATAAGTACATAAGCACTGCCACGCTCGGAAAAGACCAAAGGTCCATCAAGCCCAGCACTCTGTAGTGTGCTCAGCATCTCAAAGCCATACAGGTTTGCTGTCAATATATATCTTTCTAAATCTGCTTTGAATCTTTAATTTACTGTTCGCTTGGTTGTGCCCAATTAAAATTCTTTATGAAGGTTTAGCCTGTGTTGAGTCAGAAAGGCAATACTGTCATAAAAAGCTGTCCCCATTCGGCTCATCTACAAAGCTAGCAAAACTGATCATGCCACTCCTCTCTCTTATCCCGATTACACCAGCTCCCTGTTCATTTCCGAATTTCCTTTTAAGATTTTAATCCTAGCTCACAAGGCATTTTATTTTGGTGTTCCTGTCTATCTTTCTACCTCATCTGTCTCATATACTTCATCTTGTTTACTCCACTCATATGGTCCTTCCTGGGCCTAGACAGGTCCATTTAGAATCCACTTGACACTCTGCTTTTTACTTTCTGGCTCCCAGTCTCTGGAATTCCCTCCCTGCACACATTAATTCTGAACCATCCTTTTTGGTGCTTCAAGTATCTTCTTAAAACACATTTTGGCCTTTCAGTGTAGCCCCAGTAAGTAGTTTGTCGGAAGCTGGGCCTTCGTTTATCTGTCTGGCCTGACTGAGACTGTCTGAATGTTTGTTCTCTGTCCTGTTTATGATGGTGTTCTTTTCCACTATTTTACTTTATTTTATTGTATTTAAAATCGTAAACAGCTTAGATCCACATGTTTGGAAGATGCAGTATAGCAAGTTTTTAATAAACATACACATAACAGGACTATTACATAAAGTGGGAACGCTTCAGCTTT
Source organism: Microcaecilia unicolor (assembly GCF_901765095.1). NCBI lineage: Eukaryota > Metazoa > Chordata > Amphibia > Gymnophiona > Siphonopidae > Microcaecilia > Microcaecilia unicolor. Next base: position 639,460,486 of record NC_044031.1, read on the forward strand.
CACCCAGAGAGTGACTATGAAATGACTGGTCTCTGGAGAAGCACTGGGTGCTGGCACTGGCTGAATAGGCCCAAATGGACAAGAAGGAGAAGGCTGTGGTAGCTAACTTGCAGGGGTGGAGGAGTAACCTAATGGTTAGTGCAGCAGGCTTTGATTCTGGCTACATGGGTTTAATTCCCACTGCAGCTCTTTTTGACCTTGGGCAATCCACCCAACCCTCCAGTATCCTAGGTACAAAACATAGATTGTGAGCCCTCTAGGGACAGAGAAAGTACTCATATATAATATGTACAGTACTATGTATATCTAGTAGTGCTATAGAAATAAGTAGTAGTAGCAGCAGCAGCAGCAGCAAAAGGAAGGAAAAGAGAACTAAGGCTGAATCCTCCAGTGGCAGCAAAGATGAACAGATGGAAAGTTTAGAGGCTGGTGGGATTTGGGCCCAGAGACAGAAAGACAGAGCAAGAAAAAGAAAGCCAGGGTCCAATATTCAAAAAAAGTTGAGCTCCTAAATTAGCCTCCAAATTTGTACTCTATTTTCAGTGAAATTTATGAGCATAAATTTTCAGCTAAAAATCATCTTAATTTAGGGGCTTAAAAGTTATGCTCATAAATTTAAATCTGCCATTCATTTGCCTAGATTTATGAGCCTAATTTATGAGGCTAGAGCTGAAAATCAGTGCTGAGCTCCTTCTATTCTCCACCCTAAATCTGCCACTTTTATGCTCCTAAACTTAACAGGTCAATATTCAATGCGATTTAACTAGCCAAAAACAGCTCCTAACCTGTAAAATTGCCTGTTGAGGTTAAATGTTTATTTTCAGCAGCACTGTGATCTCAAAACTGGGTATTTTGGGGGTGTTCCAGGGACAGAGTCAGCAGTTGGGCAGTTATTTTATTTTTATTACATTTGTACGCCGCGCTTTCCCACTCATGGCAGGCTCAATGCGGCTTAAATGGGGCAATGGAGGGTTAAGTGACTTGCCCAGAGTCACAAGGAGCTGCCTGTGCCTGAAGTGGGAATTGTACTCAGTTCCTCAGTTCCCCAGGACCAAAGTCCACCACCCTAACCACTAGGCCACTCCTTCACTTAAGTGTTGATATTCAGCATAAAAGTCAGTCCTATCTTTATGCGTTATCACACTTAACGGCTACTTGTTAGCTGGCTCTGTAAACCTGGACATTCAATGCCAGTGCCCAGGCATGGGCTGGCATTGAATATCCAGGTTTAGTGCCAGCAGCAGTCAGCGAAACATTGATCGCCACCAGCAGAATATCGACCCCTATGAGTTTTGAGAAATTTTGAGTAAAAATTGATGCACTCAGCCCCAGTACATGTTCAAACAGGCCAATTTATAAGCATAACTCTCAAAGTCAGGAGCATAAATCCTTTGAATATTGGGTCCTATGTTTTTGAGGGACAGCAAGGTCCCACTCACCTTCTCCCTTGCCCTCCAATACACGCAAATAGGGTCACCAGGACTGAAAAGTTCCCAGATGTGCAGATGAGTGAAGTCACTTTCTCACGCCATCAGATGGTGGCTGGAGGCCCCTGAGTGCTGTGTCCAGTTATAAGCCTCACACACTTCAATGTGTCTGAACTTCAAGCATGGTAAAACCAATCCAAAAAAAATAATAAAAAAAAGTGCCCTAGACTTACCTCTGGGTCCTACGGTCTTGGGGCACAACAGGGTCTGTGCATAGGTTTCTGTTTTCTTACTAATTCTCTCAATCCGGCACATAAATTAGGCTTCTTCTTTCTTGGACATGCAAGCAGAACCTATTACCTAAACAGCCAAACGGCAGCAGGAAGGGAGGGGCAGGAAAGGAACAGGGTATGAAATAACGAATTGTGCTAATGCAAACTCCAAGTGATCAGTAACCTCAGACTCTGCAGGGGGAGCGGAGTTCCCTTACAGTATTTCAGAGGGAGCCCTGAAAGAGGATAAAGAAGCATGGAACAAACCAGAGGCAGGGAGGCAGCATTCATTGGACTATAAGTCTTCTAGGTTTGCTTTGTTGACCTCGTGTCAGTAAGAGATAAATGATATGCATACTCTGCAAAGCAGTACTAGAGGATAAGTCGCATGCATACATGTCCAGAAGTAATAATATCGACAAACTAAAGTTATTCACGGAATGCTTTGAATACAATTCGTGAATGTGCCCTTCAGGTGACTACGCTCATATTGTGACAGCAGCAGTCGAGCAGCAGCACACATTCCTAATAACAGATGCCCTGTATGAAATACATGCAAAACAAGTTAGAGGGTAAAGAAACAGGCTTATTCATCCAATTCGCAGATAAAAGGGAGGCCATGATCTACACATTTTAAAAAATGTGCTATTCAGAGCAGAAGCAAAGGCTGCAGGGGAAGCCAAATAGCAGTGAACTGAGTGGTAAAGAGTGTGCAATGAACTGTCAGGCCTGCTGACCTTTGAGCCCTGAAAATGCTTTCCTGGTCTTATTTCTCTGACTATATAATTAATTATTTGTTTTCAGATGTACAAAGTCTCTCAAGTGACTTCATTGCTTTTGTAGCATGGCCCCTGGACTCCCACATGTGCATTATACACAGAAGGTGCTGCCAAATATGTCCTTTACCATAACTAAAGTGTTGTGGTAGCCGTGTAAGTCCACTTTTAAAGGTAAAAACAGAAATAAAACAAAGAAAAGAAAATAAGCTGACACCTTTTTTATTGGACTAACTTAATACGTATTTTGATTAGCTTTTAGGTGGAGGAGTGAGTAACCTAATTAACCAGAACCAGCCTGAGAACCAGAGGTACTGAGTTTGATTCCCACTGCAGCTTCTTAAGACTGTGGACAAGTCACTTAATCCTCCCTCGCCCCCAGGTACAAAATAAATATCTAATATGTAAACCGCTTTGATTATAACCACAGAAAGGAGATATATCAAATCCCATCCCCTCTCTTCAGATCAGATATGAGCATCATCCTTTACTGTGGAATTAGCCACTTCTCGTGGAATTTCCATGGGAAACTGGAGGTCAGGCCAGGTCACATCACTTGTAACTGGATGGCAGCACATGTGCAACTCCCCCACCCCCAACCTGCTGATTCCTGCACCTCCTTTCTGCAGTGACTGGCCTGACAGTGAGAAGAGGGAACAGGTCCAACTATCACTTTGAACTGCATGAATGCAGCAGTAGAGCTCCAACTGGCAGAAGAAGAGGACATCGCTGAGTTGTATCTGCATTCATTTTTCTAACAGACAGGTTTATTCATAGAGTAACACAACTTAGCTTCCAGCAAGGCTTATAGAGCTCTGTAAAGCCCCGCAAAGCTTCACCCTTCTCTGCAGTGTGGGCAGAGTCCCTACTCGCAAACACAATGCCTGTGTTATTGCCCATTAGCTCCGTAACAGCATGCATATTAATGTGCGCACAATGCTCAAAGGACACTAGCGGCAGAAATAACCTGCCTGCCAAAAATTAGCGTAAATGATATGTGGATTGAGCGGGTCATACGAATTTTAAATAAATACATTTAAATGTATGCAAACGGTATTCCTTCTCATGTTCAGAGAACAGTGCAAAAAAGAACGGTGTTCCTAATGCTGGAAACCCACCACCTGCTTGAGCTGGGGTAGGGTGTTTGAAGGGAGAATTTCTCAGCGTTTTCACCCTGCAACTATACGAAAAAAGTAAGCAGGACACTGATGATTGTTAAATGCCTACAAGAATTATTTTTTTGCAAATTAGTTAAATGATAAGAGAGTCAAAATATCTGGTATTCTCATTTGCTGGTGTGTTTTTCAAAGCACTTAGACTTACAAAGTTGCACAGTAACCTATGGAACTTTGTAAGTCAAAGTGCGTTGAAAATGAGCCTCAAAGTAACATACGTCGAGGGGCATAATCGAACGGGGTGCCCAAGTTTTCCTGAGGACGTCCTCGCAGGAAAACTTATCGAAGCAAGATGGGTGTTCATCTTTCGTTTCGATAATATGGTTGGGGACACCCAAATTTCAACATTTAGGTCATCCTTACAGATATTTGTCCCTGGTTTTCGGCGACAATGGAAACTGAGGACGCCCATCTCAAAAATGACCAAAGCCAAGCCATTTGTTCATGGGAGGAACCAGCATTCTTAGTGCACTGGTCACCCTTACATGCCAAGACACCAACCGGGCACCCTAGGAGGCACTGCAGTGGACTTCACAAATTGCTCCCAGGTGCACAGCTCCCTAACCTTTGGTGCTGAGCCCCCCAAACCCCACTCCCCACAACTGTACACCACTACCGTAGCCCTAAGGGGTGATGGGGGGCACCTACATTTGGGTACAGTGGGTTTGTGGTGGGTTTTGAAGGGCTCACATTTACCACCACAAGTGTAACAGGTAGGGGGGGATGGGCCTGGGTCCGCCTGCCTGAAGTGCACTGCACCAACTAAAACTGCTCCAGAGACCTGCATACTGCTGTCAGGGAGCTGGGTATGATATTTGAGGCTGGCATAGAGCCTGGCACAAAATATTTTAAAATATAATTTTTGAGGGTGGGAGGGGTTGGTGACCACTGGGGGAATAAGGGGAGGTCATCCCCGATTCTCTCTGGTGGTCATCTGGTCAGTTCAGGCACCTTTTTGAGGCTTGGTCATAACAAAAAATGGACCAAGTAAAGTTGCCCGTGTTCGTCAGGGACGCCCTTCTTTTTTCCATTATTGGTTGAGGATGTCCATGTGTTAGGCACGCCCCAGTCCTGGATGCTTCCGACATGCCCCCGTGAACTTTGGTCGTGCCCGTGACGGAAAGCAGTTGAGGATGCCCAAAATCGGCTTTCGATTATGCCAATTTGGGCAACCCTGTGAGAAGGATGCCCATCTTCTGATTTGTGTCGAAACATGGGCGCTTTTCTCTTTCGAAAATAAGCCTGCTAGTAACATAGTGACGGCAGATAAAGACCTGAATGGTCCATTCAATCTGTCCAACAGTCACATTCATTCTCAATTCTAGATTAAATCAACAATGAACCCCTCCGAAGGAACACCACCTTGCAGAGGTGGAGGGGCTTCCGTGTTTCAATGACTCAGAGGGCTACGCTGTAGGGTTACCCATATTAGACAGGCCTCTGAGGAGAAACCAGACAAAGAGTGTCCCAACTTGGAGGATCCAAGATGGCGTTGAGGGAGGACGTACGCTAGTTGAGTCCCGTTTTACACCAGAATGCCTGAAGAAGAAGGCACGCTCCCCAGAGAATGGGGAAGAGAAAAGGCAAAGCCATGGTGTTGTCCTCCTTGAACATGGCTGGGGTTCCCACCACTTCTCAGTGTATTTTGGAGAGATTCGGGGTCATAACGTCGGGGATATCGGTTCCTGCTTCGGGGAACAGCAAGGCTTTATTGCCGAATCTCAGTGGAGAGGGAGTGACTTTGAGTCCCCCTGTTGGCACGACCCCTCCAAGATCCGGAAACAGTATTGCTTTGCTATGGAGGTCAATAATGGAAACACCCGAAGTGGGTTAGGATTTTCACGTGAACCGAGGAGGTCCTGGCACAGCATCGACTCCGGATAATAAACCAACTGGGGGATTGGAGAGTGAGCTCTTCCCCTCAAAGATATCTAGAGCGGTTTCTATGGAGAAATTGGACTTGGTGAAGCCAATAATGTCATAATGGACGTACTATAGGAACTTTTGCAGAGTGTGAATAACTCTCTTCTCCAGATGTTTAAAATTTTTCAGAATGTGAGTTAAAGAATTTATATTAAAACTTATCTAACAAAGTGGAAGTCCAAAATATAAAAATAGAGACTTTGATTACGGAAATGGTTTCTCTATGAAAATCAGATAATTTGGTAATTAAGAATAGCCATCTTTCTTCTAAAAAATTGGAATTTCTGGAGAACCAATTTAGGAAAAACAACTTGAGAATGATAAATTTACCTATAATATCTTATATATTAGCTACTGAATTCTTGAAGAAATATTTCTCTGATACTTTGCTAATACTTTCTGATAGCCATCTTTTGGTGACTAAAGTGATTTATATTTCCTTTAAATTTTCTTTATCAGAGAAAAGAGATGTAAGTTTAACGGACATTTTGGAAAATTCAGAAGTTATAAATAGAGTTATATTATTAGTGACTTTCGCCTTTGATTTAGAAAGGAACAATGTTTTGAAATTGTATTTTCGATACATGGTTGATAGTTTTTTGGGTTCAAAGATGAATATATTTCCTGACACATCAAGGGAATCGCAGACTGGGAGGTGTGAAGTCTTGGCTTTCAAGCCAGGAATCATTGCCCTAGGTGGGACCTTCCTAGCGCGATTCCTTTGTAAGTGTTTTATTTCCTTATTACTTATTTGTTTCAACCTAAGAAATTATAAGAGTTTGTGGAAACATAAGGAGAATCCTCTGCAGCAACTTCCTTCAGTTACCACTGTACCGGCTGCAATAACTGATTAACCTTCCTTCCTCAGAAAATGTGAAGTGTAAGATTAACCATGTTGAGTTTTTCTTATTTTCTTTAAGATTGTTTTCCTGATCTTGGATCTTCCAATTGTGGACAATTGTATAAATATATATATTGTTGAGAGAAAAGGTTTTCCTTTTTCTTTATATTAATTTCTGTATTTCCTTACATTTATGTGATAAATGTGAATGTAATTTTGTAAAATGATAAATATAAAAAAAAAATCAACAATGAACGTGATATTATATACTTGATCGTGGTCTTTCTTTGTTGTTTCTGGGACATAGATCGCAGAAGCCTGCCCAGCTCTGTCCTTATGTTCCAACTACTGGGGTTGCCGTCAAAGCTCACTCCAGCCTATCTGAATCCATCTTGTCATTTGCGGGACACAGACCATAAAAGTCTGCCTGGCTCTGTCTTCACATTCCAAATTACTGGAGTTTCTGTTGAAGCTCTCTCCAGACCATCCTAAACTGGATTGCTATATGCAGCACTCAGACTGTACAAGCCAGCCCAGCAACAGCTATCTAAACACCACTTGACATGCAAACACATATGCAAAGTTTTTTTTATACTATTCATTTTCTAAGTAGAGATCCTCTGTGTTCATCCCACACCATTTTTAATTCTGCCAGTTTTTTTTTCTCCACCACCTCTCTCGGGAGGGCATTCCAGGCATCAACCATCTTCTCTGTGGTTTCTCTTGTAGCAGGTCCTATTTACTTTTCTTTCTATTCTCTGGCAGTTGTAAAGGGTAATGGATTTGATATACTGCCTTTCTGGGGGTACAACCAAAGCAGTTTGCATATATTATATGCAAATACTTTTTCTGTCCCTAGTGGGCTCACAAGTTATGTTCGTACCTGGGGCAATGGATATAAGTGACTAGCCCAAGGTCACAAGGAGCAACAGGGGGAATTGAACCCACTTCCCCAGGTTCACAGCCTACTGCACTAACCATTAGGCTACTCTGCTGCTCAGTTCCTTTGTACAGCTGGATTCCCGCAGCACAGGCTCCCTGCTCCCAGTTTGACTGGGCAAGCACACAAGATTGTGCTTACCCCAGCCACATTCCTCACCCTTGCACAGCATGCATAAAATTTGCATGCTGTTAAGGCTGAGCATGCCAAAATTATTTTTGTGCGCTGTTCCGGTGGTATTTTAGTTCCGAGCATTGGCCCCTGAGAGAGGAAACAGTTAACGCCATTACTCTGCTCCTCCATGGACCTGGAGTCCACAGATGAATCTGGAGGTGGTATTTCTTAAAAATCAGAGGGATATGGACAATGCCAATGCACTTTGGAAATCATTCTATATAAGGAGCCTAGTTTTAGGTGGCAGGAGTGCATGTGAACAGAGCTATTCCAGTCATTTTCACATGTAAGTGCTCTCTTATAGAATACCAGCTGGTGAAAAAGTATGTGCAATGTTTTGATGACACGAATTTTGCCAGTGGGCATGCGCATGGGTGAGGTTTGAATGAAACACGAGCGGACCACGCAAATATGTGCATGAATTACAGAATACATTACATCTGCGGTAGTATTCAAATCAAAGAATGTTGTAGTATTGCTATATCCTGTATGCGAAAGTTTATTGTTTATTTTTGTTTGAATATGTTTTCAAAATTCAATAAAAATATTTGAACTAAGAATACTAAAATTTCAGCATTCACTCCGAAGGAGGTCATGCAGCTGCTCAATGGCCCATCCTTCAGTGGTTGTTGAACTGAGACGATTAATTCAAACATTCTCATCCTGCTACTCTCATGTTTCAATGATCTGCATGCAGCAAATTACTCATTTTTATTTATCTGTATTAAACAGTTGGAAACTAAGGGCCTGATATGGCTCTTTGCCATTTAAATCGCCTTTCTAGAGCTAATCGGGGATTCTCAGTGCCACTTAACTGGATAGTACCACTGAAAATGCTGTTAGCACTCAAGCTGAAATCGGCTATTTTGGGGGTTTTCTGGGGGCGAAGTTGGCACTTAGCTGATTAAGTGCCGATATTCATTACTTAATCAGTTAACATAACTACATAAATAGGACCACATGAAACGCAGTCCTACCTATATGTGATTCTTCATAGCTGGTCAAGTGTCAAATATCGTATTTAACCAGCTATGCTTTAGATGGTTCTGTAAACTCAGAATTTCAATGCCGGAGCCCAGACATGACCTGGCATTGAATTTTCGGGTTTAACACCAGAGGCCGATAGCAAAATACTGATCGCCACCGGCTGAATATTGGGCCCTAAGAGATTGAAAGGCTTATTTTCAAAACAAAAACACGTCCAAAAAAACGTCACAATGTGGCAGAAAGACGTTTTTCTCTCAAAAAACATCCAGGTTGTAATTTTAGATGGGTTCCATTACCAACTGCTGGAACAGTTCTCCCTGTAGAGAATCCAGGATCTCTCTACTCTTAGATGACCCCACAACAGGGATGCCTCAATCAACATGCAGAATATTGAAATAATCTATTAGTAGTACTTCCCCTTTCAATGCTATATGGTGAATGTCTTCAATTAAATATCTGTCCACTTCTTAAGTCTGTGAAGGAGGCCTTTGCAACACACCATTGTAAATAGATTTTCCCTTCTCTCATTCCAGATTAACCCACAGTGTAAGTCCTGCAATTCTATCGCTTTATCTTTAACATAAACCACTCCTCCTCCCTTTCTTACTACCCTGTCCTTCAATAGATTATAGCCTGGTGTATCTAAATTTTATAGAATAACCTTAAATTTCCACACGGTATATAGAATTACAGAGTGCCTTTCCACACGACCAAATGTAATCGTGGCCATTTATGCCACATTTTACTTTTCATAAATCCCAACATATAAATTTGGCGCAGAGCAGGTGTATCCTATAACGTGCATAGATTTTAGAAACGCTCATGCCCCGCCCCCTTTTCAAATATGCAACTTAGAATTTATGCACTGTAAGCCCCTCCCCCACTCCTGGGTTGAGATGGAATTCCAAATGTGTTCTGGTTCAGTTTTTAAAGGTAGTCTTGACCGGGTGACACGAACACACTGCCCAGGAGCGTAGAGGAGATACAAATAAAACTATAGAAATGGAATTGATTTATAAGTTTCTTTATTACAAAACAATTTTTAACCCAATAATTTAAGAAATTATAACAGACACACTAAATAATATTACCCTTAGTCACTTCCAATATTATGTTTTCATCTTCCTTCTATCAATAACTCTTATTTTTTCCCCGATTTAACCACTGTGACTTTTAACAATTGTTTCTTTTCTTTTTCACAGGATCTCTTTTCCAGATACCCAACCCCTCCTCCAATACAGCAACAAATCAGATAAGTATTCGCTTGACTTCTCCAATTTATAATTTACACATGCATGTAACCAACAAAAACTAGTCTAAAATGTGTCAACTTTCAAGAATTGATTCTTTGTGTTTTTTCTTTCACTAGGTACCTCTTCAGGATACGGTAAGTATAAGTTCATGTGTTTATTTTACTCTCTTAAACAAGTCTCTGCAGAATCCTTGGTCAATGCACATTCAGTGGTGTAAAGGATACTTTTTTTTTCCTGCTTTCTTGCTTTATCTCCTTTTCTTCTTCTTTCTTGATTCGGTGGGTACCATGTCGTCATGTGCTGTCTACAAGGATGAAACTGTCCGGGACCAGCAGGAACACCTCGGGGTACCTACTATGTTAGGCTTTAATTAACTCAAAGAAACAAACCCCTACTCCCTATCTATATGATGACACTAGTAAATGTCACCACTAGCAACTCACAGGGATAATTGTTTGTCCCTAGCTAGCTACCCAATATAAAGAAATGAATGATTCTTGATCCCTACTCTTGCCCTCCCACAGTTAATAAATACAGGGAGTATTGAGAGTAATTTTTCCCTAAACCAGTTGAGAACATAAAATTACCTGGGGTTAAGATAACTCCCAGTAGTATTACATATACACTGTCACCTAAATACAGTGTACTAAATGTTCTCCTATAAATAATTGCTCATTCAAAGTCACTGTGAATCCTTGCACTTTTAAATCTCCTTCCCAAATCATTTAGATTTGATGGAATATTGGAGTACACTACAGTCAGCACTTACGCTGAAAACATCAAATATGACACTTTATTAGATTAACCCGTTTCACCAGCTCATCAAAACATTAACAGTCTGGTAAGATTTGTTGTGCCATTGCCTTTCTGTCCTCACCGCTTCTCAAACAGCTCAGTCCTCTCTAAAGCCTCTAAAACGCGTCAGGCTTTTTAAATTTAAGTAATAAACCTTATTCATTCACTTCACACTCATTCATATCCTTTAAAATACTCCCAGATCTGTTTTAACACAGATTTTTATGACAGCTGAGCCCAGGTCATTAACACAGGTCTGCTCAGCGTCTCACTCACCTCCCAACTGATCAACTGTAAAGTTTAGAACCCACTTCCTAGCTTGAGCCACCAGCACGAGCCTAACACATTCTAAACCACCCCCCCCCCCCCGCCAGCACACAAACACAGCGTTTTAAATTAATTTAAACCAATTTTAGACATATACATGCTAACAGCTTTTCAAATTAATGTAAATATTAGTACCTTATTATCCCTTGGGTTCCCAAAATCTTCTTTTTCATCTTGCACGCCTCTTGCAGCTCCGTCACGAGCCAGCCTCGGCTCATGCCTCCTCCTCTGCACTCGACTCTCCTCAGCGCGTGCAGCGCTTATCTCATCGCTGGCCACCTTATTAAAAATTAAAAACACTGGGAAAGTGCATCGGAGCACTTTCCCCAACTTCCCCAGTCTCACGCCGATTCTAATTTCACTTCGGAACCGGCTCTGCAGCTTAAAAGAGCCGGTTCCTTAAAAACAAAAATGGAATTCTCGGGCCCTGTGTCGGAGGCGTGCGTCTAATGTCATGACTTCGACGTCAGATGCAGGGCCAATCAGAGCCCAGACTCCTCCCAGGGCTTTCCCTTCTTCTCTCTGGCACCTCTTTACCCTCATCGCCAGCCGAACAGCTGATTTCAGCTTCCCGGACGGCCCAGGAACCCTCCAGCACCCCTGATCTCTCCTCCCCTCTCCTACTTGCGCAGCGCTGCTCCCGCTGTCTCCTCCTAAAACGCCGCTTCGCCGGCAACTGCCCCAAACAACTAAACCCCCTCTCTTCACGCGGCTTCCGAAATACCGCCAATGCAGCGCAAGAGCGCCCCAGATAACATATTTAACCCCTTAGGGGTTACATTACAGCATGTTACAGAATACGCTTAGCGAGATCTGTGCATAAATCCTAATTAATGCCAATTAGTGCTGGTAATTGCTTGTTAACATCCAATTACAGCGCTGATTATTTTATTTATTAGGATTTATTTACCACCTTTTTGAAGGAATTCACTCAAGGCGGTGTACAGTAAGTATAGATCAAGCATGAGCAATAGACAATTACAGCAGTAAAAATATTCAAAAACAATACAAAGCATGGCATGGTATACTATTTACAATGTCAAATACGTAACAGAACATTATAGGTGATAGCGAAGGGTAAAGCAAAGATGTAACATATAGAAGGGTAAGAAAGTAGGAAGAGTTAGAAAGTAAGGTGATTGATTTAAAGAAAGTTGCACATGAGGTCAGAGAAATGGTTAAATGTTATCTCAGCTAGAGTAGGAGTAGATAAACATGTCCTGCTGCAGTATATGCAGCCTGAGTACTCCTTGTGTGTGTGAAACTAACGAGTTAGTTACTTCTTCCAGTAAAGGCCTGGTTGAAGAGCCAAGCTTTCGCCTGCTTCCTGATGTAGAGAGTCTTGTGTTAAGCGCAACTTTTCAGGCAGTGCATTCCAGAGCGTGGGGGCTACTCCGGATAAGATTCACTTGTGGGTATCACATCGTGTAATGTCTTTTGGAGAAGGTGTGGTTAGTGAAAGTCCTTGGGAAGACCTTAGTGTCCTTGGCGGTGTGTGGCGGATCATCCTATTTAGCTAGTTAACTAATTAAGTTACGCACATTGTTATAGAATACACAGTTCGTCCAAATTTCAAAGGAGCGGGTTTTAGGTGAGGCATGGGCAGCAGCAAATGACAGATGGTTTTCTGCAATAATGGCACACAATGAAAACGACTAGGGCCAAAATTAAGATGTTTTTGGCTATAGATGTTTCAATCACAACTGACCGAAAGGTGCTCTAAATGACCAATGGAAAGATTAAGGCATAAACCCCCTTACCCTCCCCTCCCCAGTGGTCACTGATCCCTTCCCACAGCACAAAGCTGTGAAAGAAACAGTACATACTAGCCTCAATGACAGCTTCAGATGTTATGGCCAGTCCTATTAGAGCAGCAAGCAGGCCCCTGGAATAGCCCAGTGAACAGTGCAGTTGTCTGCAGAGAAGGGGACCCAGGCCGACATCCCACTCTTAACTGGTACAGTTGTGGTGGAAAGTGTGAGCCCTCCAAAACCCACTGTACATACAAAGATAGGTGACACCTGCAGTCATAAGGGCTATTGTAGTGATGTACAGTTGGGTACAGTAGGTTTTTGCTGAGTTTTGGAGGGCTCACCATACAATATAAGAGGGTAAATGCCAGGCCCGCTGAGAAGGAACGTCAGCCCTTGTGCTTGATGGAGGAGGGTTCCTCCCTGAGCTGTCGGCCAACCCCGAGTTTCCCCTGTGTCACCCTCCGTTCCCCAGGGGTTAAGCCCCCAGGTATAGGAAGCCAACTGCAGGAAGAACTGACTCCAGAACAAAGTCCACGGGGCCCGGCCTAGCCACGGGAGAAATGAGGACCAGAAGCAGACAGCAGAGGAGACAGGAACGGGCAAAGGTCAGTACCAGGCAGCAAACAGTAGCAAATCCAGAATCAGGCAGAGGTTAGTACTAGGCAGCAAACAGTAGCAAGTCCAGAATCAAGCCCAAGTCAAAACTAGGCAGCAAAACCAGAAGCACTGCAACTACCCAGGAAACTGAACAGAAGCCAAAGCGTGGAAGGACTGGAGGCAGGGCTTGAAATAGGACAGGAATTAAGCCCAAACATGCACAGTTGTCTTCAAGATGGCTGCCCCCATCGGAGACGCCCTCAAGCCCAAATATGGGCTTCCTTCCTGAGGCTGCCCAGCTCCAAGATGGCCGCCCTATCCTGGAGATGTCCAAATCCAAGATGGCCGCCATATCCTCAGATGACCATACCTTGCATAAACAGGGAACATGACAGTAAAGGTTAGATTGTAAGCTGACTGCACATGTTGTCCTTTAGATTGTAAGCTCCTTTGAGTAGGGACTGTCCTTCTTTGTTAAACTGTACAGCGCTGCGTAACCCTAGTAGCGCTTTAGAAATGTTAAGTAGTAGTAGTAGTAATATGTACCTGGGACCTTTTATGTGAAGTCTACGGTAGTGCTACCTAGTGCCCCACTGCTTTGCTGAGATGTATGTGTGGCCAGTCTTCTAAGATTGCTGCTGCTGCTCCCCCCCCATACATCCCAATGGCTTGTTTTTGTGCGTTTTTTCCCTTGGACATTTTTTTGTCGAAAATGATCCTAAAACATAGACGTACTGAACACAAAACATCTACCAAATAGCCAATTTCAAAATAAAAAGTTGGACATTTTTCTGATTTGAAAATGGCCATGTTTGGTACTGTATTTTTAGCCTCATCTCTATGCAGTTTTGACTTCTATAAGACGGCAATTAAAACTCAGTTGTTTTGGAAGTATATATATCTTGAGGAAATGTTAATGTTTATTTTTCTTAATTACTATCGTTACGGAATTCCTAGATAGTTTGGTCTAGTATTTCTTTTGTAAAGTGGAATATAAACACCATAATTGTAACTATAAATGTATACTAGATGCACGTAATTGCTATTACACACAACTGCAATGTGCACATCTTATAGAACACTATCAGTTCTGTGTGTTGTAAGCTGATGCGCCTATGAGTGCCATACACCAGGCATTGACATAAATTGACGTGCCAAAGTAGCTTTATGCTAGTATTCTATAACAGCTTAGGCATGCCCCGAAGCCATTATAGAATTTGCACCAAGGATGCCCCATTGCAGTGGCTAATTTGAGGCTCCAAGTTATAGAATTACTCCCTTGCTGTCTCAGTGGCTCTTCTGTCTCCAAGAAAGATGGAGACTTTGCGTAACTTCTGTAGCAGTCTGCCAGTGCTGGAGACAACAAAGATACAGACACTTATCTGCCCAGAGTGAATAAGTAACTACAAAGATAAATTAACTTGGGATTTTCTAATTAAGAGAATGCCTATCACAAACTAATACTATTAGGAAAGTGTCAAAAACCTTCACTAGCAGAACTGTTCTGCAGCTCCCATTGACACTCAAAAGACAGGGCTTGTGCGAAAGTATTGTATGTCAAAACCAATCTTCAACCTTAAGCACCCCCTCCTTCCTCAGTTAACTTTCAGACTCCTAAATTGCTGTCCCTCAAGAAGACATGTTTTTAAATATTACATTTTGGTGTCTGTTTTTAAAATGTAATAAATAAACTGCCACATTAACCTGTGTTTATTTAGTGGCAGGGACAACTGTTTGAGGTCTTTTTTCTCTTAGGGCTTCTTTTACAAAGCCGCGCTAGTGATTTTCATGTGGCAAATGAGAGGAAGCCCATAGGAATCGAATGGGCTTCCTTTCGTTTGTCATGAAGGAATCGCCAGTGCAGCTTTGTGAAAGAAGCCCTTAATTACTTTGTACTCACATTTATGGTATTTTAACTGTTTTTTTTTTTTTTTTTTTTTGGGGGGGGGGGGGGAATTTATACAGTGACCAAATGCTGAAGAAAATGTGTGCGTAGATGCTGGGGAGGGGGATGGTGGAAGAAAGGCATGGTGAATGGATGAGGGAAAGAGAGAGAAAAACAGCATAAGAACACATGATGGCCACATATGATCATCTCTATAAAAAAAGTGACTAAAGTCTCCAGCAACAAAATAAATGTGGTTTTAATTAATTCAGTTAAACAATTTGTAATACAACAGTTCAACCCTCTTTATGTAAAAAAGAAAAGTTACAGAAGTTCAAACGTAACTTTTTTCCAATTACTTCTTGACTTATGACATGAAAAATCATCCATTCTCAACATTTTGGACCTGCTGCTTTGGACGCCTTTTCCCAGACGGTCACATACGGGATTGTTTGACAGCAGAACAGCTAGCAAAAAAAAAAAAACACGTTACCAGATTGTGGAGGGAGAACAACCACTACGAAGCCTCTGCTGCAGGCGCTGCAGTAAGAAGTGGTGGATTGGCGCTGCTGCCAGAGGCTTGGAACGCACTGAGAGAGACTACGCCTATAGGAGCACCAGAATGAGGCTTGGAATTCACAAAAGCCGCTCGACTGGGAACTGGAGCTGGCCTGGGTTGAGGTTTCCCATAATTTATTTATTTGTTGCATCTGTATCCACACATTTCCCACCTATTTGCAGGCTCATTCTGGCTTACAATAATACATCCTGAGATTCTTGACAAATGTCATTTCCCAGCGTTCTCTTTTACTTCCGGTCATTCACCGGAAAAAAAGTCGTTTTGACTCGGAATGGCGGCGCTTCTGCTGCGGAGGGTCAGGGTGGTGTATGATCAACGGTGTTTGGGGGTCTCTCGGCGGGCACTGTGGGACGGTTTTAGGTACACCCCTCCTCCTATTCTCCATCTGAGTATTTCAGAGACTCGCTGTGAACACCGCCTTCCTGTCTCGGATTCATTTTTTTTTTTGGGGGGGGGGGGGGGAGGAGGTTGTATTACATTATATTTTCTGTTTTTATTAGTAACAAGTTGTATGGAAATTTTGTAGTACAGTATTTATACCTTATAACAAATTCAAATAAGATTTACATTTCCGAGATGTAAACCGGACTGCTTTTCAGGGTAGCTGTTTGTAACCTGTGCATGTTGCTAATCTTGGTTTGTGGCCCTTGCAGAGCGCCCTGGTGTAGTGTATACAAATGAACTGCTAGAATTGCAGAGTAAGAGAACAATTTCTGACTAGAGGCCCCATGCACAAAGCCTACAGGCCAGCAACATGCAGGAGATGCACTAGGGGGTTCTGCAGGCTTTTTGGAAGTGGGGGAGCAGATGCTAATCTATTTAATTGATTTATTAAGTATTTAAATGTGCATTCAAAGTGAGATACAATAGTTTTCTGAGCGATGCACAGCAGCAGTCTCTACCTTTAACATGAAAAATTTAACAGGAGGTCTAGAGTTGCCAGTCCCGATAGTGCTTCATTGTCATACATACTCCACAGTTACTCCAGGGTCCTCTGCCACTCCAGCAGGAGGAGAAGGACCTGGGGAGAGACAACAGCACTGGAGCATGGAGATCGCTGACTGCGGTAGTGAAGTTTGGGATTGGAGACAGGTGCCACTTTTTCCTCATGCCTTCTCACCTGGTGGTGGGGAGGCAGGGAGGACACCAGATCCCCAACATGACAGCCCTGGAAGCACACACCACAGCAGTTTTGATGGGAGGAGGAAGCTACACGGGCTTTCATACAGGCAGCTTCTATGTGTGTATGAAAGCCATATACAAGCGCTGCTGTGAGCATGGGCAGCAGCCATGCTTAGCAATTGGCTGTTCTGTGCATGCTCAGCTGACCAACTGGGTTTCCGCCTATCGAACTGTTCACTGCTTTTGTGAGCAGCTCATTTGCATACGACTTGCTTTGGGAATTGCTTTGTATTTCCAAATCGGTAATTTTTACTGAGGTGGAAATACCGGGCGGTTCTTTCCAGGGACCTTTGTGCATCTCTCAGTAGGACCCAGATGCACAAAGCTTACTGTTCTATTAATGTTTGCTTTAGACTGGTTCTAGCCAGTCTAAATCAAATGTTTATGTAGCTAGTAATGCACAAAGGGGTTTTCCATGGCTCTAGCGTGTGCCATTAGCAGCCACCAAGAACCCCATTCAGATGTATTCTAATGTGTATTCCGGGGGATGCACAGCTCCAGAGCAGCCGTAATTTAACCAGCAAATTTTACTGTTGCTCTGGAACTGTCAGAGAGGAGGGAAGCACATGAAGGTAGCCTTCCCCCTCACAAACACCCCCCCTCCCGTTCCCCAACCCCGCACCCTTCTCTATACCTTTACAATAGGTGGAGGCAGGAGCAACAGCTCCTGCCTTGAGCATGCCCAGAACAAAATGGTGGTACCCAGGCTCTTCCCAGTGCATTCTGGGATGTACTGGGCAGGGCTAAGCACCATATAAGAAAAAAAAGTCCTTATATGGTGTGTAGCCCTGAGGGAGAAGCTGTTGCTCCTGCTCCCCTGCCTCCACCATGTAAAGGTACAGGAAGGGTTGTGTGTGCAGGGAAGGGGTCCAGTAAAAAAAAAAAAAAAAAAGGATTGGGGAGGGTGGGTGGGGGGGGGGGGGGGGCAAGGAGCAGGTGTGTTCCAGGTGGGTCAGGAGGCTGGGAGGCCTCACAATGAATGTACAGTGAAACCCCAATATAGTAAGCCGCCTAAAATAGTAGATGGTGCGGATTAGAAATTTTTATTTAAAAAAATAACCCTATGATTGGGATCCATAAAATACCATTGCATTAAATGCGGGGTCACTTTATAGTGGGGTCAATAGAACATGAATACAACCAAACCAAAATTGACCTGTTGCAAAACGAGCTGTATGTTAAAAAAAAAAAAAAAAAAAAAAGGAGGAGGGGAGCCAAGGTGGATTCGTGTTATTGCAGAGCATGCTATATTCGGGTTCCATTGTACTAAGAGAAAAAAAACCTTCCTTTGGCAGAAACAATCTCTTAATGTGTTAGTTGTGATACATGTTTCACAAGCAGCCATAAAAATGACATGTTTTGTTACTGGTGAATAGAGGCCCTTGTTTTTTCTAATCTCTCTAAATTTTGAATTGTTTCTCACAGGAAGAAGGCAGCAGAAGACTCCAGCATTGTGAAAGTGTCTGGACAGCTTGAGCTCACACCAAGCCCTAGTTCAGAACCTACCCTGACACGACCCCCACCACGCAGCCGTAAATATATGCCACCTGAGAACCTGGAACATCTCCTGGAGGCCCAAATGAAGGAGGTCTTTGGGTCTACGCTCCCTAGTGATTGGCGAGAGGCCATGCTGACAGATAACCTCCTTAAGTTCCGTCTCCTGACACGGCTGGCTGCAGAGCTGGGCCACACTGTTCCCAATTCCTGCTTGCAGCACATGCACAGTGCAGGTGACGTACTCAAGTTCTATGCCACCCCTGTTAAAGACACCAACAAGTTCGATGAGCTGAGCTGTGCTGAACTGCCCTCCAACCTTAAAATCAACTGGGGATACTAGCAGAGAATGTACCAGGCCTTGGGGGAACAAGCTCCGGCTCCTTAAAGCTTCTGTGGCCTGCGGCTCCTCCTCCTGTGGCTTCTCCTAGTCTTAAGAAGCCTATGTGGCGGCTAGTTGTCAATTATCAATCTGTTAACTAAATGGAGACAGAATTGACTCTGGAGCTTCACATCCAAGTTATAGTCTAAAGATACTTAGAAATCTCAGCTGCCTTTTAGGATACATTAGGATCAGACTAAGCGTCTGGAAACTGCTCATGCAGAGGCCTGCTCATATCAGCTGTACTTCTACACACTGGGATGGCTACACTAGAACAGCCCTGTATGGCCTAGTCTGTACATCAGAGACCACTGCTTTCTTTCTGATATCTACCATATATATGAACTGTCCAGAAAGGCATTTTAAATCTCTTATCCTAGAGCAATGAGACAGACTTGCATGCAGATCTGTTTTGATTGTTGACATTCTGAAATGGTGTGTGGGAGATTGTGGTTCCCCAGGACAGGTCTGGGAATCACTGTTTTAGAGGTTTTTAGCCTCGGCTCCATTGGAAGAAATGCTTCTTAAGGTGGTATTGATGTATGTTATCCCTTCCCACACACACACACACATCAATACCCCCAAAATAATTTTTGGGGGAATAACTAGGAATGTGATTTTGAAACTCTGGTGATATGTAAGTACTTGGAAGGAGACTCAAGTTTTTTTTTTTTTTTTTACTTTCCAAGCCTTTGAAGGGATATATGCAGCCGTCAAACCAGTGCACAGCACATTGATTTCTGCCTTGCAGTAGGGAGGCAGAGCAATTGTTCCACGTAAACAGAGAACTAGATAGATCCAGAGGTACTGAGAATGTTCATTTGAGTTTCTGTAAACATTTCATATTAAAATGTGATTTATGAATACACATACATCTCCTTTGTCTGGGTGCTTAGCTGATGACTTATGGATTTCATGTGAGGTGTGTTGGGAGCTAAACAGAATGTTTGTGTTGAGTAACTGGATAGATTGGAAGACGGAGCGTTAATGACCTGGCCCCCATGCTTGCTTCCTTTTAGAAGTAAAATGACTGCTTAAACTGCAATATACATCTAATGATTGGTAAGAGACTAAATGAAATGAGTTTCAATCTTGGTGTTATCTGATCAGACTTCAGTAACTTACAAGTACAAAGTCATTCCCTGAGAATGTAGACTTGGATATTTTCAGCCATCTTTTGCATTCACTGAAATCTAAGTGTGCTTGCCCCATCTCCATCCTTAATGAATAGTGTCTCTGTATTCTTAGTGCATGTTCTTCAAGTACAAGCAGGATGAAGTCTCCACACCGATGGGTGACGTTATCTGTCGGAGCCCGGCACAGTGGGTGTTCCCCAGTTTTTTGTTTTTTTTTTAGAAGTAGCCCTTTGCACACACATGCATCTTGTCTCTAGAGGCCGACTGCAACCAAAGCTGAAAAATCGTGCCTGCCCCCCTCCCCTGGCCTACCTTACCAAGTCCTAATGGTCTAGTGGCCTCTACGGGGGCAGGAAAGAATGGGGTTCTTTCCTGCCCACTGCTCTGCCCATTGCCGCTACTGCTTTATAATGGGAGGTCCTGGCAGCCATTGGCACCAACATAAACAAGAGCCATCTCCATTCTCAGTTTGGCTGCCGGGACCTCCTGCTACTCTCTCGACAGCCATTTCAAAGTGGCGGTGGTAACGGGCAGAGCAGTGGGCAGGAAAAAATGGGGTTCTTTCCTGCCCCCAAAGAGGCCACTAGACCATTAGAGCTTGTTAAGGTAGGCCTGAGGAGGGCCTACTGATGCTCGGGGGAGATGGCAGCGGTGGTGGCAGTGCTGATGGGGGGGATGGTTGGGGGAGTGGAGAGTTTAGTTTCAGCCAAAATTGTTGTGATACTTTTGGCTGAAACCCGAACCCAAATTCTCTCCTGCTGTTGCTGTGCAGGACCAGCTCAGTGCTGTTCATACTGCTTAGCACAGAAGACGCGTTTTTCTGTTTCTAGTCTCAGCTTGCATCTTTGGGTCTGGACCACACTTTGTAATATGTTTGTGGCTTACACACACACACACACACACATATATATATAAAAGGCAACACCAACGTTCTATGAAGCCTCCAGCCGGAAGTGTGAAGGGGGGGAGAGATCCGGTTTCCTCATGAGTGTCTGCCCCGCCCTCTCTGTAACACAAACAGTCAGTGAAGGAAAACTTAGCAAAGCAGTGAAGGACTCAGAGGGGGGAGGGGAGAGAGGGCAGGGACACACACACTCCCACATGCACACAGAAGAAAACCTTGCTAGCCCCCGTTTCATTTGCATCAGAAACGGGGCTTTTTTACTAGTATATATATAATTTATTTTTTTTTGTGTCTCATCCCCTTTTAATGCCATTAGTAAGGTTTCAAGCCCTTTTAAATTTTTTTGTTTTTTTTGCAGATCACTAAGAGATGTATTTTCAAAGCACTTAGACTTACAAAGTTCCATAGTAACCTAGGGAACTTTGTAAGTCTAAGTGCTTTGAAAATGAGCCCCTAGGCCACTTTAGGCCTCGAGCACCTGCTCGAATAATTTTTCACCAATGAGCCATTTGATTTTGCCTCGACTATTTTTCCAAACATGTTCCAGAAAACTCCTAGTAGTTTTAGGAAGTGCTCCAGGTGCAGCAGGACCACGTCCTTCCCAGACACCCATAATTGGTGCCTGTAGTGCATGGGACCTGATCATAATTCCTGTTGTTGTAAATTCTGTTCACGGATGTCAGGGAGAGGTAAAAGGCAGTGCAAACAGGTTTTTGGTGCAGAGAAGCTGATTCACCAACTTTGCTTACCCTCCTGGGAACTGGATGTAGTGCAATGGCCTTCATCGAGCCAAGATCAGATCACTGATATGATCCCAATGACTGAAGGATATGACATCTGGCTGAGCCCCAGCCTTCATCAGTGGCAAAATTGAGGGGAGAGGGGGGTAGTTTGGACCATGTATATTGGTGGGGGCTAGTGTAGTCACCACTGGTAATTCTACAACAAAACACATTTTAGATCTATACAGAAAACCTGTCATTACAGAGCAGCACTAATGTCTAGGACTCATAGCAACAACCCTATCTATACAAAGTCAGCACCCTAGAATATCAATATACTTCCTTTTGGAAACAGAACAAGTCTTTGCTACAGATCCCTACACAGACATTAAACACTATCAGAATACCTCACAGAAACTATATGCCAGCAGAATACGACACCTTGCTCACACATGCAAAATACAGACATATGAACATAAGACTAGCTATACTGGGTCTGACCAGTGGTCCATCTAGCCCAGTATCCTCTCCAACAGCGGCCAATCCAGGTCACAAATATCTGACAGGAACTCAAAATAGTAGCAAACATTCCAAGCTACCAGTCCCAGGGCACTCGGTGGCTTCCCCATGTCTATTTCAATAGCAGACTATACACTTTTTCTTCCGGAACTTGTCCAAACCTTTTTTTAAAACCCAGATACACTAACCGCTGTTACCATATCCAACGACAAAGAGTTCCAGAGCTTAACTATTCATTGAGTGAAAAAATTTTCCTCCTGTTTGTTTTAAAAGTATTTCCATATAAAACTTCATTGAGTATCCCCTGGTCTTTGTACATTTTGAAAGAGCAAAAAAAATCAGTTCACTTCTACTCATTCTACACCACTCAGGATTTTGTGGACCTGAATCATATCTCCCCTCAGCCATCTCTTTTCCAAGCTGAAGAACTTCTTTAGCCTTTCCTCATATGAGAGGAGTTCCAAATCCTTTTATCATTTTGGTCACTCTTTGAATCTTTTCTGAGATACGGCAACCAGAATTTAACACAAGTGGGGTTGCATCACGGAATGATACAGAGGTAGTTTTCTTGGTCCTATTCCATCCCTTTCCTAATAATTCCTAGCATCCTGTTTGCTTTTTTGGCTGCTGCCGCACACTGGGCAGAAGATTTCAACATATTGTCTACAATGACACCTAGATTTCTTTCTTGGGTGCTGACTCCCAAGGTGGACCCTACCATCAGGTAACTATTATTTGGATTATTCTTCCCAATGTGCATCACTTTGTATTTGTCCACATTAATTTTCATCTGCCATTGGGATGCCCTGTCTTCCAATTTCTAAGGTCTTCATGCACTTTTTCACATTCTGCATGTGTTTTAACAACTTAAAATTTGGAGATGACACAAAACTATTCAGTCACCTCACTTGTTCAAATATTCAACAAATATGAAACAAAGGACCAACATCAGCAGTAATAGAGATATGAAGGCAAAAAACTGAACTGGACAGGTCAAGAAGTCATACTGCATGTACAACAATACTAGAGAAATTAAAACTGAAATGGAAAATGTATTTATACATTCTTGTATCCCACTGTTAATCCAAAACAAGTTTCGGTTCAAAGTGGCTTACAATTTACATTCTTAATGAAATTACAATGATTGTTTACAGTTTGCCTTCTGGTGGAAATTGCAGTTATGTTTTACATTCGGAAGCGACTAACAGTAATGGTTTTACAATTGCAATTATGATTTACATTAGGAGATAGAGATACACATTTAGCAAAGCTGACATGGTCCACTTAATAAATGTAGGATTAAATATTTTCTGCCTTTGATGTCTGAATATTTTATTTTTTCTATTTGCTTTGGATACAATGAGGCATATTTTCAAAGCACTTAGCCTCCCAAAGTTCCATAGAAACCTATGAAACTTAGCCTCCCAAAGTGCTTTGAAAATATGCCTCAATGTCTCTCCTGCTTTTCTCTCCCCCCCCCCCCCAATTCTCTTGCCAGGATCTCCATTTGACATGTTTTCTCTCTCCACGTCCACCATTCATCTTCCTTGGGTATCCCTTACCCATCCTGTCAGTATCTCTCATCCATGACCCTGTCTCTATTCATTCTCCCATTTTCAGCTTCTGCCCTCTTAATGTCCCTATCCCTCCCCCTGTCTCCAGCATCAACCCCTTGTCCCTTTCCCTATGTGCCGACATGCCCAGTGTATCTCTTCTGTATCCCTGTCTCATCCACTCTTTCTTCCACCCACCCACCCCAGTCCATCATTTTTCTCCCTCCCTGTGTTGGTCTAGCATCTCTGCCTCTCTTCTACTCCTCCAGTCCAGTCTCTCTTCCCCCTTCTCTGGTCTGGTCTCCCTCCCCCATGATCCAGCATCTCTTCCCTGTTCTTTCTGAGCCTGACATCTGTCCATCTCCCCCATCTCATTGGTCTGCATTTCTCCCTCCAGCCCCTCTCCCCAAACACACATCCCCCTAGATCTAGCATATCTGCTTCTCCCAGAGCCTGGCAAAAATACGGTCCAGTCCCCGCATATTCAGCTGCAGCGGTCAGATGTTGTTTTAAATGCGGATCATTGCCAGCTAAATTATCCCCTGATATTCAGTACCGGGCCATGTCTGGGCACTGGCACTGAATATTAGGGGCCAATTTGGGGTGAGCAGGCTGCTGCGGCTTATGCGGGCCCAGCCAATATTCAGCTGAACCCGTATAAGAGTTATGTGACCCTGGATGAATATTGCACTGGGGCCGCATAAGATTTAAAAACATTTTTTTAAATTTAAATCCCCTGAGCCCCTGATGCGTTGCATCTTTCTCTCCCCCTCACAACCAGTGTCCACAAGCCACTCCTCCCCCCCCCCCCCCCCACCCGGCCTACCTTAATCCTTGGTGGTCCAGTGATGGTCGGGGGTAGGAGCAGAGACCCCTCGCTCCTGCCCCTTGCAGCACCTTTGCAGACCTCTTGTGGTAGCTTGTGGTACTGCATGAAGTACTGCGAGAGGTCAAGGGATTAAGGTAGGCCAAAGGGGGCCTGCATGGACTCCTGAGGGGGGGGGGGGGGGGGTTGGAAAGGACGGGTGGCATTTTGCAGAGGGGAGTGGCTTGTGGCCACGGGTTGGGAGTTGGAGGGGGAGAGGGAGGTGATACAATACGTCGGAACCTCAGAGGGAGACTTCAGTTAAAAACAAAACACTTAGGTGAGTCTCAGCCCGATATTCAGCTGGGGCCCGCTTAAGCAAATGAATTTAGGACAGCTTTTGAGCTGTCCTAAATTCACCCACTTAAGCTTATTCGGGCACCCGCATAAGCCCAGGCTCATCCCCAATCCGCCCCCTGGCCTGCCTCTAACTGGTCTACTTTTTTTGGGCCGGTCAGAGGCGATATTCAGTGGTACTGCCTGGTTTAGTGCCGCTGAATATCAGCGGTTAGGTGGGGACAGACGATTTAAGTGGGCCAGAGCCTCTCCAGCCCACTTAATTTGCTCTGAATATCGGCCTCAATGACTTCCAACTTTGTGAGAAGGAAAGACCATGGAAGCCCTGCTGTTGGCACAAAACCAGCCTGTTGCCAGGGCTGAATATATTGTACATCAGTATAAAATCTCCCTCTCTTATTTAAAAAAATAAATAGTGCTCGTTTATCAATTCTCTAAAAAAAGTGTAAATAAATCTTAAAACTTACTGCATGTATAGTCAAAGTAACCCGATGGGGCTGCTGTTTCACCCACAGGCTTCTTCAAGGATTGTCTTCTCAATTGGCTGCATTCAGCAGCACCATCTCAAATATCATGGCTGTAAAGACTCACTTCTGCAATCATTTTTTCTGTGCAGCTACATTAATAGTCACATGATAAGATTCCAGATTTATTTACAATCTGCAGTTGCTCCTACCTGTGCTGGCTCCAATTCTGAAATGCCTGCCATGACATCCAGCAGCATCTAATCATTAGATTGCCAGTGGAAGTCATGGCAGCCATTATGACTGTGGAGATGGCATAGGCAGGATCAAGTGGGGATTGTGCCTGCTTCAACTAGCCACTAGACCACCAGGGCAATAAGGTAGGCCTGGGCCTGGGGAAGGAAATGGGAACAGTTTGGGGGCCAGTGGCAGCGAAGGAGGAGAAGGAAGGAAGTGGGGGCTGGGGTTGGGCCAGTTTAGTCAGAAAGAGTGGCAAATTTCGGCTGCAGATTCGATTTCAGTTGTCTTCTAAAATGTGAATGGAAAGAATTCCATGAACTAAGTTATGCATGATTTCTCCACTTGTTTTATGGCAGGGGTAGGCAATGCTGGTCCTCAAGAGCCCCAGACAGGTCAGGCTTTCAGGATACCCACAATGAACATGGAGGAGCTTGACATACTAAGGAAGTAGATGGTGCATGCACTATCTCCTGCATATTCATTGTAGATATCCTGAAACCCTGCCTGGGGCTCACAAGTACTGGAATTGTTTACCCTTGCTGTATGCTAGAGAAGTACATAAGTATTGCCGTATTGGGACAGATCGAAGGTCCATCAAGCCCAACATCCTGTTTCCAACAGCAGTCAATCCAGGTTACAAGTACCTGGCAAGATCCCCAAAAAGTACAATGCATTTTATGCTTCTTATCCTAAAAATAAACTGGATTTTCCCCAAGTTCTCCCATAAAAATGCATTAGGTCGTTTTGCGGGGGTTGGAGGGCTTTCTTTAGAACCCTGAGTCGGCTCATTTTTTTTTAACTAGTTGTATCTTTTCCCCTCATGCATGTTTCATCCATTCTTGTCAAATTTTTGGAGAGATGTTCTTTACTCTTTTGTATTTTTCTTTCCAACATATATGTTGGGTTAGAAAGAATAAAAATGGGATGTTATAGAATAGGTTGTGAAGCACTGATTTAAATTTTGAGCTCTAAATATTAAGCTACCATAGTAACCAACATCTGCATTAACTTGTACTAGATGTATTTGGCTTAAGTAAATATTAGAGACATCAGCAGCTTACAGTATATTTAAGGACAACCCTAGGGAAATTAAGTACAAGCAGAATTGCCTAAGTCCCCTGATGCAGGGGCTGGCTGCTGGTGGCAAAACACATTTGGCAGAACAAGTGTATTGGGGCGGGGAGGGATCAGACAGCACAGTGATATGCTGTGGTTGAAGTGTGCAACATTTATACCCATTATTGTTACTGTTTTTGGGTCTTCTGTGTGAGCTCAGCAGTCTCCTGCCACTGAAAGCCAAGTATGCACCTGTTCACCTCATGTGGATCTTACTATCATGCACTATAATTAGAATTTATTTATTTGTTGCATTTTGTATCCCACATTTTCCCACCTATTTGCAGGCTCAATGTGGCTTACATAATACCTGACTGGTGATCGCCAATTCCAGTATGAGAAATACAGAGTGGTAATTGCTTTAAGGATCAATAAGTGATAGAGTACAATGGGTAGTCAAGGAGGAAGGGTTAAGTTTTGTCCAGTTCTGTATGAGTTTCGTTGTGGGGTTCCGGTGTTTAGGTTGGGTCGTTATGGTATGCCT
The DNA here is from genome assembly GCF_901765095.1 of Microcaecilia unicolor. Classification (NCBI taxonomy): domain Eukaryota; kingdom Metazoa; phylum Chordata; class Amphibia; order Gymnophiona; family Siphonopidae; genus Microcaecilia; species Microcaecilia unicolor. Next base: position 639,487,550 of record NC_044031.1, read on the forward strand.
TTTTGAACAAATTGGTTTTAATAATTTCCGAAAAGATTGTTAGATCGTGCTTTGTTTTCATGATGGAGACAACAAGCAGGAGCGATGCAGGCAGAACTCGTTGGTGATGACTTCTGGCGCATCCTGTATGTCAATGCTGTCCTCTAGTGAAGTAATATTGGACACATTTGGGAATTCCTGCGCTAGCTGCAGCTCCTCCTATCTGCTTCAGTTTTTTTTTTCTTTCTCTGCTCCTGAATAGTCGTAGCTCTCCTCAGCTTCACAAATTTCAACAGTTCCTCTCAAAACAAACAAAAACATACAAACAAACGACACTGCCTCTCACAGATTCTCCTAGGACAGGCAGGATGCGTCAGCCACATATGGGTGTTGTCATCCAACAGCCCATTGGATGGAAATGCTTGAGATAATGTGAGACAAAATTAAAAAAAAAATCCTGTATCCTCCACCTTTTAAGACACTGCCTATCCAGCTGGATGGTGATGGCACAATGACAGCAAGTTTGGTCCAGTGAAGTCTAACTCAAAATAACCTGTTCCTTAGCTGGGCCCTAGTATTACCATTTTGAAAATGCGAGCATACCATGCCTCTGTGGTTATGTTCCACTAATAAGTTAAATGATTAATTAGCTATCTTGAAAGGATTATATAACCTTCGGATGCATGACTAGGGACATAGGGTTGCCATATGGCTCCAGAAAAATGAGGACGGATTGAGCCAGCCGGGTTTTACTTCCATTGCTGTCAATGGAAGTAATTGAGCCAGCCGGGTTTTACTTCCATTGCTTAAAGCAATGGAAGTAAAACCCGGCTGGCTCAATCTGTCCTCCTTTTTCTGGAGCCATATGGTAACCCTAGGGACACAAACATATACTTATTTATTCAATATCACAATTCCTCATGTCCAGCCACAAAACAACCTTTTAGGGTGGATAGTGTTTACAATGAGCTCCTTTTATTATTGACCAGATAGAAGAGATAAGAGTTTTCAGTTTTGGCACAGTATAAGTCATCACAAGAACAAAATATAAGAAAACCAATGGACTGCATTAGGGGCTTACAGCCCATTTAGTTATGTTTAAAAAAAAGCGATCTGAATGAAACAAAATATTTTTATTTTGACTTATAAAACCACTTGTCCCTGAAACATGCATAAAACAGAATAATCCATGTGTGTATCTAAAATGTAAACTCTACATAACAGATGAGGTGAAGATGTGATTCCCAAATGTCAGGAAGTATTTTTTCACAGAGAGAGTAGTGATGCTTGGAATGCCCTCCCGCAGGAGGTGGTAGAAATGAAACGGTAACAGAATTCAAGCACAGCGTGGGATAAACATAAAGGAATCCTGTTCAGAAGGAATGGATCCTAAGGAGCTTAGCCGGAGATTGGGTGGCAGAGCCGGGGCAGGAGGTGGGGATAGTGCTGGGGCAGACTTATACGTCTGTGCCAGAGCCGGTGGTGGGAGGCGGGGATAGTGCTGGGCAAACTTATACGGTCTGGTGCCAGAAGTTGGGAAGCGGGGCTGGTGGTTGGGAGGCGGGGATAGTGCTGGGCAGACTTACACGGTCTGTACCCTGAAAAGGACAGGTACAAATCAAGGTAAAGTATACACAAAAAGGAGCACATATGAGTTTATCTTGTTGGGCAGACTGGATGGACCATGCAGGTCTTTTTCTGCCGTCATCTACTATGTTTACTATGTTATATGCCCCAATGAAAGAAGAGTTTAATTTTTATTTCCATTTCATTGCAGTCTATTCCATCTTTATAACACATGGCTTCCCAATGCAGATTACAACAACATTTAAGATGAACCATCAGGAAACAGGACATCCTCACTGAAATTTGGCCATCTGTATTTGTATAGAACTGTGTAGAAAAATGAGCACATAATACAGAGTTTGTAACTGCTGTTTCTACAAGCTACAATAATTTTTAAGCTGTTTTATTGATATTTAATTTATTTCACAATATTTATATCTACATATGGAATTTTCAAATAATTTAAAAATCTGTCAAATTAGTAAAAAAACCCCAAAACAATCTTTTGTCCTCCATCTTTTACGGCACTGCCTATTCAACTGGATCAGGTTTAGACTTTTCACAGATGGACCACGGATAAACAGTCCGTTATTTCTAATAATCTTTTGCTATTATTTTCAATAGCGTTTGCCTATTGTTTGGGTAAACTAAAACGGCGGCAAGCTCCGCCTACTGGCTTCAGCCCGTTTAATGGACTAGATAGAACACCCCGTCTTTCTGTTTCTTCAACCTCCTTGGTGGTGGCCAACTTCCTTGGTGTTGCCAGGTGGAAAATTTTTTCCCACCCAATCCAGCACAAAACCGCCCAAAACCCGCCCCCAAACTCAAACCCCGCCCCTGACCCCCCACCCCCGCGTCATCACCCCGCCCCTGCCGTCATCAACCCCGCCCCCGCCGTCACCGGCCCCGCCCCCGTCATCGGTTCCGCCTCCCTCGTCATCGGCCCGCCTCCTACGTCATCGGCCCGCCTCCTACGTCACTAACCCCGCCCAAAAACGTCACTAACCCCGCCCCTCGCGGCCGAAAAAGCCGCACAAAAAACCGGCCTGAAGCCCAAAAAACAGCCAAAAAACCGCAACCCGCCGCGGGCAAAAATTTCCCGCGGCGGGTCGCGGAAAACCGCCCAATTGGCCGGTAAAACCGCCCACCTGGCAATGGTCAGTAGTGTTTTCTCAAAAGTGTCCCCCCCCCCCCCCCCAGGAACTAATCTTCTTGTTCCCGGTTGCCGTGGCGTGCAGTTGGTTATTTGGTGGCACCCAGTTCGTCCTGCTGTGCGTGCGCTTGCGGCAGGAGTTTGTGTGTTATCTCAAAAATGTCCCCCCCCCCGGAACTAATCTTCTTGTTCCCGGTTGCCTGCGGCTGGTTATTTGGTGACACCCAGTTCGTTCTGCTGTGTGCTTGCGCGGCGCCTGCGGTAGGGGACAGGGATGTGTGTGGCAGTGGGAGATGTACGTACTGGCTGCAGAAAGAGGGAACGTTGTTAAGGTTTACTGTATATCTCTTGCCTTTCCTGAAATGAGCAGCATGTCACCACTGTCCGTTTGTGCTCGGGTAAGGAAAAAAAAGGAGCTTAGTCTCATATTTTCTTTTCATGTTATAGAATTCCAACCTGAGGAGACAAAACTAGTTTTATGATATAGTAGGCAACCCAGTTGTCTGCTAAAAGTGCATCTGTGGATGCTCAGCCCACTGGTTTGGAAAGGAGAAAAACGGCTCATAATAAAAAACAAACAGAAGGCAGATTTGTTCTTAGATGTCATTTGTTTATTGTCCCCGTATTTGCATATTTGAAGTTTGTGTATATAACCTTTAAGTGTTTTTCAGCTGGTTAAACCACCACTTTACACTTGATTACAGCAGATGAGAATAGAATATGGAGGCGGTGCATGTATTCTTTGAGCCACTCGATTTATTGTACACTTATGTTAAAGCCACAGATTTCTTGTTTCAGGTGACAGATGGCGACTTAGATGAACGTTCCTTTCCTCTGCTTTTGCTTGCTGGGTATAGTGGTAGTATGTGGTAGTCTGCATGTTCTGTTGCCCCCAGGGACAAAGGGTAGATTTAGATTTGAGACATATTCTTGACAGCACTTGCATAATTTAATAAAGTAATCTTGCAATATTGATTAGTAAGGGGCTTAATACAGGCAGCTGGAGTGTGAAACAGTAGTTTTAAAATTATAACTGAACATATTCTGTGCAGTTAACAATGGACATGCACATTAGTGTGTGTAAACCTGGTCAAAGTACGGCTGCAGTAAGAGGCGCTAAATGAAGCTGCACAATTGCAGCGTGCATGTGGTATCCTGCAGTAACTAGTGTATGATATCCATATTCACCTAGTTCCTGCCTCCCAAACACATAAAAAAAAGCACTTACCACACATGTATTCTTGCCCAGTGGTGCAGTGTCCAGCCAAAAAAGCAATGGGATACTAAGATTATTAGGAAAGAGATGTTAAATAAGACCAAGAATATTTCTCTGTATCACTTCATGGTGCGACCTCACCTTGAGTATTACATTCATTCTGGTCGCTGTATTGTAAAAAAGATACAGCGGAATTAGAAAAGGTTCAAAGAAGAGCAACCAAAATGATAAAGGGGATAGAAATCCTTTGATATGAGGAAATCTACTAAAGAGGTCTACAAAATCCTGAGTGATGTAGAACGGGTAAAAGTGAATCGATTTTTCACTCTTTCAAAAAGTACAAAGACCGGGGGGTTCTCAATGAAATTACATAGAAATACTTTAAAATCAAATAGGAGGAAATATTTTTTCACTCAGCGAATAGTTAAGCTCTGGAACTCATTGCCAGAGGATGTGGTAACAGCAGTTTGCATATCTGGGTTTAAAAAAGGTTTGGCCAATTCCTGGAGGAAAAGTCCATAGTCTGCTATTGAGATAGACATTGGGGAAGCCATTGCTTGCTCTGGGATTGGTAGCATGGAATGCTGCTACTATTTGGGTTTCTGCCAGGTACTTGTGACCTGGCTTGGCCATTGTTGGGAGCTGGATACTGGGCTAAATGGACTATTGGTCTGAATCAGTATGGCTGTTCTTATGTAAACCCACCGTGGTAACAGTTGACGTGCTTGTGCGATAGCTGTTAACATACTAATTCGTGCATTAACTGCTTTAGTAAAAGGGTCCTATAATTTCATTCTTGCTTAGCTTTCAGGAAGTTCTCTTTCTTGGTAGTCCATTCTGTTTAGAATCTCACAAGTCAGATGAGGTGTGAATTGTGACTTGTGACTCAATAGATCTTTAAATATTAATTGTGTTACTGTGAAAGAGTGCATGTTGAAAGCAACCATTCATTTTTCTAACTAGACATAAAGTATAGTCACAGTTGTAAGGGATTCTGAGCATGGTGCTCTGTACTTTGGTTATAGGCAGTATCTCAGCGTCAAACAGACACATCTTTTCCTGCATCTTATGAACTCAAAGTAAATGCCGTAAGAGCTAACCTCTCCCCCACATTTTGTTTATAAGAAAATTAATGGGTAAAAATAAAATAAAATCAGGATTTAATTGACCTGCCTGTGGAGCCTGCTGGCAGCTGCAGGTAGCAGATAGTATAAAAATGTAACTGCTCAGCCTAGTAGGAAGCTTTGGTACATTGCACATGTCAGGACTGGTCTGGTCAGGGCAGTTCAATTAAGTATCTTTCCTTGAATCCTGCCAGACAGGTCTGACAGCAACCTAGCTCAGAAGGCTGTAGGGCCCAGGAAGTGTTGGACAGTAGAGATCTAAAGTATTTATAAGTATTATAAAGAGTAAAACAGATATTGCATATAGAATATGGGAGGCGCAGGAGCTTATTACACTGGGACAATTTGTAGATGAGGGCAAAGTCCTTGCATTCTCTGAATTGGAGGAGGAATACGGGCTGAGACAGAGAGACCACTTTTCTTATAGGTAAATCACTGACTTTATAGGGAAGAAAGACCTCTCAGAGTTACGGAAGGTGGAAACCCTCCTAGAATGAGCCATTAGAGGTTATATCTCCAGGTTTTACTGGGCTTTGGTACAGCAAGGTACTAAACCCATAAAGTATGTTACAGTATGGGAAACGGTTTCGGGGTGGGAGTATGAACCAAAGGCCTGGGAAAAGATGTTTAAGAATTTATTAAAAGTTTATATCAAGTAAAATGGTGGAGAACGGATATGAAATGTTGTACCACTGGTACCTCACCCCAGCTCAATTGAGTTTTATATATATATATATAGCAGTGTTACTGATGAGCCTGTTGGAGGGTATGTGGGGAATAGGGAACCTTCATTCATATCTGGTGGTCATGTCGAAAGGTACAGATATTCTGGAATATGATTTTTGGATTGCTTATGAACATAATTGGAATACCATTGCTGAAGTCGAGCTGCAGCTTGTTGAATATTAAACCGCCGGAGCTACCGGACAAATATTTGAAACTGGTCATCAGTGTTACTGTGGCCAGCGGATTGGTTCTGGCAGCAGTGTGGAAACACATTGTCAACAGGTACTCGCTAAGGGGGACTTCGTTTTCCTAATGTCCAAGCTTACAGCTCTATGAAGGAATAGATTGGTGAATTTTATTAAAATCCAGGATCTATATTTTAAATGGAAGGAATGAACTGGAATGCAAATTTTAGAATGACATTTGTGCTCCAGTTTGAAACATTTCTCACTACTACTACTACAAATCATTTCTATAGCGCTACCAGTCGTACGCAGTGCTTCACAATTGAACAGTGAGTCTTTCTTAAGGGGAAGGAGGGGGACTGTAAGGAAGGGGGGGTAGGGGGAGGGTCATAGATTCATGTTTCATAGCACTTTGCATTGTAACGAAGAGTGACAGTATGACATTTGTGATATTATTGATTTTTGTGTTCATGTTATTGTTTTTTTTGAAAGCTTTGTAATAAAGAGAAAAGAAAATTCATGTGACCCCCCAGATGATTGATAAAGCCAATTATTAATTAAAAAAATATATAAAGAAATCTAAAATGAAAATCCCTTAACCAATTTTGGCTTCTATGAAGAGTCCTTCTATTACTGTTATAACTGCAAGGCTTATGTAGTGCTTTACAGATACAGAAAATAGATATTGTATCTGCTCAGTGGTGCTTACAGCCTTGTTGAGGCACACAAACACACATTCATCACAGTATTTCTTTATTTTATCCCATTTATATATCGCTTCCCTGTAGCACCCAGTACCCCATCTGCCCTATTGGCCTCCATCTAGCCTTACAACCCTCCAATAAAACCCTCCCTGTAAAACATTGGGTACACTTATTCTTGATTCCTGTCCATCCTCTGGCTGCCTGCTAAAGCTCATGGTATCGTCAAGCTAGTTAAAACTTTGTGGAGCTGTACTGTAGCGATATATAATGCCTTACCTGTTTGTGTGCCAGAAGCCTCAGGAGCTGCCTTATCTGAGTCTCCTACCCTTGATATGCTGCTACATTCTAAGTCCCGACCATCCATGTGTAGGCACGGGCTGAGGTAGACCACAGCCGTGTAGCAGAATAGCAGAATCAGCTTTGAGTTGGACACAAGCACCTTGCTTTGTGGGCTGTAGTGCAACCTGCACCCATCTGCCCTAAGGAGCCCTAGAAAAAGACACAATGGCAGACTATAGCCCGTCCAATGGTAGCAGACTCGGGTAGGAAGGGGCCCAGGACTTCGGAATGGGATATATTGAATGAGTGGAAATTTTGGCAAGCAGCCAGTGCAAACTTTGATATGGGCCCAACTGGGATATATTGAATAAGGCAGAGACTCTGTGCTCCTTTTTTTTAAATTTTGTGCTGATGAGGAGAAGGGAAGCAAAAGGAAGGTGATTATCCCGGGACCAACACAAAAGTAACAAATCTAGTCCAAGGTAGAAAAGGGCATTTTATTTTACATTTTTAATTGCAATATGAGCTTTGGAAAATGTGAATCCCCAATGTCTTTGTATTTTGCTCAGTTCTAGAAGAAATGCATTTCTATATCTGTTTGTGTATGCTGTGCAACACTAGACAATCTCACTTATTGGGGTTTCCAGTTTAGCTTTTGTCTGCATATTTCAATTTCTAATTTGTGATCCCTTGTTCTGAATTAAATGGAGAGTAATGTTCAGCATTGTAAGCCACTCAACCTTCTGTCTTTTTCAGTTTGCAGTGCCAGGCTGATTTGGAATTTGCTATTTCCAAAATGAATGAGCCACTGGATCCAGTGGAGGCGCCTGAAAAGAAGAAAAGATTTATTGTTCCATTACAGGACACCAGTGCTACACTGGTAACCAGCAAGAATATTTCACATTCCAAACTACTTTTCTGCCTTTTAGTATTTAAGGACACCCCTTCCCCTGGCCCTTGAGTTTAGGATCCTGGAAGTTCTGCATTTAACTGTAACTAGCCCCCTTCTAATGCTTCACAGAACAAGCAGATACATCTGGGATTGCTGGGCCATCATGCAATCAGTGGTCCTTTCTAGGGTTTCTCCAGCAGTAGGATGGGGGGATCGTGCTTTAGAGCACTTAAGACTCTGGACATGTTACTGTGATATTGAATTAATGACAGCTGCACAGCAGATTGTTGTATTACAAAAGAAATAGTTTACTACTGTGTAGTGTTCAATTACTACTACTACTACTACTATTTAGCATTTCTATAGCGCTACAAGGCATACGCAGCGCTGCACAAACATAGACGAAAGACAGTCCCTGCTCAAAGAGCTTACAATCTAATAGAAAAAAAATAAATAAAGTAAGCAAATCAAATCAATTAATGTGAACGGGAGGGAAGAGAGGAGGGTAGGTGGAGGCGAGTGGTTACAAGTCAAAAGCAATGTTAAAGAGGTGGGCTTACACAATTGACAAGTGATATCCATACAATAATTTAGTTCAGCCGTTGAAAGATGCATTCAGGGGCCTCTCTTTAGTCAGGCAACGTTTCAGGCTACTCCATGGATCTAGCTTTGACTGTTTTGGACTCCCTGTTGAACCGGAATCTCTTTGATGCCAAACCTGTGGCTTTAAACCAGCCAGTCAGATTTTCAGGATATCTACAATAAATATGAGTGAGGGAGATTTCCCTACAGTGGAGGCAGAGCATGCAAATCTTTCTAATGAATATTCATTGTGGGTATCCTGGAATCTTGACTGGCACGGTGAGGACTGTTGCTTAGAACTACTGCTCCAAGCTGTTAACCCTTCCTCTTCCTTGAAATGCTGACAAGTTCTTCTCTCTCTTTGCTTGTCTCCTTCTTGAAACATCAACTGGAGCAACCCCTTCCTATTTTCTGCAGTTCTTCTGCCATGTTTGGACACACTAGATCACCTTGATTCCTTGTATCTTTTTACTTCCACAAGAATTTGAATCCCAGCAGAGCATGGAGCCCACTATGCTCCACCTTTCCGAGAATCCCTTTAAGATTGCTCCTGAATTCCTTCATGGTCTACTGTAGGAATTCATTCCTTGATGAACTAAGACATTCCCTCCTGGAAGCATACACGCATCTCAAAAAGCCGCAGAACCTCTGAAATGTCTACTTTAATTTTCAGCTTAAAATCTCAGACACTGCTAATTGGAGTGTATAAGAATAACCATACTGGGTCAGCCCAGTGGTCCGTCTAGCCCAGTGTCTTGCTTCCAACAATGGGCAATCCAGGTCACAAGTACCTGGCAGAAACCCAATTAGTAGCAGCATTCCATGCTACCAATCCCGGGACAAGCAGTGGCTTTCCCCATGTCCATTTCAGTAACAGACTATGGACCTTTCCTTCAGGAACTTGTCCAAACCTTTTTTAAACCCTGATAACGCTAATCGCTCTTACCACAGCCTCTGGCAGCAAGTTCCAGAGCTTAACTATTCTTTGAGTGAAAATATATTTCCTCCTCTTTTTTTTTTTTTAAAGTATTTCCATGTAATTTCATCAAGTGTCCTCTGGTCTTTGTATCCGTTCCACACCGCTCAAGATTATATATTTCCACCTATTTCTTTTAAAAGTATTTCCATGTAATTTCATCAAGTGTCCTCTGGTCTTTGTATCCGTTCCACACCGCTCAAGATTTTATAGACCTCAATCTTATCCCTCCTCAGCTGTCCCTTTTCCAAGCAGAAGAGCCCTAAACTCTTTAGCCTTTCCTCATATGGGAGGAGTTCCGACCCTTTTATGATTTTGGTCACTCTTCTTGGAACCTTTTCTAATTCTGCTATATCTTTTTTCAGATACGGCGACCAGAACTGAACGTAATACTCAAGGTCAGGTCGCACCATGGAGCGATACAGAGCCATAATACTCTTTGTCTTTATTTTGTATCCCTGTCCTAATAATTCCTAGCATCCTGTTTGCTATTTTGGCTGCCACCGCACACTGGACAAAAGCTTTCAGCATACTGTCTACAATGACAACTAGATCTTTTTCTTGAGTTCCAACTCCTAAGGTGGACCCCAGCATCAGGTAACTATGATTTAGATTGTTCTTCCCAGTGTGCATCACTTTGCATTTGTCCACATTAAATTCCATCTGCCGTTTGGATGCCCAGTCTTCCAGTTTCCTAAGGTCTTCCAGCAATTTTTCATAGTCTGTATGTGTTTTGACACCTTTGAATAGTTTTATGTGTTCTGCAAATTTAATCAATTGTTCTATTTTCCAGATCTTTTATAAATGTTAAATAGCACTGTTCCCAGTACAGATCCCTGTGGCAGGCTACTGTTCACCCTCCTCCATTGAGAATAATGGCCATTTAACCCTACCTTGCTTTCTGTCCAATAACCAATTCCTAATCCACAGAAGGATATTGCCTTCTATCCCATGACTTTTTAATTTTCTCAGGAGTTTCTCTTGAGGAACTTTGTCAAAAGCTTTATGAAAATCTAGATACACTACATCAACTGGCTCATCTTTATCCACATGTTTATTTACGCCTTCAAAGAAATGATGCAAAAATTGGTGAGGCAGGACTTCCCTTGGCTGAAGCTATGCTGACTCTGTCCACTTAAACCATGTTTATTTATGTATCTTTAGTTTTATTCTTTATGATAATTTCCACTATTTTGCCTGGCACTGAAGTCAGGCTTACTAGTCTGTAATTTCTCGGATCACCTTGGGAACTCTTTTAAAAAATCAGTGTCACGTTGGCCACCCTCCAGGTAAGGCTTACCTTGCAGCTGACCCTTTCAGCTTCTTTTTAACCATTTTCCTCATTTTGTCATAGTCTTTTGAAAATTGAATGCTACTACTGTAGATCTCTTTAGTGTCTTCACTCCAGATATTAACTCAAATTTGATCATGTTATGATTAGTGTTTCCCAGTGGATCCAACACCGTTACCTCTCATACCATGCCCTGCATTCCACTAAAGACTAGATCTAAAATAGCTCCCATTCTTGTTGGTATCTGAAGCACACTACACTTCTCTATCTTTATATAGATACGTATGTACACTGGAAAGGAACCTTTGAGCCCCTTACATAACATAATATTTGATAATTTTGGCAGAGTCTAGAATTGTTTGCTTTTAGCCTGGATTTATGTGTTAGGTCATCTTACCTGGCCTATATCCACACTCCCGCCATTTTTCTTTTGGGGGCAACACCTCCAAATGGGTTAGTTTTGCGCATTTAATAACAGTAATGAGCCTTCTAAGGCGCAGGGTATGTGGAATATAATATCTTTGGTCTTTGGAAGATCTTGGTGTCTTTGCAGTTTTGAGTCTTGGAGGGGAAATACTTAAGAAGCCCTGGGTTCTGCAGGAAGTGATGTTTACGGTTTGTTTAATTTAGTATACCACAACTTTTTAACAAAACGGCAGTGTGATGTACAAAACTTAATAATTAAAGAGAGAAAAAAAGAAAAGTGCCATCTTAAAATAGATAAAGTAAAAGCAAGAGAGATCCTGCCAGAGTCAGTCAGCTTGCTTCCCAGCCAACCATCACAGCTCTGATTTAGGGAGAAAATGTTTTTAAAGATGCCTTAATTAAAAATAAAAAGAAGGTTCTAGTCATAAAGTTTGAGGCAAAGCATTCCATAATGCTGGGTCCAAATAATAGAATGTTTTTCGGAGGGTAATTTCATTTAGGTGGAATGCTGAATCGAGGTTCTGTTTACCCTGCAGGAAAACTAATTATCTTGTGCCACTTTTTACCAGTATAGGAATGTCACCTGGCTTATATTCCAATGTGGCTTCTGCTGACGTTCTCTCTGGTGGTTATTTTCAAAGCATATGAATGTCCATGTGGTTGGAAAATCCAAATCTCAATTTTACAAAGGACGAATAGGGACGTCCAACACTGCAGTGTGGTCTGGTTCTGGTCCAAGTACCCAATATGTTTATCCTCAGCTCTTGTGTGTCGGAGCTAGAGGTCTGTATGAGGGAATAAGACACACCACCAAATGTACTTGCAAGTTATCTAAGGACTTAGGGAAGTTGGTGTTGCAACCTTGAACTGCCTTACTACTGATGCTTCTGTCCTGTAAAATATAGTTTTGTTGTAGAGTGTTTTGTTTGAATTTTAGAGTTATTTATAGATGTATTTTTTTTCGTGTTCAGCTGAAACCTCTCTTTAAATCTTCTGTGGGCTGTGAAGGTACAGCAGAAGACACTACAGCACCAAAACAGGCTGGAACCTATGCTGACTATATATTCAAGCAGGATGCTGGAAGCAGGGTCCTTCAGCCAGACAGCCATAGTGAGAGCATTTCCACGGCACAGACTGCAGCATCCAGAGAAGGAGCTGCGAGTGGTGATAGTGCTGTACTGTTTGTTGATCCACTGAGTGCTGAGGCTTCTCCAACAAGCAAGACAGATTTTGGGGTTGCTGTGACCACAGCAGGGAAACCAGCTGGGAAAAGCAACTGTATCTTGGTCAGCCCTCGACAGGTGGGGTGAAAGGGTGGGGAGAGGCTTGTTGAATCTACCTTTGACTATTTCTTGGCCTTCCCTCAAGTGGCCCAGATGCAGTAAGTTGCATTATCCTTAAAAATCTCCTATTCTAATCTTACTTCTGATGCAGTAGGAATTTTCTTCACAGGAAATCGGCGGTAAAACCACTGTGCTAAAGAATAGCACAGTGTACATGCAAGATGGACACAAATTACTGAGTAAAGATTGCTTCCACTTAGTGTATATATAAAAAAAAAAAAGAGCCACAATTTAGCTCAGTGTTTTACTCTTCTTCTTGAATTGGATCTTTACGCCAGCTCAGGAATGGAGTAGAGGTGCATCATGGGATCAAAAGGGTCACCTGAGGTGAAATTTGGCGCTTCATGACAGATGACCCAAGATCCCTGGTTGCCCAAATAGAAGCACCCCCTCACATATCTATCTGGTCCAGGGCACACCTGGCCCCGGCACCATGTATTGGGGAGGTCCTCAACCAGAGAGTCTCCAGTGGTGGATGGATATACCCCCCCCCCCTTCCCAGGACCACTAATACCTGGTTCAGGAAGGTGTGCTGCAAGTATCCTATCTTCAAACCGCCATCTTGAAAAATGGTAGTTCCTGACACATAGTTGGTGTGCCCTGGACCAGATAGACTCTCTGGGGTGGGGGTGGTTGGGATGGGGCACCAGGGCTTATCTCCAGAGAAGTAATAGAGGGTAAGTCAGGGTGGGATAGGGATGGGTAGTCCGGCCAAATGGTTTTGAAACATCTCCTCTCCTGATGGTTCATGAACTGGTCCTGCTCATGCACTGACAGTAAGGATGACATTTTACTTGTGATGCAGCAGATGACTACATATTACTGTGGTGATGCATGTTGGTTTTTCTCGCAGTGCACACTTTTAAATTCAGCTGTAATTCGCACACCATTAGTGTGCAGGTACATGTAGTGTTTTGATTTAGGTGTATTTACCCCTCCTAATATAGTGGACCACCCACTAATGCTTAGGAAGAAATAAACCACCAAGGCTGCATCAGTTTGGTCTTTATTAAATATCTCATCATGTATTTGTACAATTAACTGATCAGTGATATCTCACTAGGAGTACAGAATATTGCTATATAAAATTACCTCTATATCTAAGACTCCAGAGTATATATACAAGCAATGAAATGCTTTTATTTTACTATTCGCCAAATTTATGTACAGTCACATAATTATGAGAATACCATACCACAGCTACACATAGGTGTTTTCTGGGTCTGAGTCTCTGATGCCAATGCCAATTAGTGGATATAAAAGACTCAAAGTTACTTATGAGAAAGCAATTGGGTTACTTGCCAATTCAGTTACAATTAATTGGTTTCTCATGAGGGAGCAGCTCTATGGCTGGCTCTCTGGATTGAAGTAGGAAGTACACTCATTTTTTTATGTCCATTCAGGATACGGATAATATTACAGTTAAGCACATCTGATTGGATCTATATTAATGTCATAGTTAACACTGATTGGCTATGGTAATGAAGTGGTTAGTATTTTACTGGAAAAGCCAACAATAGACCACCTCTTACTGGAAGACAAAGTCATGTTCTTGCAGGACCACTCATTTCTACATTTTTGACCACATCTTCCTCAAAACACTTTCTGTGACACCGTGTCATCCTCGTGTGAAGCCATCTTTGCTCTGTTTTTCAAGAACATCTGTTACCTCCATATTGCCACATTCATGCAGCTCTGCAAGTTAGACCCCCACCCTTGCGTGTGTCTTCTTGCTCTGTAGTGTTTCAACACTGGAGATCAAGTCAGAGACACAGGCCTGTATTTTTTTCCTCCTTTTAGATCCTGAAGCAAAGTCAGGCCTGGGATCAAATAGTAATAATATTCAGTAGTCAGGTTATAGAAGTAGAATTGAGATGTGCAGGTTCATGCAGCTCAAGTTTCACCAGTATTTTAGAACAGAAGCTATCAACATAATCTCTGTTCTGAAATATAGGAGATATTGGACGTTTATGTGCTGAGTGCATGCAGCATAAACATCCATTTTAGAAAAATTATCGTATGCAATATTAACATGTTCAAGGCCAGCATTAATTATATGCCGGTATATAACATGTTATGTTGTGCAATGGTAACTTAACTGGTTATCTTTGTGATCTTAGAAACGTAACCAGCTATTATCCCAACGCTGTTACAGTGACTGTTTTTCCTTGCCAGTGGGGGGGGGGGGGGGGACAAAACCACTGGGGGATTAAGAGGGCAAACTCTCCATATCCCTCCATTGCAGTGCTGCTCAATAGCAGCTGTTTCCAAAATCCTAAATGTGATTGGTAGTTGGTTAAACTCCCAACATTGATCTTGTAGGACATAGATGTTAATCTTCCTCTGAAATTGGGGAATACATGTCTAGTAACTTGCCACACCCTTCTTCCACCCAAAACATGCCCAGCCCACACCACTTGTCATTTGCACACACTTCAGTTTAATACCTGCATATCCCTGCTTTGTAAAATGGGGACTTAAAACGTTTATGCAAGGTAAATATTTAAGTGCTGGTTTGTGCATGTATTAAACTTGAATAGGGTTTGTAAAATGAGGGCCTTAGTGCTTTAGGAGTAAACGGGTTTTTAGCACGTGTGCTAGAATGCTCTGCACTCAAACTGAGCACAGCGTTGTAATGCATTGCTTACTGCATCAAGGCCAGTGTTATCTTTCTTTCCTCTTTGTCTCTCTTCTTATGTCCCCCCCTCTGTTTTTTATGTGCCCATCTCTTCTGTTTTGGGTTTCTTACCTTTTCTCTGTTCATCAGTCTTTCTTTCCTTCTGTCCTTTATCTCTAGCTGTCTCTTACTGATCTCGCCTTTCACTGATACCATGTTATCTTTTTCTTCCTCAGAGAGGGAACCCCATTCTGAAGTTCGTACATAACGTCCCGTGGGAGTTTGATGAAATTATCCCCGATTATGTAATGGGACAGACCACCTGTGCTCTCTTTCTCAGGTAGCAGGATTGGTGGGTTCTGCTCTGATCTTCAGGGATGGGGGAGGTGGACGCAGTAAACGTACTGTCTGCACGAGTGCATCAGAGCATTGGAGATCTAAATCCTTCTTATATACGTTGGCCAGACCGGTCTTGTTAGGTAACATGAACAGTTATTTTCATAATATTTAGTAGTAGTTTGAAGAGAAACACCAGCATGTTCAGCTGAAGAGAAGAAAACAGCAACTAGCAAGGCTAGAATTCACTGGAAATATTGATTGAGAGAACTTTCAACCTTTCATGAGATAGTACCTAGTAATTACCAGTTTCTGGTCTAGTCATTTTAGAGTGACTGGTTTGAAAGTTTGTATGAGCAGTTCCAGACCCAGTGCTCCCAACCTAGCATTGTTTGTTTTATGAAATTTCATGCCAGGCTTTCCCACTCCTGGAGGACTAGGATTAGAATGTACTGAGGTGAAAATTGGTGAAGAGTCATATCAGTAAGACACATTGGTTGAAACCATAATTGGCTCCCATAATCTTGAGGCACAGTCAGTAGGTCTGCCCTGCAGATGTTCTTTACTTTCAGATCAACCTAGAAATAGATTATAGAAAATAACTTCATTTAGAAATGTTATTTATAAGGTTGCTTATGGTTTCAAACCAATCTGTCGCGAATTATTTTGAATTGGATTGTTTGAGACCCAATGATTATCATGCAAGTCCTCTAATTTAGAAGTGCATCTCAGTAGGTGTTTTAGAGAGTGCACATTGACTTCATTTGTTACTATTCAGTGTAAATTGACAAAAGATGCTTAGCTGGAGCTATGATTTTCTCCTAATATGGTTTTCCATTATCATCAAACTTTAGATTAATTCACTGTAGTTTTACACACACTCCGCTAGATTCTATATTTGGTGCCTAGATTTTCACGCAGTAATTGAGTAACGAGCCCTGAACTGTCACTAATTGGGTGTTAACAACCAGTTATTGAAGTTAATTGGCGCAACTTATGTTTAAACAATTTTATTGAACATTCCAATAAAGGTATAGTCAACCTTCAAACACTCAGACTGTTCAGTTTCTTTTTATTTATTTATTTATTTATTACATTTGTATCCCACATTTTCCCACCTATTTGCGGGCTCAGTGTGGCTTACAATACATTATGAATTATGGAAATACAGTTTGTTACATTGCGATTATGGGTTACATTGTGAAGAGTTATGGAAGACAAAGTCAAGTCAATCATCTTTGGGGCATAGAAACTATGGGATGTGACATAGGGGGAATGATAGGGTGATCGAATAATAGCAAGAGAGCGTTAGGGTATTGCAATTTTATCTGTGGGTAGATTTTTGAGTGGGAGAGAATATGGGGAAAGAGAGTTTAGAAGAGAATGTCTTGATACATTTTGTTGGTGTGCATGGAATTCATGTGTTTTGATCCTTGCAGTAAGTTTTTTCAAAGAGATAGGTCTTCAATCGTTTACGGAAGTCGGTTAGTTCATAGATCGTTTTCAGGTTGCGTGGTAGTGTATTCCAGAGTTGCGTGCTCATGTAGGAGAAGGTTGATGCATGTAGTACTTTGTACTTTATGCCTTTGCACTATTCTGTCTTTTATTTATTTATTTGTTACATTTGTATCCCACATTTTCCCACCTGTTTGCAGGCTCAATGTGGCTTACATAGTACCGTAACGGCATCTGCCAGTTCTGGTATGAACAAATACAAGGTGATATTATGGTAGAATAAGGTTCATGTATGGTAAATACATTGGGGGGAACTTAGAGAGGAAGAGGAAGAGTTAGGATATTTCCATTTCGGTCTTTGGTTTCATTATGTCGCAGGTATCCAGGTTTTTATGTTGGGTCGATGGGGTATCTTCCATCCTTTCCAGCTCCACAGCGTGAACGGCTTATACATACATTGAACTAATCAAGAAAAAGAAACCATCAAGTAGACATCTAGAATGCGCATATCTACAGCAACTGATCAAACGACGACATTCCCCTTCCTAAACCATCCCTTACCCCTTCCTTAATCTCCTGCAGTTGGCACTCATTAAAATTTGCCCACACATCTGGCTTCACACTATTCTATAATGCGTGGCATCTAGCTTTACTAGCACGTAAGTCAAAAGGGGGTGGGTGGCCATGTTGGGGCGTTCCGAAACGCACACGGAATTATAGAATATGGTCTCGGCATGCCTAATTTCATGCCAGCATTTACACCAGGTTTCAGCAGGCGTAAATGCTGGCGCCTAAAGCTAGGCATAGGAATCGACACTAAGGAGGAGAATCTCTATATGGCACCTAATAAATCGGTGCTGAAAAATCAGTGCCAACTAATAGTATTCTATAATCAGCACCTAGATTTAGGGGCCGATTATAGAATATGCTTAGTTGAGATTTCAGCGCTGATATCTGCACGCATCAATTTACGCCAATGAAACCCTGGTATAAATCTCAGCACGTAGATTTAGGTGCACTGGGCCATATTCCATAGGCACTTAAATTTTGAAATGCCCATTTCCCCGCCCATAACCATGCCCCTTTTGCCTCTACGCGTTAGAAATTAGGCACACAGCGTTACAGAATATGCTGAGCGAGTTTTGTGCCTAAATTCTAATCAGTGCCAATTAGTGTTCATTATTGCTTGTTAAGTGCTGTTAGGTGCTCAGTAGCTTGTTAAGCCAATTAAGTCATGTGCGGTGTTATAGAAATGATGCCGATTTCAGCGCCTAAATCTAAGTGCACTATATAGAATCCGGGGGTAAGCGTGATTCTAAAAAAGGGCACATGCCCTTTAGTTGAAATCTTTTTTTATTATTTATATAAAGCAAAAATTTATTTATCACAGTATTCCAGACAGATAAATAAACAGGAGGGTGGTCAACAAGGCATACCACATTGATCCATCCTAATACCAGACAACAAAACTCAAGCAAGAACTGGATAAAACCTAATTCTCTATACTCGACTACCAAGGTCTACTCTACCACGAATGAACTTTAACGCAATACCACTTATCCCTCATTCTGAATATGTACTCTTTATACTTGACTGCTTAATCCACTATGTCAATCGCGATCTTTAATGTAATACCACTTGTATCTCTCACTCCGCAAATGGCGATCGCCATTAAGGAACAATGTGAGCCACATTGAGCTTGCAAATAGGTGGGAAAATGTGGGATACAAATACAACAAATAAAATACAGTTCCATGGAAATAACCGTTAGGACTGGAGATTACATAAGTGTTACTATATTGGGACAGACCGAAGGTCCATCAAGCCCAGTACCCTGTTTTCAACAGTGGCCAATTCAGGTCACAAATAACTGGCAAGATCCCAGATTAAGTAAGAGAAGTGTTTCAACATACCAAATCTAAGGGGAAAGGCCTTGGTTCTTATAGCCTCCCACCCTAATATATCCAAGCCCTTCATCTATTGTATCCCTTCCAAGCAGGGGCATAGCCAGACTTTGGCAGGAGGGTGGTCCAGAGCCTGAGGTGAGGGGGCACATTTTAGCCCACCCCCTGGCGCCGCTGACCCCCCCTCCTGCCGCCAACCCTCCCCTGCTGCCGCCGTCGCCTACCTTTGCAGCGGGGGACCCCAACCCCCGCCAGCCAAGGCTTCGTTCTGTTTCTGTGAGTCTGACGTCCTGCGCAAGAGAAAAACGAGTGGAAATACAATTTCAAGAGATCAAACCAGGTGAAATGCTCCGAATTACTTTATTGTATTTCCACTCGTTTTTCTCTTGCGTTGGACTTTTGTGGAAATTTTTGGACCTTTCATTTCTACGGTTGCTGGACTTTGGGTAGGGTCCTCAATAAAGTAATTCGGAGCATTTCACCTGGTTTGATCTCTTGAAATTGTATTTCCACTCGTTTTTCTCTTGCGTTGGACTTTTGTGGAAATTTTTGGACCTTTCATTTCTACGATAGTCTGACGTCCTGCACATATGTCGGCGGGAGGGGCGTCCAGGGCCAAATCTACGGGGCCCCTGTGGCCCCACGTAGCTATGCCCCTGCTTCCAAGTATCCCTTTCCCTCCCGCCTCCCCCACACCTGCCTAAACAGAGTGCACGCCCTTTATAGAATCGCACTCAGCGCTGATTTTTACGGTGCCAAGTTTCACTAAGCAGTGGCATCTCCAGTGCATGAAATGTGAAAGGGAGGTTGGTATTTGGCATGAAAATTAGATTTGGGATGATGTCATTGCAACAATGTGTGACAGGACACGGGCATGTTTCTTACTATATTTTAAAGGATCAGGATTCGGCAGCTCACAGATCATCAGTATGTGCATAATCTCTTGCTCTTGCTAGAATGAGAATGGCCTTAAAGGGAAGGGATGAGAGGATGACTAGTTGTCCGATATATTGCACATGCTTTCTTTTGATTGAGCGACTTGTATTGCAAGAGGTTGGGCTGGTTAATTCATATTCCGCTTAATGTATGAGCATACTGGTACGTTTTTTAACTCTTGTGTGTTTTCTTCTGAAATTATGATAAATATTAAACAATGAGATAATTAGAATTTATATTGAAAGCTAGTTGCAGTTTGTGTGTATGTTTTCATTCCATTATTATATATAATTTATTTATTGATTTTAAATTACAAGTACATTAACTTGCACAGGAAAAACAGAAAGCAACAATCTCATGTAACATTATATTGCATATATCTACCCAAAATGATAGAAATACATTCTTCCTTAGACCACTAATGGTGAGAGACGTTAAGAAACATGAGGAGACATTTAAATCAAAAAGAAAAATTTTTTTTTGTATAATTCGGCTTGCCTTTAAACCCACATATACTTTTAGTTGATAAATGATGTTATTACAAAACAGATGCCTGGATTTTTTTCATTTCTAGGAAAGATCGTAGCTGTAAAGGATCGGAGAAAACATATTTATTCCCCTGAAAGTTAATCCTGCACTTGCAGGGGTAAGCTAGCAAAAACGATGCACCCAGAGCCCTAATATCATTTCTTAAATCCAAAAATTGTTTCCTTCTATCCTGAGTTGCCTTCGCAACATCTGGGTAGATCCATATTTTCTGTCCATAAAACATTTTAGTGGAATTTTTGAAATATAATTTAAAGACATGGTTTAAGTCTTGCTCAAACACAAATTGGACCAATAGTGTTCCTCTATCAGTTATATCCATATTAGAATCTTCCAGAAATGCAGTCAAATCATGTAGTTCCTGGGGTTCTCCTTGTAAATTCTTTGCAGGACCTGTATTCAAACCTTTTTTCAGTGGTAAATAATAAATCTTATTATATGGGGGTAAATTTGAAGCTGGTAACTGCAGAATTTCCTTCAAATACATTTTAAATAACTCATCTGCTTTTATCAATGAAGAGATAGGAAAGTTCAAAAGTCTCAAGTTCAAACGTCTATTATTATTCTCCATTAATTCAATTTTCCGGTGGATTATTTGTTTATCCTTAATTAGAGCTTCTACTGAAGATTTTAACCCATTAATTTCAATTTGTGTCTGTTGAGTTTGGGTGTTAGTATCGTTTTTTATTTTTTCCAATGAGGCATCAAATTTTTCTAGTTTACTCACGATTGTAGCAAATTCATTTGTGGATTTAGTCACTGCTACCGTCAAAGCTTGAACCGCTTTCCAGACTTCCGTTAGTGTAACCTCTCCTGGATTTTCCTGGGACTTTGAGTCCTCCCCTTCAGAGCTCCGAGATAGTTTGCCGAACGAAGTCCCCCTAGCAGCGCCTTCCGCATCCAGCAGGGTTTCCCCATCTCGGGTCGAAGCAGGGCAGGGGGGCGGAATCAACTCCGGCGGCGTGAGAGAAACCTCATAGCCCAGAAGCGCCGACGCTCCTCCGTCGGGGCTTAACATCGGGCTCGCCAATCAGGTGGGATATTCTGCAAGAAGTGATCGAGAGTTTGCTGAGTTGGGGTCGAAGTTATTGCCTTCGGCAATAGGCTTTTCGTCGCACACTTCCTTTTAGTATGTGGCATATTTCAAGGAGGAAAAAATTTTCAGCGTTCTCAGTCAACCTCGCGCAGCATTCAGGCGGCCATCTTGTAACGCCTTTTCATTCCATTATTATAATAGATAATACTGACATCTTGTGGCCAGTGCTACAGCTGCAACCAGTTACTTTTCTTAAATAGATACAGGCATATGATGGCAGATTTTGTACATTCAGCCTTTACATGTTTCATATGGGTGCGGTGCGAATGTCAAGGGTGACCCATACACTGCATTTCAGAAGAGAGCTGAGTCTCTCTGTATGTAAAATACATGTACTATGTAATGGTGTGTGTATTTCTACCTGTTAGGAAAATGTCTGCGTGTAGATCATGGGCCTGAGGCAAGGTTCCATTCTCAGGTGTGGAAGAACTTGGATCACTAAGCGTATTCATTTACCTGCCTACCCCCCTTTGCTTTGATGGGTCTTTCTTCTAGTGTAAATATAATGACAATTTCTGGTGGTGGTTCTTATTTTCATCAGTTTATTTTTCTTTTCTATCCTTTTTGTAATTTGAAAAGTTTTAATAAAGAAAATCAGGTATGGTTTTTACCTGGAGTCAGAGTTGTAGCAGTAATTTGTGGGTGAAAGTCTTTCTGCAAGGGTTCACAGTTTCTGTGAACAGTCACTATGGCTGTTTTACCTGAAACTTCTTAACCATAGTTTGAACCACAAAAACTCCATTGAAAATCAGTTTTCATCAAAAGAGCTTGGATCCCATTCCTCCCTGTTTGTTCACATAATACATGGTGACTTGATTGTCGGTGTATACTTGAATCACTTGATTCCGCCAGACTACTGCTGAAAGTAAAAAGAGCTAGACAGGTTGATGATGCTGCAGGCTTGCTCCGTCAGAGACCAAGCATCTTGTGTCGTATATTGAGATAGATGAGCTCCCCAACGTTGCCTGGAAGCATCTATCGTTAGTACTGGTGAGGGGGCTGAAGATTGGAAAGGTGTTCCTACCAGCAGATTGTTGCTGAGAGTCCACCACTGCAGGGATTGGAATTTTGGTGGACAACGGCTGACTGAATTGAGACCAGTGATCCTTGAGGTGCCACTGCAATGGGTGCATGTGTAACCTTGGTAAATATAGAACATGCACTGTCGACGCCATTTGTCCCAATAGTTGTAGAAGTACTCTGGCAGTCGAGACTTGAACTGCTTGAATGTGATGTATCAATAAAATGATGGACTGTGCGTGTGAAAGAGGCAACTTCGCTAGAGCTAAAGGAGTGATAATTTGAGCTCATTTATACCCTAGTTGTTGCACTGATTGCAAATGTGACTTTTCTTCGTTGATTATGAATCCTAGCTTGTTGAGAAGATGATGCTTGAAGGGCCTTCTGAGACATTTGGCCAGTTATTAACCAATTATCCAGATATGGAAAAACTATTAGAGCCTGCTGATGAAGATGGGCCACTGCTGTAACCACACATTTATTGAAGACTCGAGGTGCTGTAGTCAGACCAGATGGAAGTACCTTGTACTGGTAATGATTGGGGTCTAGGACAAATCGAAGGAACTGCCTCGATGACTCGTGAATCGGAACATAGCGATACACATCTTGCAAATCCAGGGACATGAGCCACATGTTTTGTTGTAAAAATGGAAGGATGGTAGCTAGTGTGGTCATCTCAAATTTCTCTCTTTTGATGTATCTGTTGAGACTTCGGAGATGTAGAATGGCTCGAAAACCTCCCATCTTTTTCTTCATGAGAAAGTATCTCGAATAGAACCCCTTGTTCCTTTGGGCAGGATGTACTTCTTCGATGGCTTGGGCAGATAAAAGCGTGACAACTTTCAGTTGTCGTAATTGTTCCATTGGAGCTGAGGACAGAGGAGGCAGTTGCGATGGTGGGAGATAAAGAAAATTTATGTGATACCCATTTTGAATAACTTTCAGCGCCCAAGTGTCCATTGTGATGGCCCTCTAAGCACTGCAAAAATATTGAAGATGGCCCCATACCAGAACGTGAGGATGAAGATTTATGTCAAAAGCTAGTGCTCTGTTTCTTCTGTTGAGCAGGTGTCTATTTTTTCATGGTTGGTTTGACTTAAAATGGTAGGTAGTTCTCTGGGAGTAAGAGTTAAGCTTTTCTTGATATCTGCCTCTGGAAGAATAGTAAGATAGATGTTTATAAGTCGATCTGGAAGTTTTTGCACTGTCATCTTCTAGGATGTCTTAAGTAGTAAACTCTTGTTTTATGTCCTTTATAATTTCTGTCACCTTTTCTCCAACTAAAGTGTTCCCTGTACAACATGGGGCATCTCTCTCAAAAATAACTTCCTTCAATGCTGAAGCTCTGAGCCATGAGAGTCAGCTCTTAGATATTGCTATCGCGGAGCCTCTAACAGCCATATCATAGCTGTCATTTGCAGCACGAATCATCTGCTTAGAACAGTCTTCAAAATGTGCTAAAATCAACTGGAAAGAAGGTTTGTTAGCTTCTGATAATTCTTCCACTAACTGATTCAAGTTATCCATAATAGTATGTAAATATTGTACATAATGATAATTATGCACTGCAATGTGAGCAGCGGGCATGGAAGTTTGGTACGTTCTTTTACCCATTAAGTCTATAGATTTAAGGTCCTTGTTTGGAGAATAAGGCTTACGGTCTTTAGATGTTTTGTTCTTCCTCATTGCAGATTTGACTATCAAAGAAACATGAGACAATTGTTGCTTGCCATGTCCTAAAACGTCCTACACTCAATATTTATTATCTGAATTTCGTTTAGTTGGTGTAACTGAATTAGGAGTTGACCAAATGGATATGTACAGGTCTTGAAGTATTTCATATATAGGGAGCTGCAATACTCTCCTTACGAAGGTCATATAATGGACGTATAATAACTCTTCCTCTCTACGATTCTCTTCCTCTCTACGATTCCCTAATGTGTCTGTACACATGAACCTTATTCTACCACAACATTACTGTATTGACGAATGCCTTTACGGTACTATGTAAGCCACATTGAGCCTGCAAATAGGTGGAAAATGTGGGATACAAATGTAACAAATAAATAATAAAATGATTTATTAATTCATTCAGATAATTTCTTGAAATCATTTCTTAGTGTACATGTTTATTGTTTCTTGCTGAAAAGCCAGTTTTCTGTAGGGACAGAGGCAATACATACTTGGACTGGATATTTTTAGTGCTAAATGCCAGCTAGAAAAGCGCTGGATATGACTTGCTTTTCTTTTCTTGCTTGAACAGTCTTCGATATCATAACCTTAATCCAAACTACATCCATGAGCGATTGAAGAAGCTGGGCCAGTCGTATGCGCTGCGGGTCCTGCTGGTGCAGGTAGATGTGGTAAGTGCTTCATAAGTACATAGTACGTAAGTACAGAAGTGTTGCCATACTAGGACAGACCGAAGGTCCATCAAGCCCTGTATCCAGCAGTGGCCAATCCAGGTCACAAGTACCTGGCAAGATCCCCAAACAGTACAATACTTTTTGTGCTGCTTATCCCAGAAATACTTGTCAAAAAAATGACTGTGGCTTATATCACCTCCTTAAATCAACTAAACCAATATCAAAATATAAACGGAAGGATATCACACAAAACACTTGTGTAGCATAAATGAGGTGGAGTCTCATATCATTAGACACTACTGCTATTCACATCACTCCCGTGGTGAATCTGTATATATGTGTCAAGATATAATCATTGACTCTATCCTCCACCCACCTATTGTATTTTTTTCTTTCCCATTATAATATATCAACATATGCAGCACTTAGCTTAACGGACTGGTGCGTTATCTCACAGGTGTGCCTGTATGCCCCAACAGGTGCCTGTTTCGCAACGCTTCTTCAAAGGGGACTTACACACCGTTTAGCTGTTGTGTGTCTCAGCTTAACTCTTGCAAGTTTTCACAATCCTCTTGCGATTTAACAACTTTGAATAACTTTGTGTCATTGGCAAATTTAATTATCTCACTAGTTATTCCCATATCTAGTTCATTTATAAATATGTTAAAAAACAGTGGTCCCAACACAGACCCCTGTGGAACCCCACTATCTATCCTTCTCCATTGAGAATACTGACCGTTTAACCCTACTTTCTGTTTTCTGTCCTTTAACCAGTTTTTAATCCACAATAGAACACTACATCTACTAATCATTTCTACAGTGCTACTAGACGTACGTGGCGCTGTACACATTATATGCAGGTACTTTCTCTGTCCCTAGAGGGCTCACAATCTAAGTTTTGTACCTAGGGCAGTGGAGGGTTAAGTGACTTGCCCAAGGTCACAAGGAGCTGCATTGGGAATTGAACACAGGTTGCCAGTATTAAGCCCATGGCACTAACCGTTAAGGCCACTCCTATCCCATGACTTTCCAGTTTCCTCTGGAGTCTTTCATGAGGTACTTTGTTAAATGCCTTTTGAAAATCCAGATACACAATATCGACTGGCTCACCTTTATCCACATGGTTGTTCACCCCTTCAAAGAAATGTAATAGGTTGGTGAGGCAAGATTTCCTTTCACTAAATCCATGTTGCCTTTGTCTCTAATCCATGCTTTTGAATATGCTCTGTAATTTTGTTCTTTATAATAGTCTCTACCATTTTGCCCGGCACTGACATCAGGCTCTTCAATCTGTAATTTCCCGGACCACCTCTAGAACCCTTTTAAAAAATCGGTGTTACATTGGCCACTCTCCAATCTTCCTGTACCATGCTTGATTTTAAAGATAAATTACATATTACTAGCAAAAGTTCTGCAAGTTCATTTTTCAATTCTGTCAGTACTCTGGGATGTATACCATATGGTCCAGGCAATTTGCTACTCTTCAGTTTGTCAAATTGCCCCACTACATGTTCCAGGTTTACAGAGATTTGATTGTTTCTCTTATTCGTCAGCATTGAATACCATTTCTGCCACCGGCATCTCTCCCACATCTTCCTCGGTGAAGACCGAAGCAGAGAATTCATTTAATCTCTTCACTACGTCCTTGTCTTCCCTGAGTGCCTCTTTTACCCCTCGGTTATCTCGTTATCTTTGTCGTTCCAAGTCCTCCATCTGCAGTTCTTGGGAGGTTATACATACTGCCTCATTTTGCATAGGAGCTCTGTGTGGGGAATGGTGCGTTACGTTGGGATGTTTATATTTCCTCCAGTATTTTACAAGAGACTGGTTTCACAACATGCACTGTGTATGTGCCAGATTTTAAAAGGCCGCAGCAGAGGAGGAGCCAGTTAACTGGTGTGAAATAATTCTTTATCCTGAATATTTAAGGTGGCGATAGACACTGCAAAGGTTAGCACAGTTGGTCCATGAATCATTTGTGGAGACCACAGGCCCAAACACCCAGCTTACTGACACTTGCTCTTGCCTTAGAACAGATGCAAAAGCTGGTACTGAAATTTATTAAAACTATGTGTTCCCATTGTAAAATGGGACATGTATGTGTACATTTTCATCCTGCCCAAACTGCTTTTTATCAGTTGGGATGGAGATGTCCCAGGTGATCATAACCTCTTCATTTTCTACAGTTCTCTTGGAGTCATGATCCTATTCAGGGGCAGACTGACTGTGGTCTGGGACCCTGGGCAATAAGAGTCAGTCCAGACTCCATTCCTTTTGTGTTGCTGCACCATATGCCTGGAATAGACTCCCTGAGCTAGTACGTCAAGCTCCATCTCTGGTTGTCTTCAAATCTAGGCTATAAGCCCACTTTTTCTTTTAAATATTTCTTTATTAAACGCGGAAAAGGAAGAACTCATCCATGACAATAAATATGCATTTCAAAGTAAACAATGTGAACCATCACTGCTGGTCAACATCATACATAAAGAACTGTAAATTCGTAACAGATGTCTATCACGCTTGTACAATACCTAGCAACTCCGAAGGTGTAGGCAACAAATACAAACATAGCAACAAGTCATGACAACCGTGTAGTAAGTATCCAGTTGCTACAAAAAATAATCAAAGGATAGAAAGAAATAACTTCAAAATCACAAGGACAATAGAAACAAAAACATATATATATATATATATATATCAAATAATCATCTGAGGATTCATTTGATTACAATGAAAGCGAGAGAGGAAAGAAAAAAGTGGGGAAAGAAAATTTTATAAAGGCACAAAGGAAAAGACATAGGTGAATGACATCTTGGAGTAAACGTATTATTGACTTTTATTACCCGCACTAACAACTCAATGAAATTACATAGAAATACTTTTAAAACAAGTAGGAGGAAATATTTTTTCATACAAAAAATAGTTAAGCTCTGTAACTCACTGCTGGAGGATGTGGTAAAAGCAGTTAGCATATCTGGGTTTAAAAAAAGGTTTGGACAAGTTTCTGGAGGAAAAGTCCATAGTCTGTTATTGAGATGGACATGGAGAAGTCACTGCTTACCTTGTGAATGATAGCATGGAATATTGCTACTAATTGAGTTTCGGACAGGTACTTCTAACCTGGATTGGCCACTGTTGGAAGCATGATAAATGATTTAGAGATGGGAGTAACTAGCGAGGTAATTAAATTTGCTGATGACACAAAGTTATTCAAAGTTGTTAAATCGCGACATGATTGTGAAAAATTACAAGAGGACCTTACGAGACTGGGAGACTGGGCGGCTAAATGGCAGATGATGTTTAATGTGAGCAAGTGCAAGGTGATGCATGTGGGAAAAAAGAACCCGAATTATAGCTACGTCATGCAAGGTTCCACAATAGGAGTTACGGACCAAGAAAGGGATCTGGGTGTCGTCGTCGATAATACACTGAAACCTTCTGCTCAGTGTGCTGCTGCGGCTAGGAAAGCGAATAGAATGTTGGGTATTATTAGGAAAGGTATGGAAAACAGGTGCGAGGATGTTATAATGCCGTTGTATCGCTCCATGGTGCGACTGCACCTTGAGTATTGTGTTCAATTCTGGTCGCCGCATCTCAAGAAAGATATAGTAGAATTGGAAAAGGTGCAGCGAAGGGTGACTAAAATGATAGCGGGGGTGGGACGACTTCCCTATGAAGAAAGATTAAGGAGGCTAGGGCTATTCAGCTTGGAGAAGAGACGGCTGAGGGGAGACATGATAGAGGTATATAAAATAATGAGTGGAGTGGAACAGGTGGATGTGAAGCGTCTGTTCACGCTTTCCAAAAATACTGGGACTAGGGGGCATGCGATGAAACTACAGTGTAGTAAATTTAAAACAAATCGGAGAAAATTTTTCTTCACCCAACGTATAATTAAACTCTGGAATTTGTTGCCGGAGAAAGTGGTGAAGGCGATTAGCTTAGCAGAGTTTAAAAAGGGGTTGGACGGTTTCCTAAAGGACAAGTCCATAAACCGCTACTAAATGAACTTGGGAAAAATCCACAATTCCAGGAATAACATGTATAGAATGTTTGTACATTTGGGAAGCTTGCCAGGTGCCCTTGGCCTGGATTGGCCGCTGTCGTGGACAGGATGCTGGGCTCGATGGACCTTTGGTCTTTTCCCAGTATGGCATTACTTATCTACTTATGATACTGGGCTAAATGGACTATTGGTCTGACACAGTATGGCTATTCTTATGTTCCGCTTCTTTTTCTGTATCAATCAATTTTTATTAAACATTTTTAAAAATACAAATAACTAAATACGAACAACTGTTGGGGACAGTTTCCCCAGGTATAAATCAAGCCATCCAGCAAAGCAGTAACAGTAAAATTCTGAAAAAAATCCCCACTCATTCATCCCTCTCGCTTTACATCCATTGAACTAATAGTGTCCACCTGTTCCTAAGCTTTTCACCCTACCTCCACCCTGTCCGTTCCAATAGAAGCATATATTTAACTGAGTCTGTTTCTTATGATGAGGGTCATAATGACCTTGATGTCGGTCAGTCAAATTGTTCCATATCACATACCACTTTCAGTCTTTGAAGCCAGTGTTGCAAAGTGGTGCTGATTGATTGCTTCATTTAGCTGCAATCTCACACTTACCTGCTGCCAAACACATTCATTTAGTTCTTATCTCACAGTTGTGTTTGGTTTGGACTGGGCTGATAAGTGTTCCTCTATGCCATGGGCAAGTATTTTTCTGTGGTTGTAAACAACGGGAGCATGCCATGAAGGTTACTGGTACTGCTGTTTCTAATGCTGATTTTCTCTACTGATAGAAAGACCCCCACTTTGCGCTGAAGGAGCTGGCGAAGATCTGTATTCTGGCAGACTGCACGCTCATCCTGGCATGGAGGTGAGGCCCCAGGATGAGACAAAGAGAGACTGGCATTAAATGCTGACTTCAGGATGATATTGTGAGATCCATAAGGATATATTTATTTATTTATTATTTATTATCTCATTTGTACCCCACAGTTTCCCAACAGTGTCAGGCTCAATGTAGCTTAAAGCGCACCACAGAGGCAAACGCCAGTGCAGTAAAATGAAGCTAATACAGCAGGAAAATCTACAAGTGATAATGGGAAAGAATAGGAATTGACGGAAGGAGTAGGGAAACCAGGAGGGAAGAGGGAAGGGGAATGTGTCCAAAATGTCTCTAGATCGATGCACATCCAACAGTGGAGACACATGCAGAGGCCGTGGGATAAGCATTTGCTTTGGCATTCTGTTGTATGTCATCACTAGTGTATGAAGACTGTATACACAAAAGCTGAGCTTACATGAGAATAGAAAGTACTCACATCACCTGATACTAGTTTGATAATCCTGTGCCTCATCGAGTCTTTGTGTGATGTTGAGGAAGTAAACTGCTTAGATATTCCTTTTGATAGGTGCCACACCAAAAGCTAAAGCACCTGAACTTGAAGTATCTCTATGATGCTGCAGTATGATGCCATGATGTACATCCCAGAGTTTGTTGTGCATCAGTTTCAGATAAATCCACTTAAACAGGACTCCAATAAAGGTGGTGAGAACTCTCAAACAATATCAATCACACAGGTCTCCCAGCACATCAAGAAGTTTTTCTACAACAAGTTTTAAAGTCAGACTACTTTCTAAAGATTTTTTTTTGGACCAACAAAAGTGCTAGAGTCAAACATACAGGCAATCCTGTTGATGCTGTATACACCGCTATTTTTCTTAGTGCTTTCAGTCGTCATCGGTCCTATTGCAATTTTTAAAATTTTCTCTCCACACAGTGCATATTAACATATTATAATAAAAATTTAGGGGGCCTTTTACTAAGGCGTGCTGGCATTTTTGGTTCTCACTAAAAATAGGCATGTGCTAAATGCTAAAGACACCCATAGGAATACATTGACATCTTTAGCGTTTGCGCCTAATTTTAGCGCTTGCTAAAAACGCCAGCCCGCCTTAGTAAAAGACCCCCTTAGGGTTTTTTTTTTTTTTTACTAAAGCTTAGCTCGAGTTATCTGCAGCAGGGCTATTTTATTCCTATGGCCCTGCTGCAGATAACTGGAGCTAAGCTTTAGTAAACAACCCACTTAGATCTTGAAAAATACTTAGCTTTGGTTTTGACGCACGGATCCACTGCCGACGTGGCCAGTGTTTCGCTACTTCTTCAGTGAAGTGGTCCGTTATCATGCATATTTCTTGCTCCAAAGAAGTAGTGAAATTCTGGCCATGTCAATAGTGGGTCTGTGTGTCAAAACCAAAGCTAAGTATTTTTCAAGATCTAAATTTTTATTATAATATTTTACTATGCACTGTGTGGAGAGAAAATGTAAAAAAAAAATTGCAATAGGACCGATGACAATTGAGAGCGCATAAGGAAAAAATAGCGGTGTATACTGCATCCACAGGATTGTCTGTATGTTTGACTCTAGTACTTCATTTTCAGATATGCATATATACTGTCTTGTTAGAATGAAAAATAATTTATCTGTAGACAAGAGGGGAGCAGAGAGGGCACATTACATGGTGATGTCATTCAGATAGCAGATGAAACTTAATGTGAACAAGTGCAAAGGGATGCACATAGGGACGAACAACTCAAACCATAACTGCATGATTCAGGGTTCCATATTAGGAGTCACCACCCAGGAAAAGGATCTTGGCATTGTCATGGATAATACAATGAAATCCTCTGCTCAGTGTGTGCTTCCAGCCGAGAAAGGAAATAGATTGCTAGAAATTAGGAAAGGAATGGACAATAAAACAGAATATCATAATGCCTATATGTCATTCCATGATGCAACCGCACCTTGAGTATTGGGATAGGAAAGGGATTTTGAATTTAACTCGTGCCTTTTTCAGTTGTAGCTTAGGGTGTGTTACGTTTGGGTACTGAAGGTATTTTCCGATCCCCAGAGGGCTTACAATGTGCTTACCTTGTGTTAGAGCTGTGTGCTAAAGCTCAGCACACAGTTTCCTAATGTAAGCATAAAACAAGTGTTTTGCTCTCCCCCCATGCTGCATAATGAGCAAAGTGTTACCTTTCCTGTCAGTGCACGAGCAGGGACTGGCTTACACATTGACAGGCAGAGAGATAAAAATCAGACTCCCTGACTTCTGTCTCCTACCCTCAAAAATACCCTAGTAGCTCAGCGGAGACTGAACTACAATCTCTGTTGACCCTCTGATTTCCTCCCCCCCCCCCATCCAATATTCCAAACACCTCCCATCCCCCTCTCTTGGGACCCCCCCCCCCCAAAAAAAAAAAAAATACTTCTGGTAGTCAACTTGGTAGCCCTTTCACCACCCTCCTACACTCCCAAACCCCTTGAGTCTCACAGTACCATTTTTACAATTCTTCTTGTCACTAACATTTTGAATGTGGTCAGCTCAATTAGTAAAACAGTAAGAATGAGCACTTTGGATTTTTCTGTTTCCCCCTGAAGCAGCAGAGTGGCCAGCGTCAGGTTGAATGAAACGGTGGCCAGTGTCGGGGTGATTATTATGCTGCATAAGCTAAGTAGTTATATTTGAATTGAATTTGAAGTGGAATGTGCCAATTAAAAAAAAATAGGTATAAAATTCAAACAAAAAATATGCTAATTCTTAACTGGGAATGAGGTTTTTATGGCGATGATTGATGCAGCAGGTTCATTTGACAAAATGTTGAAGTAAAATGTCCTGCATTTTCTGTGGCCTTTTCCTCCTTTTTTTGAGTTTACTGAGTGTAGTCTTGTAGACAACTGTAACTGAACACGATACTAGTGAAGTGGGTTTTTTTTTGAGTTTGGTGTATTAACATATGTAACAAATCTCTTGTTCTCCCAGTTTACCATAGCACAGTAGGTTTCTCAAGATTTTCCCACATTAGTATTACTGCTGATGCAGAAATGCAGACTGCCTCCATGTAGTGTATCTCAGGATGCAAGATGATGGTTAGTCTTCCGAATACAATCTGATGCTCACCATTGCATAACACTGTTTCCTTGTCGTCTACACCAGACCAGTGGAATTAGTTGTGTCCGTCGATCAGCAGATGGAGACAGTGAAAGAAAGTGTGAGTCGCCCTCTAAGGGTATCACATACCCCTGGAATGTTCAGCATTTTCTCTGTCTCCAAGTGGATGGTTGATGGACCATGCAGCTCCTCTCTGGTGCTCTTTTATGGCCCTAACCCAGCTGTTTTCATGGTTTAGTGGGGCAGGGGATTTGCTGCTGAGCAAGTTAGCTCCTTTGTTAATCCGCCTTATGGCATGGCTGGAGCTTGGCGACCCCTGGTGGCTTCCTCTCCGCTTTCTAATGGGGCTGTTGGTGAACTCCTCCAGTGGCGATTCAGTGAAATCTATCTTTTATTTGGTAAGACTTGTCTTTTCAGTTTGTTAAGACTTGTCCTTTCAATTGTTAAGTTAAATTTATTTAACTCAGTCTCGGCCGCTCTAACGCTTTGCTCTTAATGGTTGAGCCAGCAGCTGGAATTCTTCTTGCATCATTTACTCTTCATGCTGAACAATTCTGAGGGCTATTCTTTCTCTCTTCCAGGCGTGTGCCTTTGCCAGTAGTTTGCTTTGGTACTGGTGTGGTATGTTGGCGGGCTTTATAGCTTGTCAAGACTTTTTTTTTTTTGCTGCTTTCAGCCTCTGCTCTTCCACGCACTGTAGTCTGTCAGCAAAATGTTGCCACAGGGAATCAGTGAGCTTCGTTTTCTTTTTCATATCCCTCCGTAAGGTGGTAGTCAGCTGGCAGAGCTGTTGGTTTCAGCCAGTTTGCTTCTCTGGTGCCCCATTGATGTGGGGGTCGTCATCGGTCTTCCAAATTTAGAAGGATTTTTTTTAATAATGTTTAAATTTTTATTAAAATGCTACTTAGCTTTGTTTGTAGTTTAGTCAAATATAAACAGACCCACACTGACGTGGTCCGTGTTTCAGGAACCTGCCTCAGGGTCTGGTCCTGCAAAACAGTTAACATAATAAAAAACTGAATTTCCCAATCTACAAGTACAATTAATCTTTTAAACTGTTAAGGTCTTACCTCAATCATCATGGCTCTTATTTATTCACTAGGAAAAAATGCCCGTTTCTGAGCGGAATGAAACGGGCGCTAGCAAGGGGCCCCCTCCCTCCGAGCTATTTGCCTTGTTCGCTGTGGCGTTTCCGTTTCGGCCCTCGTCGAGTGTCATAGCTCCGCCCTCGACGTCATGATGTTTTGACGCGAGGGCGGTGCAGACACTCCAGTGCACACCGGGTATCTCGGGCGCCTCAACTTACGTGGAGGCTTCAGAACGTTGGGGTTGCCTTTTATATAGAGAGATACGTACCCTGAGGCAGGTTCCTGAAACATGGACCATGTCAGTTTGGGTCCGTTTATATTTTACTAAATTACAAACAAAGCTAAGTAGCATTTTACAAAAAATTATAAAAAATCCTTCTAAAAATCATTAAAGTTGGAAGACCGATGACTGTAGTGAGTCACTGGGCAGTGATCCCAGTGTGAAACGAGTCACTGCTGAGGTCTGTAGGACAACGTCAACAACTTTAACATTTATGCTATATTGATGCTGGGTTTTTGTAAATATGGCAGTCATCAGGGTTTCTCTTATCAACTCTCTTTAAGAATAGTGGACTTGACTCCAGTTTTAAACTGCTATCATTCTTAAAAAAAGGGGAAAAAAAGCTTTTCTGCCTTTCTTTCACTATGGTATGTTACAGTACTGCACAGCTTTCAATTTCATTCTGCAGTTATGGGTGCAACTCTTTTTTGCTATGCAGACTGGTATAGTAGGATGTTGTGCTTGTATGTCTCTGGCTTAGCTCAGATATTCAGCCGATTGGAGCATTTGCTTGAGGCAGGATTCTCCCATAGGGCATACCTGCAGCGGGTAATTGGGTGGCTTTGCTGTCCCGACACTCAGCTGATCTCACTATCCTGTCCCCTCAGCATGCCTTTCAATTGGCTACATAGAGTGACTTCAGAGGTAGCTTGATCTGTATGCACGGTTCCTCTTTGTAGTGACACTAGTGTATAATAGTAAAGCTGCAGCACCACCTTTTTGACAAGAGTCTTGGCATAGTCTTTATCTGTGGCTACGGTAGCCTGTCCTAGATTTTGCGGCATTCTCCTGTATGCCACAGTCTTGTCTCCAGAGATACTAGCCAGTGGCGTAGAGCATGTTTTGTACGGTCTGTGCCAGAGCCGGTGATTGGGAGGTGGGGCTGGTGGTTGGGAAGCAGGGATAGTGCGGGGCAGACTTATACGGTCTGTGCCCTGAAGAGCACAGGTACAAATCAAAGTAGGGTATACACAAAAAGCAGCAAATATGAGTTATCTTGTTGGGCAGACTGGATGGACCGTGCAGGTCTTTTTCTGCCGTCATCTACTAGGTTACTAGGTTACTATGTGGATATATCTTCCATCCTCCTGTTGCAGTTGAAGCAGATGGTAACTGTGTGGACCGGTTTGGCGCTAGCTGCAGGTCTCGGCTTCAACAACAGCTTGCTGCATGGCACAACCTCAGCAGTAGTAGTGGTGGTGGTGTGACACATCTTTCACAGCAACAGTCCACAGGATGACACGGCTGGGACAGCAGCAGTCTGAGACATCCCACAGCATCAGCAGTGGAATTCAGCTGCAGGTTATAACCTCAGCATGCGTAGCTTCCTGCATGGCACAGGATCAGTGTTGGCAGTTTATTGCATTAGCAGTCCACTGCATACTGACATTCAGCATCATAACATGTTGTTGATGGCGACTGTCAGTGGTGTGGCTCAGCATCGCCACCACCAATCGCCTACTTGGTATGGTTTCTTTCACAGCTCCCTGCGCTGTTCCATCAATAACATTCACATATGTTTCATTGCTTTTTCAGCATACGTGGCCTGGGGGCTAGGACTTTGATAGAGGGTCTCGGCTGCACTAGCTGCCAGATGCTGGGGCTGCTACAGACATGGTCCGTTATTTCTGCATTGCTGTTTGGGCAAGCAACTCAACATTTATTGTCTACATCTTGCTGTGTTGTCTTGCGAGTGGCCAGCCTTTCTCTACATGGTTGTGTCTTTTGCTATTCTGCTTCAGGAACCAGCGGGATGGTACAGCTGAGGCAGCAATCTGGTCTAGGAGGCAGCTGTTCCAGATCATCCTCTTCAATGGATTCAATTTATGGGCTTTCTGTCAGCAGTTACCAGCTTATGGAGCAGTTTCAGTGCTGGACCATTTAGGGCTATGGGTGCGGCAGCACCAGCTATTCAGTGGTATAACTTCACCAGTCTTTGGCTTATGTCATGCTTGCTGCATCGGACATCTTTGTATTAGCTGACATAGCCCCAAGTTATATGGCACTATTTCTGCTTTTCCCAGTGGCTTCCCAGGGGTAGTGTATGCCAGTATCTGGCATTTTCCACACTGGGCCACAGCTTTTAGGGATGATTAGCAGCTGCATAATTTGTGTACACTTGCAGTCTGTTTCTGGCTTCTATAGCACCCAACGGGTTAGCTCAGTGGCGCTTCTTGGTAATGGGAAGGGGACCGTGCAGGTCACCTTTTGGGGTCCAGTGCACTCTCTTGTTGCAGAACTCGCTTCTGGAGGCTGGTTGTGGATCACAAAACTGCTGCCATAATTTTAGACCTAGCCATCTTGTCCAGGAGTTCTGTTCTTGCCACCGGTGATCCTCGGCTCCTCAGACTCTATGTGGAGGATGCTTCTCTTGTATTTTTGTATTGTAAGCTCTTTGAGCAGGGACTGTCTTTTCGTGTATGGTGTACAGCGCTGCGTATTCCTTGTAGCGCTATAGAAGTGATAGTAGTAGTAGGTTCTTCAAGTATTAGTGCAAACCAGCCACTTAACTACTAGCAGGCTCAAGTTAAGTATTAACTTGAGCCTGCTAGTACTTAAGTGGCTGGTTTGCAGTTTCAGATCAGTGCTTGATCTCTTTGTCTCCCCTGACTCTTACAGGAATAAGAGAGTTTCCTTGTAGTCTTTGTGTTCCTTATTGCTCAATGTTTGGCATTCTCAAGCGGGAGCCTCGTTAGACCTATAGATGCCAGCTGCAAGATGTATTTGTACATTTTGGTATGGTCCATTTCTTACCTTGTGGTACTACTTCTCTACAGCCATGGTTATTTTTAACTTGGCAGCCTGAGATCAATGAACTCTGTACCTTCCCTTAGCCATATCTAGCTGTATGGCATGGCAGGAGTACTTAGTCCCTTAGCACAGTTTCAGCCTCAAGCCTGGTAGCTTGCTCCTCTCCTTCTAGGAGATTTCTTCCTCTCTTCTCTTGTGTCTCACCAGCAGTCCATGGTAGAGATGTTTAGCTGTCACTACTGTGCTCTACAGAGCGTTGCTCCCCTTTCAGCTTCCTTCTGCAGTTGATAACTTTCTTGTGGCTTTAACTTTGCACTGGTACCACGTAGTGCATTGCTATGTTCTCGGCTTCTTTCCACGCCGTTGGCAACATCTTTCTTACTACTACTACTACTATAAATCATTTCTATAGCGCTGCCAGTCGTACGCAGCGCTTCACAATTTAACAAGAAGAAAGACAG
The DNA here is from genome assembly GCF_901765095.1 of Microcaecilia unicolor. Lineage (NCBI taxonomy): Eukaryota > Metazoa > Chordata > Amphibia > Gymnophiona > Siphonopidae > Microcaecilia > Microcaecilia unicolor. Next base: position 639,524,813 of record NC_044031.1, read on the forward strand.
TCCCTGCTCAATTAAACTCTGGAATTCGTTGCCGAAGAACGTGGTGAAGACGGTTAGCTTAGCAGAGTTTAAAAAGGGGTTAGACGGTTTCCTAAAGGACAAGTCCATATACCACTACTAAATGGACTTGGGAAAAATCCACAATTCCAGGAATAACATGTATAGAATGTTTGTACGTTTGGGAAGCTTGCCAGGTGCCCTTGGCCTGGATTGGCCGCTGTCATTGACAGGATGCTGGGCTCGATGGACCCTTGGTCTTTTCCTAGTTGGCATTACTTATGCTCAAAAGAGCTTACAATCTAAATCAGGACAGACAGACAGGACAAATAAGGGATAAGGGTAGGACAGACAGATAGGACATATGGGGAAAGGGATTATTAAAGAGAGGAAGACAAGATAAGGTTCTTAGGAACCAAAAAGTTCCATTCCTTGTCCATCCTGTTCCTTTCTCTTTTAAGGCATGGAAACATTTTCCTCCTCATTTGAGATCTCTTCTTAACCACTTCTGTTCCGGTGCCTTTTACTTCCGTTAGGCACTTGGTATCCTGGAGATGGAATTAATTTAGAGTCTTGTTTGGCCCTAGAGTTCTATGGACTCTAAAGGCCCAATATTCAGCTGGCAGCAAACCCGGCAACCAGCGTTGAATATCTGGGTTTATTTCGGCTGCTGAAAAGTTAACTGGCTATGCCAATATTCAGCGTTAACCGGTTAACTTTTTAGCGGACAAAGATAGACCTGCTATTTAAGGGGCTAGTTTTGACTGCTCAACATAGCCGGTTTGGTACTGAATATCCATGCCTAACTGGCTATGTTGTTTTGTATAGCTGGTTAGTGGCTAGCCGCTGACCAGAATATTCAGCAGGAGATAACTGGTTATCTCCTGATGAATATCCATGGTTAGATGCTTAAGAATTTTCCTGGCCGGTTAAGTAGTTTTGACTATTGGGGGGTAAGTTTTTGAGCCTTCTTTTCAATTCTCCTCATGGAGTGATTCTGCTTCCACATTTTGATCTCATTCTTTTTGTCTCACCCTTTTGGGTACTCTTTTGCTACACCCCACTGGTCTGGACTGGTCTGGTATGGATGACATGCAGTGGCGTAGCCAGACCTGACTTTTTGGGTGGGCCCATAATTAATATGGGTGGGCACTATGTAAATAGGTGTGAGTAGTGTTTCTTGGGATACTACAAAATAATGCCTTAGAATACTTCCCAACAGCTGCCCTGCATCAGTATAAACCACATACATACTTAAAAAAACGATATTTGTAAATATAGCTACATTATGCCGTATCAAACTTGACCAGCCATAAGTCTACTATAATGGCAAACATCTCAGCACACATGACAGGATCCTGCATTATAATTACAGCAATGACATATAACCATGTATTCAATTTCTGGTAGCACCTCAATAATAGCAACAAAATCCCATCACTGCCAGGTACTTTGTGAAGTAACACTAAATCCTTCAAAGAGGCTTCTTAGAGCCTATATTGCAAACCATAACACTAGTTCCAATAACAGTACCTTTAAAAAGGCAGCAGTGAATATACACAACAGTAATACGCATCCCATGGGAAAAGCCAGATATGTCAGACTCATAGATCCCCATACAAACCAAATGCCAGCAGAAACTCTCCCCTGCTCGGTCACATGCAGTTAACAGACCAACCCTCATCAATTACAGAATAAAGGACCAAAAATTAGAAATGTATTGATTTATTTTCTAAATTTCTGTGCCACACTATCTCTGCAGTTCTAAGCAGGTCACAATTCAACACACATAATTTTAAAACATATAAAACATAAAGACCTTCCCTTCCCTACCCCCCACCCAATCCATCCCAGCAGCCTGGCATCACCCTTCCCTTCTCTACCTTACCCCCCCCCCCATCCATCCCTGTAGCCCAGTATCAATCCTTTGCTTCCCCACCACCCATCCCATAGCTAAGCATCAGCTCTATCCTACCACCCCACCCCTCCCTGTAGCCTACCATCAGCCTTCCCTACCCTCCCCCCATGGCATTAAACATAAGACTTTTTTTTTTAATGTCCTGTGCACTGCAGAGCCCACCTCCACCGCATCAGTCCACCCAGGGAAAACTGCCTACACTTTTTTTTTTTTTAAATTTTAACCTAGGCACTGCAGAGACCATCCCCACCCAAAAACCCACCAACATGAGAAATAGACAACTTTTTAAAAATTAACCTGGGCACTATTAAAATTTATTGTTGGTGAATTTTTGGGTGGGGATGGGCTCTTCATTGCCTAGAACAAAAGAGATATATTTAATGATTCATTATACCTTTTTTTTTTTTTTTTTTGCCCTAGGCAATGAAGAGTCCACTTCCCACCCAGAAGCCCACCACCAGAGCCATCATTTTGATTACTCTTGTATATAAATATACCTTTTTTGCACTGTAGGAAGTGAAGTGCTTACTCTACCCAGAAGCCCACCACCATCAGCCAGCATTTTGAGTACAATTACACGTTAAAAAGTTTTAAAATATATATATATGTTACCTGCTAGGCAGCTGCTTGTAGTTGCATGTGGTGCAGACTGCAGAGCACCCTGGCTCCAGTCCTGTACCAGTGTTGAGTGGGACTGGGCGGGGGAGTGTTGTTTTTGCTGCTGTGATGATGATGCTGTGTGATGATCAATTGGAGAACTGTACCAGCATTGAGAGACTAAATTTAGAACTGGCAGGCTGGCACTGTGGAGGAGGTGAGCCTGCGACACAGCCGGGCCGGCAACACCATTTCCCATGCGGCACTGCATGTGACCTCAGCGCCATCATGCCGGGCGCACTGCAGGGAGCAGGCAGTGCAGCGTGGCATGTGCCGTGCAGCTGAACTTGCTTTTTAACAAACTAGAGTGGCGCAGACGCAATGGCTGAGACGGTGTGGGATGGCAATTGTGCATCGCTGGCCGAGCGGAGCAGAAGTCAGACTCAGAAGAGATGCCAGTGCCGCCCGAAACTAAAAAGCAGGTGGGAGGTGGCTGAGTGGGCCGGCGCCGCCGCAAGGCAGAAAGACAGTGGCTGCTGAACAGTTGTGCACTTTTCGGGGCTTTTAAACTGGGTGGGCCTGGGCCCACCTGTAGCTACGCCCCTGATGACATGGAAGGAGAAATTATGCCTTACCTGATCATTTTCTTTCTTTAACCCTCCATCTGCAGGTTCAAATAAGTACTTGTATATACTATGTAAACTGCTTTGAACATAGTTGCAAAAACCACAGAAAGGCAGTATATCAAGTCCCATTCTCGTTTCCTTTCCTCCTTTAGTTCTACTGGACCAGTCCAGAAACCCACCCCAAGTCAATTTTTGTCCTTTTTTTGTCTGGGACAGTTTGAGTTTCTTAAGTCTGCTGTGTCTCACAGCCTCTCGTTTCATTGGACTGGCAGTATATTGGTGGAAGTTGAGTTTCCTCCATCTCTCCTGCCTTCGGGCTTCATTGACAAGCGTCTCCGGTCTTAGTGGAGTTCAGCATGTCAGTAAAGTTTGAATTTACTCATTCACATGCACCTCCAGAAATGCTGCATGTCAGTAGAGGTTCGCTTTACTCAGTGTCGCCCACCTTCTGTCCCAGTGGATGTGCTGAGTGTCAGTTGAGGGTGAAGATACTTGGTCTCACACACCTTCCAGTGGTCATACTGAATGTCAGTTGAGGTTCGATCTGCTATGTCTGTCATGTCATGTCATGTCCATTTAATCAATGTCGCCCACCTGCCTCAGTGGAAGTACTGATTGTTAGTTGAGGATCGTGCACCCAGTCTCACATGCCTCCTGGCTTAGAGGACATACTAAGTGTTAGTTGAGGTTCAATCTGCTGCATCTTAAACACCTCCTGGCTTAATGGAAGCCGGTGCCTGTCAGTTGAGGTTCACTGTATTCTGTGCGACATACTTCTTTAGTTGCAGTCTATTTAGTCTCACACACCTCCTGACTCAATGAAAGGGCTGCAGGTCAGTTGAGATTCAAGCTGCTCTGTCTTGGGAGCCTCCTGATTCACTGGTTGTGGTTTAGGTTTACTCTACCCCAGCTCGCACACTTCCTGACTGTGGAACTTCTATATGTTGGTTGAGGTTCTGCCTACCTTGTTGGTGTGGTTACTATTTCAAAACAATACAAAGCTAGGGAGCATACAATGAAATCACTAATAGTACATAAGAAATCCAAGAAAATATTTTTTTCACTCCATATGCAATTAAGCTCTGGAATTTGTTTCTGGAGAATGTGGTAAAAGCAGTTAATGTAGCTGTATTTAAAAAAGATTTGAACAAGTTCCTGCAAAAAAGCCTATAAACCATTATTAAAGCGGACTTGGGGAAATCCAGTACTTATTCCTGGGATAAGCAGCATGGGATCTATCTACATTTCGGATTCTTGGCCACTGTGGGAAGCAGATTGTGGGCTAGATGGATCTTTAGCCTGACCCATTATGGCAAACTTTTTGTTCGTAAGTCATCTGATGGAGCTCTGTTCTAGCTCAGAGAAGCCTATAAGACTCCCCTGACCATATGCCTTCATCCCAATCTAGGTAGTATTTTCTCCCCACTCCCCAGCCTGTTTTTTTAGGAAGATGAACAGCAGAATTGTCACAATGAATGTATAATACAATATAATAAAAAGTTACAGAGCCTGTATGTCAGGTTAAGAAAGTAGGAATTAGTTGCATAGGTTCTAAAAATATGCTTTTGATTATCAGTCCTGAGGAAGCTGGCCGATATCTAGAGACATATAAATCCTATGAGCAGAAACCTGCTGATGTCTTAAAGGAGAAAGTGGAGCAAGGTTTCCTGTCTAAGGTGAGTTTAAAAAGCTTTGGACGGCTTCCTAAAGGAAAAGTCCATAGACCATTATTAAACAGACTTGGGGGACAAGATGATGGTCATTTAATGACCGGAGATGACACAGTGGAACATATGAGATTGTGAAGAGGCCAAGTAGTCCAGGGTTCCAGTGTGGAGAGCTTGTGTTAATGAAAGGATGTTAAATTGAATTCTATATTCTATCGGCAACAATGTAATTTCTTAAGCAATGGGGTGATGTGGTCTCTACGTTTAGTATGACAAAGCACTCGTAGTTTTTGAAGTCTCTTTAGTTCAGATTTAGAAACTGCATATACTACATTACAGTAGTCAAGTTGAGAACCAATAAGAGTGTGAAAGTATGCAAAATAATGTGATCTAAGTAACCACGGACTGAGCTTAATTTTCAAAGAGCCATAAAGCCTGACGAGTATAGATCATAAACTCAGCATGGACAGCTGAACAGCAGAGGCTCATCAGAGCACCATGTAGATGTCAAACCAATGCACACAGTAATGCATGAATTTATTTAAAGAACTGTGAAAACAGCTGTAGTCAACGGTATTTTGTTTTCATTGTAAATAATTAAAAATATAACAAATGATATTTATTGAATCATAGCTGAATGGCAAGTTAGGAACTAGTATCACATTTAAATAACATTCCACCTTCAAAAAATGACCAACTATATCATTAAAAGGATGGAAAAATCTCAAAGAGCTCCAAATCCATTGATTTTAAGAGCTAAACATTGATCAATAAGATCTCTTCATCATCGGGAAAAACCTTCCCTATATAGGTAAAAGTCACATTTGAAAAATCATAAATGTCCAATTCATACAGTGCAATCAAACTTTTTTATAGAACATCTTGAAGAGCTTGTAAAGAACCAGCTTCTTAGCTAGAACTGAACATTTTTTGCATATATAGGGATGGTTTTTGCCGATGACGAAGATGAGATCTTATTGATCAATGTGTAGGTCTTAAAATTGTTGGATTTGGATCTCTTTGAGACTTTTTCTTCCTTTTAATGATATAGCTGGTCTATTTTTGAAGGTGCAACATTATTTAAATTTGATATTGATTGTATCTGTGATTCCACATCCCTATCTTGGTTTTTTAAGTTAGGAACTGGACCATGTGAAATGCAGTGGTACAGCAGTTTTATATCTCCTGTTTGTCTGCAGATGAGTGACTGTTTGACAACCATTAAATCTGTGAATAAGACTGATTCCCTGACTCTTATCTCTACCTTTGAGGTAAGACCCACTTTGCATATCTTCTTTGGTCCCCTTCCTTCAGGGTTTGTTTCCCTTTCAGTAATATCTCTCTGCCTATAGGTATGTATATGTGTATGTACTTTATATTTAGTATTAGAATTATGAGGTCTGTGTATGAATGTGTGTGTTTGTTAGAAAATGTTACACCAGATGATTCTACAGACCAGAAAAGGAAAACTCCTTTCAGCGACTTGAAGTGCAGAAGTATTGGGGCTGAGCTTTAGACTGGCAGTTGGATGCATAGTTGTTTGGCAAAGAGAGATGATATACATGTAAGTCTAACTGGGAGTTCTCTGGTTTGTCCCAGTCCTCGCTGTGTGTTTCTGGAAAGATGGTTTCTAAGCATTTTCTCTCAGCCCCTTCATGATGCCATAAGAGCCATGAGGACATGGTTGTATTGTGGCTGCAGTGTTGTGCAGATATTGATTATAATGGAAGTTTCATTGTTTACTGCTTTTATTTTTTCAGTCTCTGGCTGACCTTGCAAAGGCATCCCGGGAGGATCTGTCACTCTGTCCTGGACTCGGCCCACAAAAAGTGAGAAGAAGCCATTGCTGCTTGTTCTCTGGCTTTCTTTGTTTGTTTGGCTCATATGTTATCTCATTTTCTCAATTCATGTAATCCTTTTCCGCTTTGCAGTTTTTGTTTCTCCTCTTCTTGCCATGTTCTTCCTTCCTCTTATGTGCTTACTTTCTGCCTGTTCTTGTTTTATTTTTCTTGCTCTTCTTGCCTTGTTCTTCCTTCCTCTTATGTGCTTACTTTCTGCCTACTCGTTTTATTTTTCTTGCTCCTCTTGCCTTGTTCTTCCTTCCTCTCATGTGCTTACTTTCTGCCTGCTCTTGTTTTATTTTTCTTGGGGTATCTGCCATACTCTGTCTTGCTCACTTATATATGATTTTTTCACAGGCTAAGAGACTTTTTGATGTTCTTCATGAACCATTTCGAAAAACAAATAAATAACCAATACTCGGGTTGCCAGAAGCGTTGAATGGTCTTTTTCTACTTTACTTGACTGGGTTACAGACTGAATCTCAGCTGCTGCACTGGAATTATTTACAGGAGATAGGGAATGATGGACCTCCATGTAACTGGATGAAGAATCAGCTTGCTACAATATTCTGCCTGCTTTGAGGATCTGCAACTCTGGGAATTGAAAACTGTCCCACCTCCGGCAGTTAGTGTCTCCTCTTGTAGAGAGATTAGTGTGGAGAGCAACAGGAAATGTGAAGTCCTTCATGGCCACTGGGCCTGTACCTTTGCTTGTAGTGCCTCCTGCTAGAACAGACTGGGGCTGCAGGAAATGTGAGCTCTTCCAGGGCTAGTGTTCCTGTGGAAATCTGTACATGTTAAGGAGACTGAGACTTTACCCCTCTGCCCCTGTGCCAGTTCCAGAGAGAGTTAATCAAACAGGTCTTTGTAAGCTATAGATAATATGTACATAAGCTTTTCTTAAGCCACGAGTGAAAGGAAATGAATGCTTGAGACAGCGTGCTATCTCGGGTTCTGACAATGCACCTGCCGGTCATGAAATGGTGGTGCCCAGCTCTGCCTATGCAGTGCTAAAATTTACCGTTAACCTCTTGCTTAAGAGCACCAGGAAATCCTTTCTAAAATACTTAACACGTATGCACAAAAATATATCTACATTCAGTTACCACGCTAGAACAAGTTTTACTGAGAGATAATAAAAGACCAGCATCCAATATGGCACTACTAGTTGGAGGGAGCAGCATTTCCTATGGTGTGGGTGTTTGTGTGATCATGCACTGTATCCAGTGGCGGCTCAAGAGGTTACAGTACTCTGAGCCAACTTATGTTTTTACACCTCCTGCCCCCTGAGTAGAGGTCAATCTGGCGGAATGAGCTATAAAAAAAAATAAGTAATGCATATTTTCAAAGTCGACTTTTTTTTTTTTTTTTACTTTCAAGTTTTTAATTAGAGTTATTGAATAGAAGGTACAGCAAAGAAATCCACCACAAACATGCAAATATACAAAACAAAGTCAACATTTTCATTCTGTAAAAACTGAAAATAAATACTTTGTACTTTTTACTTTTCCAGTTCGATAGATTCTGTTTGTCTGTTCCTCTTGTTGCCTTAGTCTTTTTCCAGGGTCTTATTTCTGCTTCTTCCCTTCATCTCTGTCTGACACTGATCCTGCTGTTTCATTTCCCCCCCTCATTTTTCTTATTTACCTTTTCATCTCTTGGCTGGGTTTTATTTCTCCTTTCTTCCTCCTGTGCTGTGGCCTTCCACTTTCATGTACTTATTTCTCTAGTCCTCCCATTTCCATCTGTGTCTCTCATTCTCAGCTGTTGGGCACCTTCTAGTTCCCCATTTCCACTCTGTTACTCATCCCTACCCAGTCTCATCTACTTCTGCTCAGAGATGGATCCCCAGACAGGCCTACTGGACCCAGATCCAGGGACCCAATGGACTGGGGGAGGGCCTTATTAAAATAGGCTTTGCGCAGCAACCTACCTGTACCGTCCTGTGGTTGTGGTTTTCAGGAACATGATAAATCTGTTAATAAACTTTGCCAGAACTCTGATATTTACCATTTATTAATGCTCGTGTCAATACCCTTTAACATTTTTTTAAACCCAGATACATTAACCGCTGTTATCACATCCTTTGGCAACAAGTTACAGAGCATTGAGTGAAAAAATATTTCCTGCTGTTCATTTTAAAAGTAGTACCGTGTTTACTGATTTTGATAATTGGAAGCATCCAGAACACATGGGAGAACAGAAGATGAGCGAGGAGCACAGGAGCTGCATTGTTATCTTTGCTGCAACAAAGTTTTGGTTCTGTGGATTTTGGACTTTATCAGCAGATTGTAGAGGAAAGGCGCTATTGGAGAGAGGTTTTGAAGACAAAAGGGGACTGGCTTTTAGGGATGATGACATAATAGGGTCGCCAAAGAATGGAAATTATCTGGGGCTTCTGGAGTTACTGGCAGAGTTCGACCCATTTTTGAAAGAGCATATCAAGAAATACGGCCAGCAAGGCCATGACAGTGTTTCATATCTGTTATCAACCATCTTTGAAGAATTCATTGAGCTCATGCATGAAAAAGAGACAAAGTATTTTTCTGATTGTTGACTGAACACCTGACTTCACTCACACTGATCAGTTAACATTTGTTTTCAGATTTGTGAAAAGCAAGGGTAAATCCATAGAAAAATTTTTAGCATTCTAGCTAATCTACAGCCACACCAGAGAAAATTTGGTGGACTATGTAGAGCTGATGGTAAAAGATTTGAGGATAGATCTACAGAGCTGCTGCAGCCAGAAGTAAGATAATGCTATCAATATATCTGGAACCTACAATGGCTTGCAAGCACACCTCAAGAGAAAGAATCCTTTGATCCATTATGTCACTTGTGCTGCACCTTCATTCAACTTTGCTTCAACCTCCTCCCACTGCTGTCTGTGAACATCTTCCCCCTTCACCCAGAAACTCCAATTGTCAACTCAGTCCCCAGCCCCAGTATTAGCCCTCAACCCCCTTCTCACTAAATTGGTTCCGAACCCCAGCATCAACCTTTCAGACCCCTTCTCCTAACCCCAGCATCAGACTGCTCCCCCTAAATTGGCTTCTTTCTCCCATTTCAACCTCGAATCCCAGCATCAGCCCTAAATTCCTTTCTTCTAACTTGATCCTGTACCCAGCATCTGCCCTCTTCTCCCTTCCCATGATGTGCTAGTCAGCCTCCTTGCTGCCCCCATTTCAGACCCTTCTCCCACTGTATTATTTGTTTGTGTCAGACTCTTGTCTCTTCCATCTGTCTATTTATTCTTTTATTTAGCCTGGCCTCCTGACAGCACCCAGAATAAGTCTTGGTGCTTTAAAAATATACCTCATACTATAGTGCTAATAGAGATAGGTTATTTTATAAACATACACATGCAAACAAATAGTGACATGTATATAGTGCTATTTTGTAATCGGTGGCAACTTATGTGTATGTGATGAATTTAGAATGCTACTTTTAATGTCAACACAACACACAGCAAAAAGAATAGCAGTTTTGTGAAGTGTGACTAACTTGAGGAAAAAATTGCACATGGAATCATAAAAGGTGTATGTGTCATAAGCAAGTCCTGCTGCAGTAAATGAATATGCTTGCACTGTCTGTTGTATGCAAATGGTCTCATGCATATTCATTGGGGGAAATCCTGAAAACCCAACTAGGTTGCAGCCTTCACAGGCAGAGGGTGCCTACCCCTGATCTTTTTAGTTGTTTCTTCCATCAAAGCAGGGGTTCTCTCAACCCAGTCCTTGGGACATACCAAGCCAGTCAGGATTTCAGGACATCCACAATGACTATGCATGAGATAGATTTGCGTGCAGTGGAGGCAGTGCATGCAATATCTCTCATGAATATTCATTGTGGATATCCTGAAAATCTGACTGGGTGCCTCCAGGGCTAGGTTTGGAAATTACTGCATTACCTCCATTGTATGCAAATCTAGCTTATGCATATTCATTGTGAGTAGGCTACAAACCCACTGGGTTGAGAACCCCTGCATCAAAGGCTTGGGAGAACAGCCAGGCTTTCACCTGTGCCTGAGGTAGTACAGCATTAGGTGAATCCTTTCTGGGAGTGCGTTCCATAGTGTAGAGACTACGCCGGAGAAGTGTTAACCTCATGTGATTTCCTTTGGAGAGGGGCCTGGTTGGGGATAGGACAAGCAGGATGACATGTCTCATGTCTGAGTAATATCTGGTGGAATCTGCTTGGGAAAAGCTTCTCTAGCTTTGTTTAGTACTACCTAGCCATGTGTATTACTTGAAGCCCACTCAATTTCTTGTTCTCTGCAGAGCCTCTGTAACAGCATTTTAATTTTCAATGTTTTACTGTTGTGTTTGTATACATGGGCCTCCTCCCCCATTTTATCTTAGTTTAGTTCTACTTTCTTTTAAGTTTTATTGTATGATAATGGCCTTTTACAATATGCTGGGTGACCCAGCTGCACTATGCTTTCAAAAATCAACCTGATCAATTGCTGTTGCAACTTACAACCCACAGCATTTACTAAAAAGGCAGGCACTGAAGCAAGACCTTATCCAAAGTGGATACTCATAACTGATGTTAATGATTACCTACCCCTATCACATACCACACATATTCAACTGTTTTAATTTAAAAGTCAGCACATCTATATTTGTATATTTTAACCAATAAAATAGCATTTTTTTCTTAATAACTCCCTATCAGTACTGCAGCAAGCATTAGCAGTAAATTTGAGAGACTGAGATCCTACTGCGCATACATTGGCTTAAGATTGAGGTTTGTTAATGTCATGGGATACACAAAACTGATTTGAAGACATTGTCCCTGTCTCTTGGGCAAAGAGAAGAAAGTGGAAGAACCAGGTATTTCAATGCTTTTATTTTATTGAGAAAGTGATACAAGGGACAGTAGAATCATGCAAAGTCTAGATGATAAGATTCTTCATGTGCCAGCTGAAATGGAGAAAGGTTCCTTGAACAGAAAGGAGCAGAGAGGATTCAGCTGTCTGTAGTTGCCACGTTTCACATTCCATCAGCTGATATGGAGATGCGGGTCAGGACTCTGAAAAACAGAAAATAAGACCAATAAACAGAGAGCAGAGTCTACCAGCCACAGAAAAATTATAAACTCATTTATAGAAATATTAAGGGTTAATTAGGTACTGTTAGCTCTGATTCCACTTTGGGACTATCCTGCTTATTCATTAGCACTAACTATACTAAGTACATATATAAGCACCGCCATACTGGGAAAAGACCAAGGGTCCATCAAGCCCAGCATCCTGTCTCCGACAGCGGCCAATCCAGGCTTCAAGAACCCGGCAACCCCCCCCCCCCCCCCCCCCCAAAAAAAAAAAAAATTAATAATGTTCAATGGACTTTTTTCCCTCAGGAATCTGTCCAAACCCCTTTAAATTCCGTAAGGCCAGCTGCTGTCAGTACATTCTCTGGATTCTGATTGACCTCTCATTAGCTTTTACTGCAGAGGGATTCTGATTGGCCACTCATTAACTTGTACTGCAGAGGGATTCTGATTGGCCACTCATTAACTTGTACTGCAGAGGGATTCTGATTGGCCATTCATTAGCTTGTACAGCAGAGGGATTCTGATTGGCCACTCATTAACTTGTACTGCAGAGGGATTCTGATTGGCCACTCATTAGCTCAGGCTGTGTTACAGAAGGATTTTGATTGGCCTCATTAGCTTGGACTGTGCTATAGAGAGATTCTGATTTGGCTGCTTATTAGCTGTGACTAAAATGCTTACTAATTTTATTGCACTATTTACTTTCTATTTTACCTGTTCTCTTTTTTTCCATACAGTAAATCTCCAATCAGTACAGCTGTTATTCCTGTTTTCTGATTAATAAAACAGAAAAACTAAAGGGTTCTTGCTCTGCGGTGGGAGACTGCCAGAATTTTATGCTGTAGGTTTTTAAAATGATTTGGATGCAGTTGCCTTTGGTGTTGAAGCTGATCTGGCATTCTGTCAACCAAGGAGAGCATTGTGCTCACACGATCAGAATTTGCTGTTATTCCTACTGTTGCAGCTTGCACATTATGTGTGCAACTCCAAAGAGGGTGTGGCCATGTGAGGGACATGGGTGAGTCAGGGACATTCCCAGAATTTCAGCACGGTGCTAGCGTTTATTAAACTTGTTACACCACCTATGTTGCGGGCAAATCAAAGCAGTTTACAATAAAAATAGTCAACAATAGGAATAGGAAAGAACTAACCACCTAAGTCCATGCTAACATGTGACACTCATTCAGAGAATGAAACAAAATAAACCAGGTATACAAAGACAAGAGAAGTCTAACAAAATTCAGTTAATAAAAAATATACAAAAAGTAGTCTGATAACCCTGGTCTCTCATTGCAAAAGAACAAAGTGCTTCAAAATCCAGTAAATTGCGAGTTGACCATAGCTTACATAGGAAGAAGAAACCTGTTTTGACAATCTGAGAGATTTGAGGGCCAAAAGACAGAGCAGAATCCAGAATGACTCTGAGATACCGAAAGGGTGGGACAGGAACAATATTCTTACCAAACAGACCAGGAATAATAGTTGGTGAAGAGAATGACCTAGTAACCCAGCAGGCTTCCATCTTATCTGTGTTTAGAACCAAACGCTGTTCTTTAAGCCAATCTGCCACACGTTCCAAACAAATTTGAAGGGGTTGCAGATTAACTGAATTCAGCTCCATGCTAAGATTCACAGAAGACAAGTAACTAATTTTTATTAGTATTTAGAAACAGTGGGTTTTAAAAAAAACTTTATGGATACATGTTATGTATTCTTTGTTAAGCACATTAAGGGCTCCTTTTACAAAGCTGTGGTAGCGTGCCCTTAAGTAGGTCTTTCCCGCACACTAAGGTTATTTCTGCCACAGCCAAAAAGTGGCTGATTTCCCATTTTCCGAATTAATGGCATGCACTACTTTTATGCTAATTTGTACTCTTTGATGCTGAGTCATTCATAGTGCTCCTGCTTAGCTTTTATACAGAAAATGTTTTGATTGTGAGTTTCTACTATATTAGTTTCTGGCTCGAGTGATTCTATGCGCTACTGTTGCCATTCGTGCATGGCATTAACCAAAATTAGTGTGTGAGCCCTTTCTGCCACTTATTTTGTAGGTAATAAGGGCTCAAGTGCCAATCCTGCACAAATCCGCACAAGGCAATGCTGATACACTATCTGGTTAGCACAGAAATGCCCGCTCGCTGCCCTCAGACATGCCCTCTTGGCTCCAAAATATAAAAAACAATTACTGCAGTGCAGCTGTAAGTGGCTGAAAAGTATTTTTGAGAGCTTCCTCCATTCACACATATTTATCATTTTTCATAGTGCTCTTATTTGTCAGCTTTACACAGGTTTTGTAGTGATTGTCTTGCTTTTTTCAAAAGCATTTAAGCAACTTAATTGATGTTTTTTTTATTGATGATTGTCCATTTAGGTGATATTGCCTATGGTAGAATTAGAGATTTGTAAACTCTTAGGTGCGTTAGAATTTTAACGCGCCTACAATTAGCACGCACGCTAACTGTGTAGGCGCCTATAGGATATTTTAGGCATGTACACGGTTAACGCACATACATGGTTAATGTACGTTAAAGATGCTAACACGCCTATAACACGGCTTAGTAAACAGGGCCCTCAGTGTGTACTATTTTTATGTTTGTGTTTATGTTGTGGCTGATTATATATTTTTATTCTGTAACCCACCAATAACGCTTGGAATTGGTGTAATATAGAGGATTTTAAATCTCCTTTGCTCAGGAGATTGTCGAGCACCTCCTCTGCAGTTCTTACAGACCTGGGCTGTCTGAGAATAAGCTTGTCTCTTTCCAGAACCTCCTGATTAATGGGCACAATAAAGCCCAAATTGCACAATATTGAGCTGGAACTGGAGGTGCATGGAAATAGAATTGTCACATCCTGCCAATGAAGTGGTAAAATTTAGTAAATATTTCAGAAACCAGTAATGGGGAAAGAGTCGAAAGAGGGGTGGGAAGTAGATGTTGGTGTTAATCAACTTAAAAGTAGTAGAAAACTAGAGAAAAAAACCCTCAACTGGGCAGCCTGGAGAGACTATTCATTACTCTTTCTGCAAAAAAAACATTATTTCTGATTATTAAAAAAACCTGCTAATATATAAAACAAGAAATATATATATATATATTACCAGCAATTAGCCGTCAAGGATACGACCAAGAAGCATTTTTTTCTAGAATAGAAAACAGAAACTGTTAACAAAGAGGCAATTTTTCTGAGGCAATGACATGATTTTCAATCTGGCAATGGAAGAAATATTAAAAACAAAAGTTTGGACTTCACACAGTGTCAGTCAGAGGGGGAGGAACCACCACCCTAAAAGGAAGGAATCAGAGCCATGATTTTAGAAATCACAGAATAGCACAATCATTTTATAGGGGCCACATCAGCTTTAGAACCAAACTCAATGATACCATGAGACTTCACTCGGTGGTTTTCTTTTACTTTATAACCTTTCCGTTTTGATTCTCCTGGGGGAGGAAGTTCCAGTGTAAGTTCATTTACAATGTAAAGACATGTTTTGGTTTAAACACAAAATAAGCAGAAGTGCAGTGAGGTTTTGATGCAAGGGAAGCAGACCTTTTGTAAAATAGGCGTCAGTGCAAGGCTGTAGGGCAAATCAGCACAGGTGCCATTTCATTCAAAATCCATTTGGGGGAGTGCCCTCCCAACCCCACCTATGCCTCTGACAATAATATCCCAGATCTCATGAGCAAATGTGGTAAGAAATTATTTTGACACAGTAACACAATTTTAAATCTGCTGTAGCACCCCCTTAAGGACTTCTTTGGGCCTGGGGTCAACAAAACATTTGTCCTGGTTGGAGGGAAAAGGATTTCAGAGACCTACACAAGCACTCGGAGCAACTTACTGTGTTATAAGGGTCAAGTGAATGAAAGTATATTACAGTCTTCTATTACAGAATTTACATTGTGTCACATTGTTAAGCTTATGTTTAATTGAAGATTTGAACTCAATTGCATATACAAATTCCATTTAATAATGTTGAAATGGTGAAGGTTTTTTTAGGATCAATGAGTGAGAACTTGACCCTTGTAACACAGTAAGTTCTTTGAGAACTTATGTAGGTCTCTGAGATCCTTTTCCTCCAACCAGGACAAATGTTTTGAATGTTTGCTTGGTACACATGGAGATCCCCCACGATTTGTCTAGAATTGTTCTCTATATATTCTTATTATTTTTGAGACTATCCCTGAATGCTTGGTAACTGGTAAATCCACCTGAGGAAGAAAATGTTAGCAGGTGTGGGTTTCCCTTCCTTCTACTAGGAAAACTGAAATAAATCAAAATGTGAGTGTGAACAATGCAGGTTGGCAATATGTACAGTTTATTCAACTTATAAAAATGTGACCCTTTGAGCGAAAAGGTACCAAAAGTGGGGGTATGTAACTTATTTATACCACAAGATAAAGCAATATCAACTGCATAATCCTGCAAAATTTCAGCCTTGAGCATTGACTAATTTTGGCTTTTAAAAATGAGAAATGTTTGAGGTCACATGATGCTCTGAGCAGAGAGAGATACTGGGTCCTTAGCTGCTCGGGGGCACCCATGGAAACTACCTTTTTCTGCTTCTTTGCATTACTTCTGAGGATCAAATTTGCTGTTTTTGGAGCTTGGGATCTCTATGGACCAGTTTGTGGTGGTTTATGCTATTATATCCTGCTCAGTTAAAGGTGTTTGCGGAGGGCAAAGGAAAAACATTTAATACAGTGCAAGAAGTGCAAAATTGGATGAACATTTGCTGCGGCAGAGGATTCTGCTGGGGGGTGTGTGTAGTTGTTGCATGGTCTGTGAGTGTGCACTGCTGGATGCATGAGTTTCTCTAATAGGACTGTATTCTGACAACCAATATCAATGTGTTGGCAGTGGCATTTTGCCTTGGTTGGAAATTGTTCTCTTTACAGCATCTTGTTGACTGGTGGATGATGGGGGTGCCCTGATAACATCCTCATGTGAAATGCCCTCATTTACCTGGCCGTTGTTCTGGGAATATGTGGGCAAACTTTGTTTGTAGATAAAGGGGAGGGGGTGGGTATGGGGAGGGGGAGGGATGTGGGCAGCTGGAGGGATGCTTCAGTGGGTGGGACTGCATGTATTTTTTTCTGTTTTACACTTATTGTTGGGTTTCTGCTTTGGTTCTCCAAGCTACCACCTGTTCCTTCCAGATAGTCTGTCTTCACCTTTAGTGAGGCGATGGCTGCTCTAATGGAGGCTGGGACGCTAGAGAGCCTTTCTTTGCAGTGTTTTGGGAATGTTGGCAGCAGCTCATAAAGTACAGTGAGCCACCCAAAAGCACACCTGTTTTACCCCAGTGATCATCCCCCACCTCCCAGCATCTGCGCACATGCTTCACACAAAGTCCACCATGCCACCCTCTGTTCCAAGGCCCACCTCAGCTCACACCCCACCTGTGCTGTGTAATGCATACCCACCCCCTCAGCCCCCTTCCAATCTGCCTGATGTCATGTGTCCCAGGCCATGTGAGGAGCATTGCACAGTATGTCTTTAACCAAGAATTATGTATGTGAAGGCAAGAAGGCCCATCACCTGAACCTGTGTCTTGCAAGCACTTCAGGGTCCCTCGAGACCTAGAATCTCTGCAGCACCGGTTTAGGCGCATGCACCATAAGGAGCCACAATTCATCTGGCGCTTGAGAGCACGCCTCAGGGCCTAATTTAAGTACCCCACACGCAGCACCCCTAAAACATCTCCGTCCCCTATTAGGTCTTGAGTGTGCAGCTACCCTCCTTTCAGTGTACCTGCAACCCCTATAGGTGTTGCACGCATCCTGAGATGACATGATAAAGAATTAGGGAGGGGGGGACGCCCTTTGGTCACCATCCTCCAGCCACCAATCCAGAAGTGCTTAGTGTGTTGCACATCCCTACCTACCACATTGCATCTGGGGGAAATAAAAGAGTAACACAAACACCCATAGGGGGAATCAAACTCACAACCTTTGCATTCAGATACCACAGCCCTAACCCCTATGCCAAACACATCTGACAAAAGAGTGATCAAGGATGACAGTACAATGACCACAGAGGACCCTCACAGTATCCCTGGCCCCTCAAATTAATGCTCTATCATGCCCCCTAACTCACACTCATTGGATAGACCAGTGTCAGCTCCAATGGTCCGTATGTTGTCCTGTGAGACATCTCTCAAGGGCGAAGCTGGGGGCCCTTGAAATATCCACATTATGGTGCACCCCCAACTCTTGCCATGGGAACCTCCACTCATGTGTACAGTTCCTTCTCCCCCTCCCCCCCCCAGCCACCCTCAAAGTATGGCCATGAAGTATGGACAGATGTGCAGTCACCATAGGCGGTCGGTGGCCCAACTGTTTGGGGAGGCCAAAGGGGGCGGGGTTAGGGGTGGGGCCAGAGGTGGAGCTTAAATCCATAATTGTCTGATAACACACAGAAAAAATAAATAAAAATAAAAGTAACAATACATTTTATTAAATTTAGATATTAGATATGTATCATATGTCAAAGAATAAAGTGGTTGCTCAAAGCATATACTAACCACAATCGCTCAACTGCAAAACATTATGCACAACTTTGTGCAAAAACACACTCAGAACCTTACTGTACCATAAATGTTACACTGGGCAGAACCTAATACACCAATGTACCACCCATACGAAAAATGCAGACTGTCAACAATATGAAACAAGGATAATATCACAATTCTCATGTAGAGCCACAAAACATCCTAATTCATGTTTAATGTGGGATAAAATGCCATACATAAGTAAATAAATATAAACATTTAATGCTGAGCACCTGATTCTCAAAGTGGACATATTCCAAACACTATAATGAAAATAAAATGATCTTTTCTACCTTTGTTTGGTGACTTTGTTTTTCTGATCATGCTGGCCCAGTATCCGATTCTGCTGCTATCTGTCCTCTTAACTCCATTCCCAGCAGTGGCGTAGCCACAGGTGAGCCTGGGTGAGCCAGGGCCCACCCACTTAGGGTTCAGGCCCACCCAACAGTAGCACCCGTTTAGTGGTAGCTGGTGGAGATCCCAAGCTCTATCAGCTGAAGACTTCCCCCTGATGGTAAGCCAAGATGGAAAGAAGCGTTTTCTCGCCAGCAGAGATATTTTGTTTGTGCTGGTGGGGGAGAGCACATGGTGCCCACCCACTTCTTGCCTAGGCCCACCCAAAATCTGTTCTCTGGCTAAGCCCCTGGTTTCCAGGGCTTCCTTTCCATTTATTTCTTTACTTTCTGCCTTTCTTCTTCATTTCCTGTCCTCCATCCGTAAGTAAAAGCTGGGTCCTCTGCAGACTTGACTGTCCAGTGGATCCAACTTCTGCCTATTTTCTTCATCCATGTGCAGTTTTTCTCTCTTTCTTTTCCTTCATCTCATCTCCTTCCTCACTCTTCCCTACCCTCCATCCATGTCTTCTCTCTCCCTTCCCTCTCCTCCATCCATGTCCAGCAACTCTCCTCTCCCCTGCCCCCCCACCAGCCATCCACACCCACCCAGCGATTCTCTTCGCTCCCCTGGCCTCCTCCAGTCATCCATACCCACCCATTGATTCTCTCCTCTCCCCTGCCCCCCTCCAGCCATCCACACCCACCCACCCATTGATTCTCTCCTCTCCTCTCTGTTCCCGGGCAGATTTTCTAACAGGAGCTGCTCATCCAATCAGAGAGCTCTATTTGAATGCAGATTAACATACAGACACTCTAATGGGAATTTTTAGTCAAAAACACTAGCTAAACCCTTCGTTTTTGGATCAAACTTCACATTTTTGATCAGAGCCATGCCCTAACATTAAGGCTATAAACATTTCCAACAGTTTTTACCCATAAATATGCAAATGAGAACCTCCCAAAAACGGACTAATTTGCATATGGCTTGAGCAAATTTGAGTACATAGCATACCAGTCCCACTTCCTAGCACCTAAATTCTGCAATTAGATTTAATGCAAATACTTTTAAAACTTATTTTTAGCACTTTTAAAATTTCAGGGGTCAGTGCAAGTCTCTTTGGTATGAAGTGCTCAGGTGCAGGAATTCGTCCTAGTTAAATATCTCCCTGGCAACCCACGACACCTCCAGCCAACCCCCCTGCTCTGCTCTCCCAGCAGTAAGGTAATCAAATTACAACTGGTTATACACAAGGCTAGAGACGGCTTTCACTGCAGCTGCTGCTATTTAAACCCCCCAGAGCAGCGGGACTCGCGGGAGAACTACTACTACTACTAGTACTACTATTTAGCATTTCTATAGAAACAGCTGATCCATCCTGCTGTGGCTGGGGAAGCATAGCCTCCCCAAGCCTCTTATACCGGGTGCCTATGGCAGTCACCGCCATCCATAGGCGGTCGGTGGCCCAACTGTTTGGGGAGGCTAAAGGGGGGGGGGGGTTAGGGGTGGTGCCAGGGATGGGGCTTACATCCATAATTAGACAACACACAGAAAAAAAAGTAAAATAGTCACAATACCTTTAATTAAATTTAGATATTAGATATGTATCACATGTCAAAGAATAAAGTGGTTGCTCAAAGCATATATTAACCAATGTATACTATTCAAAAATGTTATCAATTATTAAACACTGCTATTTCCATCCATTTCAATAAGGCCAACACACAATCCCTCAACCACAAACATTATGCACAAATGTGCAAAAACACACTCAGAACCTTACTGTACCATAGCAGCACTAACTCCGAGGACTCAAAGAGCAAGAACATTATGCATGAAAAGGCAGCACTGTAAATATTACACTGGGCAGACCTTAATATACCACCCATATGGAAAACACAGACCGTCAACAATTTGAAACAAGGGATCATAATATCACAATTACTCATGTACAGCCACAAAACAACCATTTAGGGTGGATAGTGTTCACAATGAACTCCTTTTATTAATGACCAGTTAGAGATAAGAGTTTTAAATTTTGGCACAGTATAAGTCATCACAAGAACAAAATATAAGAAAACCAATGGACTGCATTAGGGGCTTATAGCCCATTTAGTTATGTTCAAACAAAAGAGATCTGCATGAAACAAAATATTTACTTTTATTTTAACTTTAACTTATAAAACCTCTCTCTCTGCCACAATCCAACACTGCCCCACTGTCTTGCCCCACACCACCATCCAACATCTCTCCCCATCTCTCTCTCCTCCCGTCATCATCCACTGCATCATCACCCCTCTGTTTCTCCTCCCTCACCAGTCACCATCATTTCCTATTTCACATAAAAAAGTGAATTGCTGAATGAAACATCTATATATTTTCATAATCGGGTGACCAGGCAGTACCATGTGTTAATGCATTGCTAAATCTCCTCCTAGGACTCTTCGTTTACAACCACCCTCTCCTGTTCAGCAAAGCAAATCAATAAGAGACCCAAATACTCCCGCTCCTCCCCCCTCCAACCAGTGGCGTAGCCAGACAGCCAATTTTGGGTGGGCCTGAGCCTAAAGTGGGTGGGCACAAAATTATCACTGCTCCGCCATACCTCCACCTCAAAATATAAATACTTTAGCTAATGAGGATCCTCAAGCTTTGTTAGCTGAAGACTTTCTCCAAAGGCAATTAATACCAATCTGTCCAGTACTTTTCTTCCTTCCACGCCTCCAGTCTATGGTCTGGCACCTCTCCCTAGCTCCACCCCACTGACAATTAATACCTTTAAATAAATTTAGATATTAGATATGTATCATATGTCAAAGAATAAAGTGGTTGCTCAAAGCATCAATCAAAGCGACAATCGCTCAACTGCAAAACACTATGCACAAATTTGTGCAAAAACACACTCAGAACCTTACTGTACCATAAATATTACACTGGGCAGACCCTAATACACCAATATACCGATACAGAAAATGCAGACCATCAACAATATGAAACAAGGGATCATATCACAATTCTCACGTAGAGCCACAAAACACCTTTTTAGGGTGGATAGTGTTCACAATGAGCTCCTTTTATTAACGACCATATATAGATCCTTCAAGAGGTAGTGTGTCATGATTTAGGCTCTACACCCTTTCTGATGTTTTGGTGCCACCTCAGTAAGGCCAATACACAAATACTCCACTGCAAAACACTATACACAAACTTGTGCAAAAACACACTTATAACCTTACCAAACCATAACAGCACTAATTCCAAGGACAGGACGAGCTACAACCTTATGCGTGGAAAGGCAGCACTATAATTACACCGGGCTCTAAAACACCAGTACACAACCTAGTGAAACAAAAAAAACAAAACAAAAAAGGCTGCAAATACTACACGCTAGCAGAATACTGCACCTTGATCACACATGAAAAACACATGACACAACAGATATGAAGGCAAATTTCTGAACTGGAAAGTTATCTCAAGAAGTCAGACTCAGCATGCAGCAATACTAGAAAAACTGAAACTTACATGCAAAATATCACAGATGCACATTTCCAAAAGCTGACATATTCCAATTAATAAATTCTGAATTAAAAAATGTTTTCTACCTTTGTTGTCTGATCATTTAGTTTTTCTATTTGCGTTGGTCCCAGTGTCTTCTGTTTTATGCAGTGTCTTCTTTCTATTTGATATTTTTTCACTCACCATGTCCACCATCCTCCTGTGTCCTTATGTTTTCTGCCCCTGCCCTCCCCTCCCCTCCCCTCATCCATGTCCAGCAATTTCCTCTCTCCCCTCCATCCATCCATCTCCTGATGTCCAGCAATTTCCTCTGTCCTCTTCCCTCCAGCAATGTTCTCCCCCCCGCCCTCCTCTCCATGTCCAGCGAGTCTCCCTGCCCTCCCTCAGCTCCCCAAAAGCCCTCCGAATCCTCTCCATTCCCCCCTCCCCTCCCATCCCACCCATGGCCTGCGAGTCTCCCTGCCCTCCCTCAGCTCCCCAAAAGCCCTCCGAATCCTCTCCGTTCCCCCTCCCCTCCCCTCCCACCCATGGCCAGCGAGTCTCCCTGCCCTCCCTCAGTTCCCCAAAAGCCCTCCGAGTCCTCTCCGTCCCCCCTCCCCTCCCACCCATGGCCAGCGAGTCTCCCTGCCCTCCCTAAGTTCCCCAAAAGCCCTCCGAATCCTCTCCGTTCCCCCCTCCCCTCCCACCCATGGCCAGCGAGTCTCCCTGCCCTCCCTCAGTTCCCCAAAAGCCCTCCGAGTCCTCTCCGTCCCCCCCTCCCCTCCCACCCATGGCCAGCGAGTCTCCCTGCCCTCCCTAAGTTCCCCAAAAGCCCTCTGAATCCTCTCCGTTCCTCCCTCCCCTCCCACCCATGGCCAGCGAGTCTCCCTGCCCTCCCTCAGCTCCCCAAAAGCCCTCCGAATCCTCTCCGTTCCCCCCCTCCCCTCCCACCCATGGCCAGCGAGTCTCCCTGCCCTCCCTCAGTTCCCCAAAAGCCCTCCGAGTCCTCTCCGTCCCCCCTCCCCTCCCACCCATGGCCAGCGAGTCTCCCTGCCCTCCCTAAGTTCCCCAAAAGCCCTCCGAATCCTCTCCGTTCCCCCCTCCCCTCCCACCCATGGCCAGCGAGTCTCCCTGCCCTCCCTCAGCTCCCCAAAAGCCCTCCAAATCCTCTCCGTTCCCCCCTCCCCTCCCACCCATGGCCAGCGAGTCTCCCTGCCCTCCCTCAGCTCCCCAAAAGCCCTCCGAGTCCTCTCCGTCCCCCCGCACACGAACCTGGCTTTTTTCTTTCAGTAGCAGCGAGCGACGTGAAGGCACTGCAACGCTCGCCAGCTTCATGTTCTCCCTTTCCTCTTCACACAGTGTTCGTCCCGCCTTCGCGGAAACAGGAAATACGTCATCGTAAAGGCGGGACGGACACTGAGTGAAGAGGAAAGGGAGAACTTGAAGCAGTGTCTTCATGTCGGTCGCTGCTTAAACAAAAAGGACAGGTTAAAAACATTTGCGGGGGGGGGGGGGCGACGGACGGAACTGAGGGGGGAACGGAGGAGGAGCGGAGGAAGTCTGACGGTCGGGCGAGGGAGGGAAGGAGGAATGCCACGACTCGGGGTGCACCATTCCTGGGTGGACCTTGGGCTTAAGTGGGTGGGCCTAGGCCCACCCAGGCCCACCCGTGCCTACGCCCCTGCCTCCAACACTTACCAGTTTGCTCGATCCTCTACCTCCCTCCCTTGCTCGGTTGGTGACTAACTGAAAAGAGCTGCATGCTGCAACACTCAGGCTCACAGTCACAGCCCCAGGCTCTGCTGCCGGAACATACGGTGCAGGAAGTTACAGGGGGAGGTTCCAGCAGAGCAGGTAAGAAAAGAAGTGAGCGGGCTCAGTGGGGGGTAGACACCAGCAGAAGATACAATTTTGTTAATGGCTGATCCGGGGCTGAATTCGAGGAGGAGGCAGGTGAGGAGGTCACGGTTGGGCTGGGGAGGCTTAGCCTCCTCAAGCCTCTTATACGGGACGCCAATGCCGCCATCAGTGAACTCCTTAAAACAGCATGACTACTCAACAGATAGATGCCCCCAAACTGACCTTTCCCACCTTCACGTCTAAAAAAACGCCGTTTACCTGGGGATCCCAGACAAGGTGGCCAGAAGGATCGGCTGCTACCACAGGGTCCCCTGCTTTATCCCAGCCAACTCTAGGACACAAAGGCATGGGCACCCACCCACACCCACATCACTGTCAATAATGAAAACAATGGCCCCACATCCAACAGCACAAAGCCAACCCATCCTGCATGCCCATTACCACCCTCCCTGCTATGTCATTTCATTGGTGCCACATATCTGACCTGTCCCCCAGATAACAACTGTCCACACTTGACCCCGTCCCTGCCTACTGACAGCCAGGTGCTGCACTATGCAAGCCATGTAGGATGTCTTGATCTCAATTGTGAACTTTTTACACACACAGGACACCCACCAGTGGATTGGCAGCCTTTCCAGGACCAGCCTGCCAGGGTCGAGATAGAGGAGGATCCATGGAGGGGCATGCCTCCCCCCCCCCCCCCGGAGGGGAAAGAAGAGGAGGAGGAAATCCCTCCTCTCACAACGACGCTGGACGGGCCAGCTGCTGTGGCTGGTGCTGCAAGTTTTGACAGGCCTGTTACTGGTCCCAGCCGGGCAGACCCCCAACTGTAGCTCCAGCAGCAAGTCGCTGCCATGTAGACAGGATTGCTGCAAGGGCTGCAGACTCAGTGCCAGCTCCTGGAGCAGATGATGGGGCTACTCCAGAGGCTCCACAAGGAGCACAGCCATCCTCAGTGAGGGCAATGAACCATAGGTATTCCCCCAAGCTTGTTTATTTTCTTGTTTATCATAACAATTTTTGAATATTTTGCCATACAAAGGTCTGTGTCTCCACTTTTTACTAAATGTGTCTATATCCTGATATGCTAAGGCTGATAGGTGCTGTGTTGCTATCACTATTAGGCATGCCCTGGGAAAGGGAGACTGCAGAACATGGGGGGAGGGGTGGGATAGGAAAACACGGGCCTGCAGTCTCCCTTACCATTCCCTTGTCCCAAGTCATGGCTGTAAGGCATTGGGGAGTGGGGCCTTTCCCGAGTTGAGTGAAGAAGCCAGGCTGGCCCCTCAGTTGGTGAGGAGATGGGTGAAACAACAGAGAGAGGTGCAGGGAATGTTGCGGCTGCACCCAGATGTATCTCCAGACAGATTCCTGGCCCAGCTCTTCACCAACTGGGGGACCAGCCAGTGCCTAGGATCTGGCAGGCCAGTATCTAGCTTCTTAACTCTGCTGGGGAAGGCCTCCACCTCCAGATACCCTATATCCATCAGCTCAGCCAGTGTCCCTCTGGGGATTAGGGGAAGGTCTTGAATATAGAAGCATTAAAGGAGATGATCCCTTTATGTTGGTGACCTGGACATAACAATATAAAGCACGTCACAGTATGAGGCAGACTGACCACCTACCTCACCATTGAACTCCGTAGCCATCAGTCTCCTGGGGGTGTGGAGATATCAGCTCCTTCTATAATACCAATGCTGCCACCCGATATGCTGGGGTTGATGGGGCTGCATGATCTGTGACAGAAGCACTGGCGGACACCTGGCATACTGGTCCCTATCTCCAGCTCCATGATGGAGGCTGGAACCTGGGTCGCATCACAGGTGTCCGTTGCCAAAGATCCTAAGTATATAGGTGCCTTGCTGGGTCCAGCCCACACCCTTTTGACACACAGCATAGGGGGCCTTTTACTAAGCCACGGTAGTGTTTTCAGCTCACAGTATAAATCAGCTAGTGGTAAATGCCAAGATGCCCATTCTATTCCTATGAACATCTCGACATTTATCACCAGCTGATTTCTACCATGAGCTAAAAACACTACCACAGCTTAGTAAAAGACCCCCACAGAGCTGCTCAAAGTAAAGGCATTAACTCGCACTAGTAAACCGAATGGTACCAACCAGCATGTATGCATAAGCAGTGCCTAGACCAGGCTTGTAGAACCCACAGCCAGTGGGCCAGAAGTTGGCCCACTGACCTCTTTTTCTTAGCCCTCAGAAGGTCAAGGTGAAGTCCTCAGATAGTAACATAGTAACATAGTAGATGACGGCAGAAAAACCTGCACGGTCCATCCAGTCTGCCCAACAAGATAAACTCATATGTGCTACTTTTTGTGTATACCTTACCTTGATTTGTACCTGTCCTCTTCAGGGCACAGACCGTATAAGTCTGCCCAGCACTATCCCCATCTCCCAATCACCAGCCCCGCCTCCCACCACCGGCTCTGGCACAGACTGTATAAGTCTGCCCAGCACTATCCCCGCCTCCCATCACCGGCTCTGGCACAGACTGTATAAGTCTGCCCAGCACTATCCCTGCCTCCCAACCACCAGCCCCTCCTCCCACCACCGGCTCTGGCACAGACCGTATAAGTCTGCCCAGCACTATCCCTGCCTCCCAACCACCAGCCCCGCCTCCCACCACCGGCTCTGGCATAGATCGTATAAGTCTGCCCAGCACTATCCCCGCCTCCCAACCACCAGTCCCGCCTCCCACCACCGGCTCTGGCATAGACCGTATAAGTCTGCCCAGCATTGTCCCCGCCTCCCAACCACCAGCCCCGCCTCCCACCACCGGCTCTGCCACCGAATCTCAGCTAAGCTCCTGAGGATCCATTCCTTCTGAACAGGATTCCTTTATGTTTATCCCATGCATGTTTGAATTCCGTTACCGTTTTCCACCACCTCCCGTGGGAGGGCATTCCAAGCATCCACTACTCTCTCCGTGAAAAAATACTTCCTGACATTTTTCTTGAGTCTGCCCCCCTTCAATCTCATTTCATGTCCTCTCGTTCTACCGCCTTCGCATCTCCGGAAAAGGTTTGTTTTTGCGGATTAATACCTTCTCTGCCACTACTGGTTTCACGATATGGTTTGAGCCACGTGGTACTGGAAGTTGAGCCTGTTCCTGCAGTATCAAGGGTCGGAACTTGATACTGCAGGAACAGTCTCAACTTCTGGTGCTGTGTGGCTGAACCTCGTGGTTTATGTTTATTATTAAGCTTGATATACCGTTTTTTGTAAGCATAGGCCAAAGCGGTCGCGGCAGGGAAGCGGATCCTATCTGAGGACTTCACCCGGAGCTTTTGCGGGCTACTCACAGCAGGGAAGCAAGCCTCTATTAGGTGAGGGGAGAAGACAGGGTGAAGACGGTGATTTGTTACAATTCTTTGGGGGTGCAAAGGTGAACCAAATCGACATAATGTATTTAGATTTAAAAAAAGCATTTGACAAAGTCGTTCATTAAAGGTTCCTTTCAGAAAGTCAAGGGAAAGAAGCCAATGTGCTATTTTAAATTGGTTTAACTGGTTGAAAGGTAAACAATGAGCAGGACTACATTGTCAGTTTCTGTAATGAAGAAAGATGCCCCAAGGATCTGTGCCAGGGTCAGGATATATTTACTTATTCATTAACCATTTGGAAAAGAAAGTAATGAGTGACGTGATCAAATCTGCAGATGACAAAATTATTCAGAACAGTTTAACACAAGCAGACTGGGGAATTACAGGACCACTGTGCTAGACTGAGGACCTAGGCATCTAAAAAGGCAGATGAAATTTAACATGGAGATGTGTAACATGATGCAAATATAGAATAATACTATTAATCACAGGTCCATAATGGTGGGTTCCACATTAAGAGTCACCACCCAGGAACAGGATAGAATCAGTGATATAGCAACTGATGGCAAAAAAAGACAAAGTGGCCTGTCCAGTCTGTAAAGAAATGAAAAATAAAACTGAGGATATCATGCTTCTGTATAGACTGGCAGATTTATGCTGCCAGTCAACATAGCATTGTGAAGTTTGCTGAGTAAGCTTGGGAAGCACTTATGTAAGGTGGTTGTATGACTACTTTTAGGGGTTCACTTTGTTTTTTACCCCTATTAGTTTTTTTACCCCTGACGCAGCCTGAGGGCGAAACATGGCCACGTCGGGTAACTTGTAATAAACCACTTCTTCTGTTACCCTCCTGTTCTATTTTTTTGTCTTTTTTGATCTGCTTTTTTTTCTTTTGATTTGCTATTTCTGTGGCAGATCTTTGCCTTTTTTTTGTTTCTGTCTAGATAGATTTATGATGCAACAGTACCTTGTGTATTTGTGAGCTCTGGCTGCTCATCTCAAAAAAATAGAAATATAAGTAGACTAGGTACAGGGAAAGGCAACCAAAACGAAGTATGTTAGATTTATAAAAATCACGAGTGGGGTGAAACAGGTTAGCAAGAGAAAGTAATACATTTTCTAATAGTACTAGGATTAGGACCAATTTTATGTAAGTAACTGGTAAATTTTAAAACAAAAGCTAAAAGAAATTTTGCTTCATTCAATGCACAATTAAGCTGTGGATTTCTTGTCAGGAGATATAGGGGCCCTTTTACTAAGCCACGTAGGCATGTATGCACGTCCTATGCAGGCCAGTTTTGAATTACTGCCCGGCTACTGCGTGGCACGGTCGGTAATTTCATTTTCTACGTGTGCCCACTATGCGCTCCGGAAAATTTCTGACATGCGGCACTAACCGGGCAGTAATCAGCATTATACGCGTGCTGACAATTACCGCCCGGTTAACGCATGAGACTTTACCACCAGGTCAATGGGTGGCTGTAAGGTCTCAGGCCCAAAATGGACGCGCACCAATTTTTATTTTGACGCACGTCCATTTTCGGCTAAAAGAAGAAGCCTTTTTTGCAGGCGCGCTGAAAAATGGACCTGTGCACGTCCAATACACGCATCTACACCAGCGCAGGCCATTTTTCGGTGCACCTTAGTAAAAAGACCCCATAGCTAATAGTATATGTCAGTGAGTTGTTTTTCTGAGAATTTATTTCCTCCCATCTTTGAATGTTGCAAAAACAAACAAACATACTGGCTCTGCTCACTGGAACCGATGGGAGTCACATGGGTTTAGGATTGGGATAGGGAAGGGAGTTAGTGGGGTACTGGAGGAAGGGATTATAATGACAAGAGAGATGAGACATTATAAGAAACAAGATCATCATCTTCATAGTATGTATTATTTTCCTACTTTCGGGGGGAAGAGAAGGGTCCACTTTAAAGATAACTGCATTAGGTTTAATTGAATGAGAAATGCTGTTATTTTACATGTTTGATGTTCTTATGTTAAATCTCAATAAACAATGCTTAACGTTAATATAATGTTCTAGAAAGAGAAATTTATAAAATCACCAAAGCATATTTGCTTTCATTTTTGGTGCCCAATGTTTGTAGATCTGTGTGATTTTAAGCTCAGTATCATTATTCAGCAAATATGAAGTCAATCTTATTTTAAGTTTCACTCAAAAGAAAACTGAGTGTATGACTGTTTTTTCGACTTGTTCTTGCATTGCCAATACAGAGTCCTGAATCACACCCAGACTAGAAGTCTGCTTTGTGATTTTAAACAATATCATTAAACAGCAGTTATGAAGGCAAAATAATGAGGGTTTAATGATAATAAACTTGGTTTTGAATAGATTTATGATGTTGCAATTGGAATATGTCCATTTTTGAAATTTATATCTGCTCTCTATACTTCTGCAGTACAGAGGGACATGCATCACTTTTTGTTTTTCTGATGTTGTATTGTATTCAGAGTGTGGCTTCTTGGAGATTCAGGGAGATGCTGGACTAGGGAGCTAGGCCTGTCTGGGAGCCAAGTGCGTAACATACTTGTATATATTTCCTGAATACTGTTGCATTATTTTGATTTTTTTGTTTTTGGCATTTAATTCATGGAGTGTATTCAGTGAAGGCTGGGGGGGGGGGGGGGTTAACATGAGAGAGACAGAATAGGTGAAGGCAGGGGAGATACATATAAGAGAGAGAGAATGGGTGAAGGCAGGGTAGCATGGAGAGAAAGAGAGTGTATGAGTGTGCATGCCCGTTCACACACGTGTCTTGGCCCTCCGAATGTTATGAAATATTAAATGTGGCCCCCGATAAAAAATAAAGGTTGAAAATGAGCCCTCAGATGCCTTTAAATAAACAGCAGACAGATTTTAGAGATTGCGAATAATCACTGTCAACTGTGGAGCAAGTTGTAAATGGGAATAACAAACATTGTTTGAAATGTGTATATACAAATTCCAGAAACCTAAAAAATAAGATGAGAGAGTTAGAATATATTGCACTGAATGAAAAGATAGACATAATAGGCAACTCTGAGACCGTGCTGAATGTTCCAGTTGACTCTTTCCTTTATCTCTTCACACACAATTTTTTTCCAGAAAAATAATTCCATCTTTACCTCCCCAAAACCCAGGGGGTGGGGGGCGGGCACTGGCAACAGTATTTTTTTTTTAATTCTTGAAGTTTGCCAAGAAAATGACATGTCATATTAACATTGCATGAACAATGAACAAAGAAATAGTGAACAACATGAATGTAGAAATCCAAGAGAACAGAAGTAGCCTCCACGGGAAATGAAGACGAACAGCAAAAGTAGAGGCCGACAAATGGACAAACCAGCTTGGGAGATGTTATGAAAAAGTGTTTATTGAGCCAATTTACATAAGGGACTCGACACGGTCTGTGTTGCGGCGCCAGAAGTGCCTGCCTCAGGGGTCACAAATAAAATTCTACACACAAAAGTAAAAAATAAAATAAATTATGTGAATACATACAATGCATCTGAACAGCTAAAAGGGACTGTCAAAAGCTATATGATATCTGCATGTTTTCAAATATGTAACCATATATAACCATTCTTGAAAATAAATACATAAATATAAAAACACCATGTGTTTTTACACATAAAATTGTATAAAAATATAGCCGAGAAATATAGCTGAATGATTTTTGTACATTACAGATTTAAAAAACATAAATAATAATAATAATCGTAGTAATGAAATAACACACTAGAGTAATCTTCAGACTAGCAGACCATAATGATCATTGGTATTTAAAAGAATATATGTTATGTAACATCGAACATCAAAAAACCATCAATAAAGATTAACATACAGAGAAAATAAAAAAACGGTTTAACGTATGAAACAGTAAAATAGACCAGTTTTTGAGTATGTATATGTGCAAGTACAAAAAGTAATAAAAAATGAAATGAAATAATAAAACCAAACTTTAAAAATAACTCTCCAAACCACTGATTGGCTTGGGAAATTCCTCTGTGCATGTGCGTTGTTACAGAAAAACGTTTCCACTGCCAATCAACTCTTAACGGAAAAAAAGAAGAGACAGTAGACCATTTTATCTTGAACTGCCATCCATAAAGGGAAGACGAATAATACATGGAAAATAATAATTGTGTTTGTTCCATGACAAAATGAAAGATTCAAACATTTATGGTTCAATAATTTTTATTGGAGAAATCATAAAAGATCATTAACATACAGATGTCTCTATGCAGTTATCTAACACTGCAATCTTAATGCTTCCAACAACAAAGCTCATTACACTGCACACAAGAGCAAAGGTCTCACCGTCTTCTGGTCTTTCTAATTGCCTCTCCAGTACTTTTTTTTTTACATTTTCTCCCCCTATGCTCCTCCCCACTCTACTCCCACCCCTTCCAACAACCCCCTCCCCCCCATTGCAGTCTTTAGTCACAGTCCTCACACTCCAACTATTACGATAGCATCTGTTGCACATCTATGTTACATGTTCATTATGTGCCCCCTAGCATAGGGTGTCAACGTAAGCCAGAACGGCATCCAGCAATTCAAAAAAGTCCTTACGCCCAATGGCCTCTGGGTTCGCAAGCTCGTTCTTTCCGTGCACAGCAGGTAAATCATCTGTCCTGTCCACTGAGATATAATTGGTCCCTCCGCAGACAGCCATGCCGACAATATTGTTTTCTTCGCCACCATCACTGATCGCATGGCAAAAGCTCGGCAGCCCCTCGGAGTGGGTCTGAAAATTCACGGGTAACCAAAAAGAAGTCGAGCATTCATCTGCCAGTTTACGTTCCAAATAATGGCCATCTGTTTAGTCAAGTCCCTCCAAAACTTCCGAATCTGCGGACAGTTCCAGAACATATGACCCAACGTTGCGCCTTCCACTGTACATTTGGGGCATGCCCCATCTGGCGATACTCCCATATGGAATGCTTGTCTGGGAGGCACATACGCCCTCAGCATAAACTTAAATTGTATTTCCCAATAGTTTGCTTGGTCCGTGTTTCTGCGGTGGCCAACAAGATGCTCCCACAGTAGTGCAGTTGTAATCTCTGTCCCCAATTCCTCACTCCACAATTTAGATAGTCTCTCAAAATCTGGTTCTTTTGCCATGTCCTTAAAATGTCTATGGTAGAACGTTAGTGGCACTTTGTGTTGCACCCCCAAAGAGAGCGCCGAACCTAGTTCCTCTTGTACATCTTCCGCTAGCACTTCTGGTGGGAGGCTCTCTATATAGTGCTTTAATTGGTAATAATGAAACCAGTCCGAGGAACTCAGGGAGAATTGGGCCTGGAGCACTGCCCACGACTTAGGCCGACCTTCTTCATTGATGGCCTGCAATACGTACTCCAGCCCTTTCTCTTTCCATCGGGCAAATACCTCATAAATCTGTCCCGGTCGGAATTCTGGGTTGCCACAAATTGGGAGGTATGGGGTAATGCGAGGCGAGAATTGGTGATGTCGGCAGAGCCAGTGCCAGACTGCCCATGCTGCCGGCAAGAGCTGCGCTTTATCTAGCAGGCTAAGTTCTTCTTTGCTTCGTCTGTGTAGTAAGTAACTTATGTGTCTCTGATCAGTCTCTTGTAGTTCTAATCAAGATGGAGTAAAGTATTGCGTGCACCTCAGCCAATCATTCAAGTGTCTTAGGCCACTGGATACTGTCATGTAGCGCATGTTCAGCAACCCCAGGCCTCCAAATTCCACCGGAAGGTGTAGATTTGACAAAGCTGTTCTAGGTTTTTTCTTTTTCCACAAAAAAGTCTGTAAGATCTTGTTTAGTCGTTTTTCATCAGCTTTGGTCAGATATAGTGGCAGGGTCTGGAACACATACAGCCACTTGGGGACTATTACCATGTTATATAAGGCTATTCTACCTAGCAGTGATATGGGGAGGCCCTGCCACATTTGCAAGCTCACTCTCGTATCATTCAGCAGCTTCCTCACATTCAAGGTGTACACTAGGGAGAGGTCTCGAGGTATTTTGATTCCTAAATACTTGATTGTTTCTTGTTCCCACTCTATAGGTAATGGGATCCTCTACTGTATACTATCACCTGGTAGAATCTCTAGTGCCTTGGACTTTTGGATGTTAAGTGTGTAACCTGAGTGTTCCCCATATTCCTTGATCACCTCCAGTATCCTGGGTATTGATTGTTCAGGCTCCTGAGTCACTACAAGCAAGTCGTCTGCGAAGGCCAGGGCTTTAACTGTTTCACCCTTCAAGGGCACCCCCCCCCCCGCATCCCCCCATCCCCCCGCAATGCGCGGAGTAATGGTTCCATCGCTAAGACAAAGAGGAGGGGGGAGAGCGGGCACCCCTGTCTCGTCCCCTGATATATCCGAAAAATTCTCCCTTTACCCCATTCACTAATACTGCTGCTTTAGTGTCACTGTACAATGCTGTTAATGCGTCTCCAAACCAACCCTGCACTCCCATATAGTTCAAGAGCACAAAGAGGTACCCCCAGTGCACCCTGTCGAACGCCTTTTCGGTGTCCAGACTAAGGATCACTGCAGAGCTCCGTTCATTTTGACATTGTGCAGATTCAAACATTTATAAGGTGTAGCACCATAACGATGAGACTGAAAAACACCCGTACTACTCTCATGGAAAACAGGTACGTCCATATATGTAGGAGATGGATCCAACTGCATAAAGTGCAAGCCGAAGAAGGTGTCTGTTTGAATGGATGAAGCGTTATGTATACAGAAATCGCTAAATAAATAAGAAATTAATGAATGTATATCATAATGTATACTATGAAAGGCTTATTGGTATATAGTAATGTTAAACCACCCTTTGAGTTATGTCTGCTCGTAGCAAATGCTAACGTTGCCATCATGATATTTGTGATTAATATTTATAATTAACTCACCGCAGCAAATGCTCACGTCGCCATGACAATATCCTAAGTGAGAGCAGAGTACCAAAAAACATAATAAGCTCCGCTCCTATCAAAGGTATACACACAATGATGAAAAATGAAATCAACAAAGTAGAGAAACCCCTTTGAAAAAATGTTTTTGTGAATTTCTTATTTATGAAATTGTGAATAACACCTTAGGTTCTATAAATAAATAACACACCTTCGGAAAAGCGCTCAAGGAGGCATCAAGTGTGTAGGAAACTAGAGAGGTATGTGCAAACCAACAAAAAACAAATACACCCAATATATTTCAGTTAAACTTACCGGAGATAATCCAAAAACAGCGCACCATTAGGTAAACATCAACTCGTGACAGGAAAAAAACACCGGAAAAGTGTCAGTTATTTAAACCAGATTGAAATACATATGTATGAACATCTCATTTATTATGTAGAATTTCTACATAGGCCAGGAAGAAGTAAAACGGCATCAGACCAGAGGTGAAACAAGTATTGTCAACCAATGGAATAAGATGGCCAGCCACCTAGTAGGAAACTAGTATCGACGATAGAGGGTAGAACCATAGGGTGGAGGAGTGGCCTAGTGGTTAGGGTGGTGGATTTTGGTTCTGAGGAACTGAGTTCAATTCCCTGCCCAGGCAGCTCCTTGTGACTCTGGGCAAACCACTTAACCCTCCATTGCCTGCTGCATTGAGCCTGCCATGAGTGGGAAAGTGCAGGGTACAAATGTAATAAAAATAAAACACACTGAGTATTATTTTAAAAGTAAAAATTGCTAAGTATATAATAATATCCAAAACATGGAGACAAACTTTAAAAGTCAATAAAAATTATGCTAAACAATATTTAAAATATTTAGGAATATCAATATGGGTGATCATAATAAATTATACGAATAAAATTAAAAATAAAAATAAAAAATGACGCAATAAAACATAGAGAAAAATCTATTGTAAAAAACAAAATAAATTGCATGTTTTCTAGTATTGAATATTTGTTTGAACGGCAAATTAGAAAATTCTTTAAAAATATTTTTCAAATTTTTTTGTATAATTAAAAAAAAGTAATGATACTTTATGTACATCCGCATTAACGTCATCAAAACTCCAATACATATACAACATATAAGAAATAAATACACCTATACTTGGATGTATATAGAATATGATCTCTTAAAAATAGACATAAAAATAATAATACAAATAAAAGTGTGCCCTATTGGATTTTGCCTAACTTTCCTTATTGGACACATCTATATACCTCTAGAGAAATATGATAATTATTATCAGATAATTATGATAAATAGTTAAAAAGAGGAACTAACCGGTGTCATAAGGAGATAAAAAATATAGATAGACATAAATACCAATTTTGATAAAGTAACCAACATCAAAACCAGTCCCTTTTAGTTGTTCAGATGCATTGTGTGTATTCACATAATTTATTTTATTTTTTACTTTTGTGTGTTTTTTGTAGAATTTTATTTGTGACCCCTGAGGCAGGCGCTTCTGGCGCCGAAACACGGACTGTGTCGGGTCCCTTATGTAAATTGGCTCAATAAACGCTTTTTCATATCATCTCCCAAGCTGGTTTGTCCATTTGTCAGCCTCTACTTTAACATGAACGTACAACGATTGATAAGAAGAACTATCAGAAAGAAAAATTTGGACTTACAACAGTAGTTTTCACAGGGGGAGTAACACCACCCTAAAGGGAAGAATCAGAGCAGAGATGTTAGAAAACAGCTTCTCATGGGAAGGTCATAGAATAGCACAATAACTGTATAGAGGCAACAGATTCATGGCATCCTGAGACGTCATTTCACTCTTGGAATTGGTTTTATCTTTATATCATATTTAGTTTTTTTTTATTTAAAACATTTACATTTTGATTGATCTGCAACAAGAGTTCCAGTGTGAGCTCTTGTACAATTTAATAACATAATATGGTTAAACACAAAATATAATCCCAAATCAGACTCAGATCTGATGATCAAATGTGGTAACCTCAAGGACAATTTTCTGAGACAGTAACACAATTTTAAATTTAGCAGTAGATGATAAAAAGAAATTGAGAAAAAAGAAGGTTGAACTTACAACAGCTTTATTCACAGGGGGAGGAACACCACCCTAAAGAAAAGAATCAAAGGAGAGAATTTAGAAAACTGTTTCTCATGGGAAGGTCACAGAATAGAACAATCACTTTATTGAGGCAACAGCAGTGTTAGAACCGAGATCCATGATATCCAGACTTCATTTCACTTTGGGGTTCCTTTGTTTACTTAATAACCCTTCTTTTTGAGTTCCCCAGGAGAGGGAGTAGCTACTGTGATCTATTTTACAATATAATGATAGGATGTGGTTACACAAAAAGGACTAAATTCTATAAAGGGCACCGAAATTTGGGCTCTGAAAAAAATGAATGCTGAGCACTGTTCTATAAACGGCAATCTGATTTGGGCACAATTTATAGAATAGCACTTAATGACAGGATTCCCACCCAATTTTGGGCTTGAGGATTTTATTTATTTAATTTAAAAATATTTATATACCACACAATCCTATAATGGCTGGTATGCAGCAGGCTCATGTAAATGCAGGTTTATTCTATTCCAGATTGGACATTTTGGTGCCAATTATAGAACATGCTTAGTTAATATTTCAGCGCCTAAATCTGTGCACATCCATTTACACCAAAGTAAAACTTGGCGTAAATCCTGGCATGTAGATTTAGGTGCACTAGGCCATATTCTATAACTAGGTGCTTAAATTTGAGAACACCCACAAAATGCCCATTTCCCCGCCTATAACCACGCCCCCTTTTGCCTGCAGGCTTTAGATGTTCAGCACACAGCGAATTGTGCACCTAAATTCTAATCAGTGCCAATTAGTGCTCATTATCTCTTGTTAAGTGCTGATATCAGTGCTCATTAGCTTCTTAAGCCAATTAAGTTACATGCAGTATTATAGAATCTGTGCCGATTTCAGTGCCTAAATCTAAGCACACTATGGAATCTGGGGGGTTTATGTTGATCATATGCACTCATACATACAGTTTAATTCATGCAATGTTTGATATTCTTGGTTGGATTAAATTCTGTTTTGTGGAGTCTCGACAGATTCTCCTGATGAAGGCTGTCCATTCAAAATACAGACTGTATTGAGTTTCTTTGTCTGGGACTTGTATCTACATGTTCTTTATCCATTAAAGGAACTTTTTTTTACAACATCTGATCGTCTTGACATTTGTCATCTTCCACTTTTGGTTTGGTTTGCTTGACTGTCTTGTGGAAACGTTTTGGTTTTCTTTTGTCTCTGGATTTCAAATCAATTCAACCAGATTACTGATCTGTTTTTGTGAACTGACGTGCCAGCATTCGTTGCTGTCCTTAAATCAATATTCAGATGCTTGCTGAAACAATAAATTACGCATAAACTCAGCACGTGTTTGTGTGCACCTCAAACCTGGAGTAAACCCTTACTCCTAAATGAGGCGCAGATCTTCTGTATTCCATAATGATGCACACATCTGTAGTGAACGCCCCTGATCCATGCTGAAAACTTTATGTGCACATCTTTATAGAATAGCCCCATGTAAATTCAAATTTTTTCTAATTAGTGCCAATTTATTGGTGCTAATTGGCTCATTACTCTATGAAAATGTGTGCAGAAATTGAGCACATTCGCAATTTTGAGCACCATTTGCAGAATTGGAGGAAAATGATATTCCATTTCAGACTGAGAGATAGGTGGCCAGTGACTCATTTGTTGATGGGGAACTGAAGCACAGGGGTACGGTGGGGTGAACAGCCTGTGTGGAAAAACTGCCTATATGACTGGTTTACTTATATAGTCTACGGGAATAGAGTGGGGCCATCCCTTACCTATATATAGCACATCTAATTTAGCAGTAAAGTCCATGCTTTAAGGATATCGGGAGAAAGCACTCTCACACATGCCAAGTCACATGCATCAAGCATGTGACACATGCATTTGGCCCCCTTCAGATGACATATTCATTTAGCCCCCTTCAGCTCACATGCAAAAGTGACCTTCCCTCCAGCATTGGCAACTTGCTTCTCGCCCTCGAGGTAAGGCAGCGCTCTCCCTTCCCTTGTGCCTCTCCTTCCTGGTTCAGCATCTCTCGCTTGCTAATTGACTCTCCTTCTCCTCCCCCTGTCCTGTAAACTTCTTACCATAGATTGACAAAAGAGGCAGTAGCAGCTATGCTGAAAATGGGCTGCCACGAGACCTTCCCTCTGCTGGTCTTACCTCCTCTAATTCTACTTCTGGAGGGATGGTACCTGCAGATGGAAAGTTTCATGGGCTGGCTGATGTAGGCAATCTAGGGTACAAATTTTAAAGGACTGAGGTTGGGCTGGGGGTGGGAGTGAGTGATCAAGCATAAGATACCAAACAGGAAGGGGAAGTGCAAGGGAAGAGAGAGATCTACATTATCGTGAGGGGAGGGTTGGTAAAGGAAAGGAAAGAGTGCCGTAGCATGAGGGGGGCAAGTGGAGAGAGTTAATGATGCCAGAATCTGTGAGGGAAGAGGGAGAAATATTGGAACAATGGGATAGGGGTGAGAATGGGGGAGGAAAGGATGCCAGGGCCTTTCTAGGGTGTTGAAAAGAGGGAGAGATATTGGTGGGGGGGGGGGGCAGAAGAGAGAGAGGAACATTTGCTGAATTCCCAGGGAGAAGGGCAGGAGGAAGGGGAGGGAAAGGGAGTGATGGATCCTAAGGAGGGGGCAGAAGGGGAGGGAAGAAAGAGGGAGAGATGCTGGACACGGGGAGGGATAGGGATAGAGAGAGGCACTGCCAGAGACATTGGGGGAGGGGATAGAAATGGAGGGACTATGTTGGACATGGGGGGGGATAGGGATACAAAGGGATGATGATAGACATATGATGGGGATAGGGACACAGAAAGGTGATGTTGCACAGGGCAAGATTGTGGACGTAGAGAAGTGGGGACGCTCAACTTGGTGGGAGGATAGGGGCAGGGACACAGAAAATTCTGGACATGGCAGATATTGACATAGAAGAATGACAGATGGGAACATGGACATAGAAGAAATGCCAAATGAACAAAGAGACCCTGGAAAGAGAGTTAACAGAAGACAGAGGAAAACAGAAACATAAGAGCATAATGTTACACGTCCTCTCCAGGATTGAGCAAGCTCTACTTTACCTGATGATTTTATTTATTTATTTATTTATTCATGACATTTATACCCCACATTAGTCTGAAATAGACTCAAGTTCAATGTGGCTTACAAATAAATAAAGTGAATAAAACATAATAATGTACAAAATATAACACAAATTACAATAAGTTCAAGAAGCAAATTCATTTGCAGTAAGTAACCAGGGATTTAAACTATTACTACTACTACTTATCATTTCTATAGTGCTACTAGATGTACGCAGCGCTGTACACTTGAACATGAACAGACAGTCCCTGCTCGACAGAGCTAACAATCTCAAGGACAAATAAGGGTGGATAGGTGAGAGCATAATTAGGTAGGACTAGGTGGGAAACGAGATTAAGAAATGAGTGTGGGTAAAATTCAAATACAGTTCTTTGTATTCAGAAAGTCCAGACTGAAGAAATGTGTTTTTGGAAGACTTCTAAAAGTTAGGTAATCATCTGTAAACTTGATTGATTTAGGAAGAGAATTCTAAATGTTTGTGCCTTGACAGGAGAAATTAGGGGAGTGAATTGTTTTATATATCACATTCTTACAGATAGGGAAATGTAAGACAAGATATTCCCTAGATGATGAAACAGCATTATGAGGGGGTAATTGTCAGGATTACTGGCTGTCAGGATTGATGAAACCAGCTTCTGATAACTCTCCCCTCCCTCAGGAAGCTCTGAGGATGGCAAATGGACCAAATGTTGCCCAGCTGCCTGCTATATATGATTCATATATGATGGGGCTTGACCAAACAGATTATGGAGAATGAAAACACATAATTTGAAAGATATTCTATCTCTTATTCGTAACCAATGTAGGTCATATAAAAGAGGAGTGGCTTTGGCAAAGCGAGGAGATCTACATATAAGATGAGCAGCAGTATTTTGAGCCGTTTGTAATTTTTTGAGAAGCATAGATGGAATTGCAATAGTCGAATTTGGTGAGGACAAGGGATTGAACCAAAGTACGAAAGGCAGATTTAGAGTAAAATGGCCTCAATCTCTTTAGCTTCCAAAGTGAGTGAAAGGCACTTGCGGTCAACTTACAGACTTGGTTTTCAAGGGTGAGGAAATGATCTATTGTGACTACCAAGATTTTCATTGATGACTCAAGGTAATAGGTTTTTTTCATAATAGTAAAGTTACTAAGATTCATAGGATGGTGAGGGTTAGTTATAATTAGAAACTTAGTTTTATCAGTATACAACTGTGCACTCACTGATCGACCCCTGATGAAGGCTTTTTTAAAAGCCAAAACACGGACCTTGTAGGGTCCAAATAAAATTGCGTATTGGAGAATTTTGCCCTGAGTTTGGACTGATCTCTTGAAGTTGGTTTCTTTTCCACTTTCTTTTGTGCATATAAATGGTGACATCATCAGCATATATGCGTGCTGAAAGACCATGTTTTTCTAAAAGATAACCAAGAGGAATCATCATAATATTAAACAAGATGAGGGAAAGAGGGGAACTCTGAGGAACCCCACAACCAGGAGACCAAGTAAAAGAAAGTACACCTGATTGTTTGACTTTATATGACCTAGAACTTAAGAAGCCAGAAATCCATTTCAGGACAACTCCACAGATTCCGTAATAGTGAAGAATATTTAAAAGAATATTATGATCAACAGTATCAAAAGCACTGGATAGATCAAATTGAAGTATCATTATTTTGTTGTCAAAACTTTATTCTCTCCTAAAGTTAGCTAAGAGGGTGGTAAGCACAGTTTCTGTATTGAAAGAGGGCCTACAACCAGATTGTGAACTATGCAAAATGATGTGAAGCTGGAGATACTCCATCAGTTCGTGTGTGACAAGTCCTTCCATTACTTTAACAAGAAGAGGAATTGAGGCTACTGGTCTATAGTTAGAAACTAAACTTAGGCTAGTTTGGGTATTTTGGAGGTATAGGAGTTGAAATAATATTCCCATTGTCAGAGGAAACCTTGAGACAACATCAAAGTAAGATTCAAGTGGAGGAGTGGCCTAGTGGTTAGGGTGGTGGACTTTGGTCTTGAGGAAATGAGTTCGATTCCCACTTCAGACACAGGCACATAGGCACCCGGTATAAGAGGCTTGGAGAGGCTAAACCTCCCCCCTGCTGCAGCAGAATGGATCAGCTGTGGAGTCCAGCTGCTCTGAGGGGATTGTTGATTTACCTCCATCCTCACAGCAGGAGCTGCAGTGAAAGCCCTCTAGCAGTTGTAGAAATTGGTTTATGGTTTGTTTACCTTACTGCTGGGAAAGCAGGGGGGGTTGGCTGGAGGTGTCCTGGGTTGCCAGGGAGATATTTAAGGAGGATGACTTCCTGACCTGCACTGAGGACAGATAGCAGCAGAACGGATACTGGGCCAGCATGATCAGAAAAAGTCACCAGACAATAAAGGTAGAAAATATCATTTTATTTTCATTATAGTGTTTGGAATATGTCCACTTTGAGAATCAGGTGCTCAACATTAAAAGTTTATATTTATTTACTTATTTATGGCATTTTATCCCACATTAAACATGAATTACGGTGTTTTGTGGCTCTACATGAGAATTGTCATGATATGATCCCTTGTTTCATATTGTTGACGGTCTGCATTTTCTGTATGGGTGGTATATTAGTGTATTAGGTCTGCCCAGTGTAATATTTATGGTACAGTAAGGTTCTGAGTGTGTTTTTGGACAAAGTTGTGCATAGTGTTTTGCAGTTGAGCGATTGTGGTTAGAATATGCTGTGAGCAACCACTTTATTCTTTGACATATGATACATATCTAATATCTAAATTTAATAAAAGGTATTAATTGTGACTTTTATTTTTATTTATTTATTTTTTCTGCGTGTTATCAGACTATAAGCTCCACCCCTGGCCCCACCCCTAACCCCGCCCCATTTAGCCTCCCCAAACAGTTGGGCCACCGACCGCCTATGCACAGGCAGCTCCTTGTGACTCTGGGCAAGTCACTTAACCCTCCATTGCCCCATGTAAGCCGCATTGAGCCTGCCATGAGTGGGAAAGTGCGGGGTACAAATAAAAAAAAATGATGTAAGAATAAATCAGGAGCTGACGAGGAGATAAGTAGGGCACGTATCAAGCAGACAATTTGAATTTGCATATTTGCATAACGTGTGATTGACCTGATCAGTAGTGATTGGATGAAAAACAGACCAGATTCTATCTGCTTGAGAATGAGGTTGTAAAGGATCATGTAAATAGAGAAAATAGTCTATAGATGAAGGGGTACTGTTAAATTGTCTGATTTTAGCTATTTTCTGTTTAAAATTTGATAAGCATAATGAAAACAAAATAAAAAAGAGGCAGTTGTGATTTTATTATTCAGCTAGAATAATGATAACAGATTTAAAGGGTGAAAATATATAGAAATAGCAATGATGAGAACCTCCAAACGCTGACAAAGCGCCGCATGAAGGGACACACTAAGGGACGCTAAGAGGTGGGCTGGTTACTATGGCCACCTCCTGCTGACATCTGCAACCGCTCCCGCTATGGAAGCAGGAGTGACAGGAAACTGCTGTGAGTTCAGTCAGCAAAACTGCAGCGATTTTAAAGCACTAGAGAGTGTGGAAGGAAACAGTGGATCCAAATTGCTCAGTTCAAATTTCACAGCACAGGGATGATTATAGTTGTGAACTATACCTCAAACCAATCACTGTGAGGAATGTATTCAGTTCCACAAACCTCTTACATTCAACTGGAACTGAGTGCAGGAAATAAATTAACTAAGTTCAGACTTTCCCAATAATAAAAAGGTAATAAATAGAAATAAAACAAAGGAAAGAAAATAAGATGATACCATTTTTATTAGACTAATAATACATTTTTTGATGAGCTTTTGAAGGTAACCCTTCTTCAGATCAGAAATTCAGAAATGAGCAAATGATGACATATATCAGAATATATCTGTGAAACATAAAAGCACTCTGAAGAAGAAGTGTGTTTTAAGTCTGTAAAATGTATTGGATATTTTCCTGTCTTAAATATGTATGAGTGTATTTTTCCTGTTTGGCCAGCAGATGTTTATGTACATAAGTACATAAGTATTGCCATACTGGGACAGACCAAAAGTCCATCAAACACAGCATCCTGTTTCCAACAGTGGCCAATCCAGGTCACAAATACCTGACAACAGTGGCGTAGCAAGGGCGGGGCGGTGGGGACGGTCCGCCCCGGGTGTCATCGGATGGGGGGGTGCTCCACTCCCGCTGCTCCGCCTTTAACATTTTTTTTTCGAAGCGCCAGAGAGTGGCAGGCAGCGCGCCTCGCGTCTGCCCTGCGCTAGTAAAAAAGATCTCGCTGACGTCGTCGCCCTTCCCACACTGAGTCCCACCCGCCCTTGCGGTAATAGGAAGTTGCCTCAGAGGGGGGCGGGACTCAATGTGGGAAAGGCGATGAAGTCAGTGAGATCTTCTTTACTAGCAGGTCAGACCCGAGGCGCGCTGCCTGCCACTCTCCGGCGCTTCGAAAAAAAAAATGTTAAAGGCAGGACACTAGGGTAGGAGCAGCAGGAGAACGGATCTCGGGGGGGGGGGACTCAGAGGGGAGAAGGGGATTGGGGAGGGGTGGGGGCGCTCAGAGGGGTGCTTTAAAGGGGATTAGGGAGGGTGGGAGAGCATCAAGGAGGGGAGAAGGGGATTGGGGAAGGGTGGGGGCGCTCAGAGGGGTGCTTAAAGGGGATTAGGGAGGGTGGGAGAGCATCAAGGAGGGGAGAAGGGGATTGGGGAAGGGTGGGGGCGCTCAGAGGGGTGCTTTAAAGGGGATTAGGGAGGGTGGGAGAGCATCAAGGAGGGGAGAAGGGGATTGGGGAGGGTTGGGGGACCTCAGAGGGGTGCTTAAAGGGGATTAGGGAGGGTGGGGGAGCTCAGAGAGGGGAGAAGGGGATTGGGGAAGGGTGGGGGAGCTCAGAGGGGTGCTTAAAGGGGATTAGGGAGGGTGGGAGAGCTCAGAGAGGGGAGAAGGGGATTGGGGAAGGGTGGGGAGCTCAGAGGGGTGCTTAAAGGGGATTAGGGAGGGTGGGGAGCTCAGAGAGGGGAGAAGGGGATTGGGGAGGGGTGGGGGAGCTCAGAGGGGTGCTTAAAGGGGATTAGGGAGGGTGGGGGAGCTCAGATGGCTGCTCAGAGGGGGGAGGGGAGTGCTCAGATGGGAGAAGGGGTCTGAAACTGGAACTGGGGTCTGACATGGGGGCAGGAGGGAAAATGGGTCCATGCCTGGGGCAGGTGGGAGAATGGGTCTGGGGCTGAAAGGGGGGGATGCAAAGCATGTGGTGGATGAAGGGGACTGGAACTGGGGGCTGAAAAGAGGGGGCAGCGAGAGAGGGAACAGATCCAGGATGGAAGGGTGGCACGTGAGGGAGGGCAGACCCTGGACGGAAGGGAGAGGGAGGGCAGACGGATTGAAGGGGCAGAGAGAAAGGGCAGATGATGGGTGGAAGGGGAGAGAGAAAGAGAAAGAGAAAGAGGGCAGACTGGGGCAAATGGTGGATGGAAGGGGCAGAGATAGAGGGCAGATGTTGATGGAAGGGGGAGAGAGATGGCAGACTGGGG
Organism: Microcaecilia unicolor; assembly: GCF_901765095.1. NCBI lineage: Eukaryota > Metazoa > Chordata > Amphibia > Gymnophiona > Siphonopidae > Microcaecilia > Microcaecilia unicolor. The sequence goes on from NC_044031.1 coordinate 639,569,746, forward strand.
CAGATGGTACATGGAAGGGGCAGAAGTGGATGGAAGGGAGAGAGGGCAGACAGTGGATGGAAGGGGCAGAGAGAGAGAGGGCAGACACTGGATGGCAGAGAGAGAGAGAGAGCGAAGACAGATGCTGGATAGAAGGAAGACAGTGAAAAGATGAGGAAAGCAGAAACCAGAGACAACGAACTGTAAATATATATTTTTATTTTTTTGCTTTAGAATAAAGTAGTATTGTAGCTGTGTTAATAAATGTTTATAATAGAACATGTAAATAAGGTAATCTTTTTATTGGACTAATTTTAATACATTTTACTTTCGGAGAACAAACCCCCTTCCTCAGGTCAGGATAGGACACTGTAACAGTACTATACTGTACTGAACTGAGGAAGGAGATTTTGGCCTCTGGAAGCTAAATGTATTAGTCCAATAAAATGGTATTATTTTACTTTCTATATTTGTTTTATTTCTATTTGTTAATTTGTAAAGTGGTGATTGGTACTTGTTAGTTCTTTTCAAATTTACATCTGCTGTCTTTATATTTTGCACAGTATTAGGGGACAGTTTCTGTTTCTGTGGTATTGCATTGTATGCAGAGTCTGGCATTGGGGGTTCAGTTTAATTTTTGTCTAAATAGAAAGTTTATGATTACTTATTCTATAGTGGATTAGGGTGTATCTATTTGTGAAAAAGACATGGCTTTCGGTTGGCATTGACTGTGCAGGATCGACGATCTGTACTAATCTGTCAGTTTTCATTTTACAATAGGTGAATTGATGTTCTAGTGCTCACTGTAGTGTTTAAGATGCTTTCCTTTTCCTTGTGTGACTCGTAGAAATGACTGCTTATGGTATGGTAGAATTGCTCTATAGGTCCTGAGTGTTTTGTATTCTCGGTATGCCTAGTACTGGATTTCGGGGGGGGGGGGGGGGGGTGTTAAAAAATGACCGGCCCCGGGTGTCAACTACCCTAGCTACGCCACTGCCTGACAAGATCCCGAAAAAGTTCAATACATTTTATGCTGCTTATCTCAGAAATAACCAGTGGATTTTTCCCAAATCAATTTAATAATGGTCTATGGACTTTTCCTTTAGGAAGCTGTGCAGACCTTTCTTAAACCCCAATAAGCTAACCGCCTTTACCACATTTCTGGCAATGAATTCCAGATTTTAATTACACGTTGAGTGAAGAAACTTTTTCTCTGATTCGTATTAAATTTACTACTTTGTAGCTTCATTGCATGCCCCCCAGTCCTAGTATTTTTGGAAAGAGTAAACAAAGGATTCACGTCTACCCATTCCACTCCACTCATTATCTTATAGACCTCTATCATATCTCCCCTGAGCCATCGTTTCTCCAAGCTGAAGATCCCTAGATGCTTCAGCCTTTCCCCATAGGGAAGTCGTTTCATCCCCTGTTGCAGAGGACTGACTTCTCTTTCTTTTGGATGGTTAGGAAGTGCCTGTAGTGATATAACCAGTTTTTATTTGAAACTTGACTGTTCTGGGCTCTGATTGGCCTGGAGTTTGAAATTACCCAGCAGATGCTGGCTGTCGCTTCAGTTTCAGCTCAGGAGGGAAGAGAGACAGATCTGTTTGCTGAGGCTCTGTGAACAGTTATATATCCTGACCTTCCCAGGTACTGTTTAGACAATATATAGATGTTTAGTTGGTTTTATAAGTGATCTATTTTTCAGTTACCTGTTATTGTTTTGCTGATTGCACATTTTTTGTTCATTGTTCAATTTTTAAGACAATAAATAATTATTTATTGCCTCTGCCTGTCTGGACTGATAAAGAATCCTGGTGGTTTGTGTGTTGGGTCTGTGAGTGCTTTCTGTGAATGTGAGACTACTGGGAGTGTGGCTCCAGTAACCTAAAAATCACTGGGAATAATTTGAGAGCGGGAAACTTGCCTAGAGGCAGTTGTGACCCAGTCAGTGGGAGAAGGGTGCTAGTGTAGAGTAGAAGTGGCAGGTGCAGGTGGACCTGAGCTGTGCTGGGGATAGACCCTCTAAGTGGCCGTGGGGTAACCCCAGGCAGGTGGCTAGGCATTTTGTGCCATATTCCAATGACAATCTCATGGGGAAGGTAGGGGTGGGTGGGGAGGGGGGTGAGAAACAGGGAGGGATGGATGGGTGATCAGAGAGACAAAGCAGTATAATCTTTTGGTTTATAATGTGATAGGAAACCCAGATTTTAGTTAAGTCCTGTCTGGTGTGTACCAACATGTTTCATCATTTTAACTTCAAAGGTTTTATGTTTCCTTTTAGTATTGTCACCATAAAGTCATTAGTGCAGTGCTCTGATCTGGCAAAAAAGCTATTCTATAGAGGAGTCACCCTGGTTAGCACTATAGATTCTGATGTGGTGTCTGTGTAGATTCAATCTTGTCTTAAGCATTTGGCCTGTCTCTCCAACATGGCATCTTTTTTCACATTGTTTGCATTAAATGATATACACTACATTTGAAGAAAAGCATATGTAGGATCCCCATATGCTGTATGTTTTTTCCAAGTGAATGACTGTGGGGTCCTGTGATATGTGTTGGCACAGTTTGCAACTAGATATCTTGCATGGGATGTGTGCCATTCTCTTTTTCAGTTTCCATTGGGAGTTTTGTTTTCACTAATTTTTGTTTACTGTGGGCAAGTCACTTAACCCTCCATTGCCCCAGGTGCAAAATAAGTACCTGTATATATATAAACTGCTTTGAATGTAGTTGCAAAATACCACAGAAAAGTATATCGAGTCCCATTTCCCTGTCCCCCTTCCCTTCCCTTACTGCGCGGGGAGAGGGGGGCAAAGGAAAGAAGAGAGCTGTCATGCCACAAGGGTGGAGAGAATTAATTGTGCCAGAATCTGCGGGGGAAGAGGGAGAAATATTGGAACCATGGGATGGGGGTGAGTAGGGTGTGCGATGCTGGGACCTGGGATCTGCGACTGCTGCTTTGAATGAAGGGGGCCCGGAGCCGTGGAGGCAGGCAGGTGAGACCGGGGACTGTAGCGCCAGTGGCCTGACCCTGGCGCCGGGCCCCCCTTGGAGGTCCGGGCTTGGGGAATTTTGCCCCCCCTTTCGGCGGCCCTGAGCAGAGGGAATGATTGTGAGCTGGCCGATGAAGCCTATTTTCAGAGCTACTGCCGCTATTGGTAGTCTAGGGTAAGAATTTTAAAGGACTGAGGTGAGTGGGGGGGGGGGGGGGGGAAGTTAGTGAGTGATCATGAGATGCCAAATGGGGTAAGGGAGATGCATGGGAAGGGAGAGAGCTGCCTTACTGCGAGGGGAGAGGTGGGCAAAGGAAACAAAAGAGCTGCCATGCCACAAGGGTGGAGAGAATTAATTGTGCTGGAATCTGCGGGGGAAGAGGGAGAAATATTGGAACCATGGGTAGGGTGTGCGATGCTGGGACCTGTCTGGGGTATTGAAAAAGAGGGAGAGATACTGGTTGAGGAGGCAGGAGAAAGAGGAACAGTTGCTAAATTCCAAGGGAGGAGGGCAAGAGGGAAAGGAAGAAAGAGGGAGATATGCTAGACATAAGTACATAAGTAATGCCATACTGGGAAAAGATCAAAGGTCCATCGAGCCCAGCATCCTGTCCCCGACAGCGGCCAATCCAGGTCAAGGGCACCTGGCAAGCTACCCAAACGTACAAACATTTTATACAAGTTATTCCCGAAATGGGGAGGAAACTGCAAGAACTGGTTTTAGAGATGGCTGGAACCTGAGAGAAAAACCTCCAACATAGCAGTTGTAAATCTGTAGGTTTGGGATGGGCCACCCATGGTAAATCTGCACTCAAATTGTGGCACAGAGGCATACATTTGTATAGCTGTTGGGACATTGAAAGGAGAACATTTTGTACCTTCTCACTTAATATATATTCCACTGCATATTATTCTTCCCTTTAGGCTTAGATTGATATTATTATTTATGTGCTTAAATAATGGGACTATGTGATATTTAGAATCAGTGAAAGCCAGCAGTTTGCATGTCCCACCCCCTGCAGTCTTCTCTAGTCTGACTGCAGACATTGACTCCTTATCCACTGCTGGATTATATTACAGATTGTAACTTTTGCTTTCCTGTGCTGAAAGTTCATTATCCAGCTTATAATCGAAAGACAAAAACGCCTATATTGCGACCTAAATCAGGAGATAGACGTTTATCTCCCAAAAACGATTAAATCAATATAATGGAAACAAAACTTTCAGTGCATCCATGTTGCTCCTACATTCACTTAAAAACGCCCAAATAAGGGGCGTGTCGGGGGCGTGTTAGGGACGGTGATACGACGTGGTCGTGTACAACGTATAACGGATAGCAAAATGGCTCTGGTTGAGCAGGAACACGGGCGTAATATGTTGGACCCGAAATAAAAGCGACCAGAGCAAGGGGGAAATCGTCTTTAGACCCATTAGCGATTGTGTGTAGTTGGAGAGTGGCGAGATCGTTGGTGGAAGATCTGAATTGGTGGTTGCAGAGAGAAAGCCGAGCGTGTTGAGTACCTGTTACTTTCGTCTGTGTGCCCTGCCTCTTTTGTGTCTTACCCTTTGACTTTTCCCTACTCCTACTCTTTTGCTCCATCGCCCCCTTCCCCTCTCCCTATCCCTCCCCATTCACTGTTCCCACGTGTATACTCTATTCCCTGACCTCTGTTTGTCTCTGTGTTCTTGTACTGTTTGGCGAGTGAGTGGCCAGAGGGCGTGGTGGCTGGAAGTGAGAGATCTGTGTGTGTTGGTGTTTGACTACTAGTACTAATACTTGCACTGGTGGTGGGGATATGGATGCACTTAATGCACTTGTGGCATGCATGCTACAGGAAGAGGCCACCCACCGCAGGAGGTATTCATGGCCTCGAGTGTTTAGGCCTTGCACCACCTTCCTACAACTCACTGACCAGCAGTGTCTAACAAGGTTCAGGTTTGATAGGGCCACCATTCTTCAGCTGTGTGAGCAGCTGAAACCCCTCCTTCAGCCCCAGACACGTAGGAATAACCCCATCCCTGCCCACCTCAAAATCACTTCCTCTCTCTCTGTCCTGGCCACTGGGAGTTTTCAATCAGTATTAGCTGCTAACACAGGGCTCACCCAGGCTTCTATTTCACACTGTCTCACCCAGTTCCTGGATGCCTTTCTAACTCACACCTCACACTACATCACTTTCCCCACCACCCCCCAGGCCCTGCACAACAACATGGCTGCCTTCTATGCTCTTGCTAGATTCTCCTCGGTCATCGGTGTGATAGACTGCACACACGTAGCCCTCAGACCCCCCCGGGCACACGAAGCCACCTACAGAAATAGGAAGGCATTTCATTCTATGAACATGCAAGTTGTATGTGATGCCCAGGGGGAGATATTAGACGTGTGTGCCAGGTACCCCGGGTCCACCCACGATGCCTACATCCTACAGCACTCAGGCATCTTCCGCAGGTTCGAGCGAGGGGAGTTCATTGGTGGATGGGTACTAGGTAAGTGCAACATGCATGTACCCATACTATACCTCCTCCACTGGTCAACCCTCCGCCCTGGCTTCCTCCACCTCACTCCACAACCCACTATCCAAATCCCCCCCCCCTGTACTTGCTCCAAGCAATACACACTCATCTATCTCATTCTGCTTCTCTCCAAAGGTGACCGAGGCTACCCGCAGAGGACATGGCTCATGACCCCCCTGATCCACCCACAACCAGGGGCAGAAGAAACCTACAACAGGAGACATCGCAGCACCCGGGGGATCATTGAGCGGACCTTTGGTTTGTTGAAAAACCGGTTCCGCTGTCTGGACCGGTCTGGAAGAGAGCTGCTCTACAGTCCAGAAAAGGTGGCCAAGATCTTTGTGGCGTGCTGCATGTTGCACAATTTGGCCCAGCGCAGAGGACAGCCTCTCCCAGAGGAGCCACAGCCACCACCAGAAGAGGCCCCAGATGAGCAGGAAGAGGAGCCCCCTCCACCCCCAGCCCACAGAGCAGAGCTCAATGCTTACCTGCTTGGCGTAAGAGCAAGACAAAGACTCATTGAAACAAGTTTTCGGTGAAAGTAAGTGTACATTTATTGATATTAATTGCATGTGTTCCTGTGTTCACCCCCACCCCCACCCCCCCTCCCACCCCCACCACCCCCCTCCCACCAACCCTCACCCTACCGCATGTGCCATCACTTTCCCCTTCCCTTCCCCCGTCCCCTCCTACCCCTCCCACGGCCTTCCTTTGCAGCTGGTGCTGCACAGGAAGTCTGTTCACACTCTTCTGAGGTGCTGCTCCCAGTGTCCTCCTCCGTATCCCCACAGCAGCCTGCGGCTTCGGCTGCGCTGTGGAAATCCGGCCACCTTGTTGGCTGTAGGCTGGCCAAAGGACCCAGAATGGGAGCAGGTTTGGTGGGTGCTGCAGGAGTGGGTGCGGAGGTGGACGATCGCAACGCCCACCTCTTAGCTGGTGGTTGGTGGTCAGTGGAGGAGGAAGTTGATGGCAGGCCCTGCTCCAGCAGCACGGCTGGAGTAGGTGCTGTGACCTGAGGGCGCAGGCGTTCGATGCTCTGCTCCAGCCGTTTGAGTTGCTGGAGCACCTCCTGGTGGGCTAGGTGTTGTGCGTGGAGCACCTCCTGGTGGCCTTCACGTTGCGCCTGGAGGAGTTCCTGGTGGGCTTGCAGCTGTGCCTTCAGTGCTTGGCGCTGCAGGTCTAGTTTCTGCTGCCGGTACTCCTCCAAGCGCACGTTGTGGCGTAGCAACTCTGTGGCCAGCCGCAGGAGTTGCCTCCTTTGGCTGGATGGCCTCTGGCGAGGAGCTGGCCCCCTATATGCATCCTCCTCCTCACCAAAGTCATCCGGTGCTGGAGGTGCGGCCTCTGCTGGTGGTGCTGGTGGAGGATGAGCCTCTACTGCAGGTTCTGCTGCTGCAGGTGGTGGAGGCAGAGGCTGGACTGGTGCAGGTGGTGGAGGCAGAGGCTGGACTGCTGGTGCTGCAGGGGGTGGAGGCAGATTCTGGACTGCTGCTACAGGCGGTGGAGGTTGAGGCAGTCCTGCTGGTGTAGGGCGTTGGCCTTGCAGGCCACTAGGGCCAGCCTCCTCTGAGTCATCACCTGTATAGCACAAGAGTGAGGAACTGTGTTGGTGCAAATAACCCACTTTTGTCTTTCAGCATTCATATACATTGGCATGGCCCCCAACCTGATGACCCAGCAAAGAGCTGGTGAGGAGGAATGGAATTGACACCGGTGCGAAAGAGAGAGCCCCACAGGCAGCTGGGTAGAGGTGGTGGACGATCAGCCAAGAGAAGGACACCGCTCACAACTTTGTGGACAAGCTGTTTGTTGTATAATTGTTAAATTGAAGAACATTTCAGCATGTGTTGTGTTACTACTGACTTGCTAGACTGCATAGAACTGCTTTATGACCCCCATTACAGGCTCCTTCAGTTGAATGCATGTGGCCCACACTCACTAGAGCACAGAGGTGACAGAAGGAAATAGGCACAGTTTGGTGATGGGAAAATAGGAGGGAATAGGCACAGTTTGGTGATGGGAAAATAGGAGGGAGTAGTAGGGAAGGAAGGCCCCCAAAGTTGTGCCACAGTAGTAACCTACACACACCCATAGGAGCCAACTGTAAAGTATTATTGGGGGTGCTAAGGCCAGTGCACAAACTCCTCCCTGGACAGCTACATGATCTTTCCTCAATATTGGGGGTGCTCAAACACCCACAGCACCCACCGAGTCTTCTCCTATAACACACATGAACACTACCACTACTCAAATAGAGCTTACAATTAAATTAAGATGTGCACACAGGACAAGTAAGAGGAAAGCCAATGACAATGGTAGGGATAGGGAGTAAGGGTACAGAGCAAGTGAGTAGGGGTTAGCAGGTCACAACACCATCATAAAGGTGGCCTGTTATTGTACATAAAGACAGCCAGAGACACTCCCCCCCCACCTCCCTCCTCCTGCCCCCACTCCTCACCTCCCTCCCCCTGGCCCCAACTTCTATAACACAAGTGTACTGCAGCACAACAGATATCCCAACTTCATAATGAAAAACCTACCTGAGTCCTCAGGCTGGGCCGAGGTGTCGAGGGAGCCAATCCTGTGGATGCCCTCCTGGGGTAGGAGGGAGTGAACCATCAGCTCCATGGGGGTGAGGTTGGCTGTGTCATGTCCTGGGGGATTCGCCCCGCCTTCTTCCTGACATCCCTTCTCAGCTTCCGCCACTTTCTCTTACAGTCCTCCACGTCTCTCCCATAATGGTACACAGCATTCAGGCTGTCCCGTACTGCCTCCCATTCCCGCTGCTTCGTGGTTGCAGCCAGCCTCTGCCCTGTGGGAGCAAACAGATATCGGTGCCGTTGTTGTATCTCCTGCACCAGGAGCTCCACTTCACCATTGGAAAAATTACCCTTCCGGGTTGGGGGCTGACGCGGCGGCATTGTACCAATGGGGTTTTCGAAAATACGGAGTGGGCGTTTATATAGTCGCCAGGAATGCTCATTGAGACGGGGGATAGGAGTGTCAGTTCAATTCCCACCTAAGGCAAGTCACTTCACTGTCGGTTGGCTCAGGGACAAACTTTGAGACAGACCCGGAATACCTGAATGTAACACACCTTGATCTACTAGTGAAGAAAGTGTGATCACAGCTGCAAATAATGAGCACCATTTTTATTTGTGCCCTTCTGTAACTCAAGTATTACATTGCAACTGTGATGAAGTAACCATCCATCTAATGGGTTTCCCATTGTTTCCCCTTTTCTCATCAGCACTATATACCATAGCTGATGTATTGAATGTGAAAATATGAGCCAGCTGTTTGTAGGTCCTTCTTGGGCCCCCCCACCAATGTGGCTTGTGGGTAAGGATGTCTGGCCATCAGACAGCAAACACTGTGTATGTGCTACCTGGGGTTATGTGGAAGTGTCTACTTGGCAGATCACACGTGCTACACAATTAATCTCTTATTGATGGCACTCTGTGTTATGGGTCAGTATGGTGGAGGGGAGGGAGGGAGAGAGGCTGGCTGGCCATTTGTGTTCATGAACACTAATATCCATCCAGCCTCCCCGGCCCACCCCCCCCTGCACATATGGCCATGCAGGTTGGAATGAACAGGTGGCCTTCTGTATGGCCAACATTCTCACACATACATCAACTTTCTCATTCACACTGCACATTTCATGCTATGCATATTGCTGCCTCCTTCCTCTCAACTCAACAGCACCATTTGCTTATATGTAATGCACAAGGGAGACAAACACACAGACACCCTGATAGTTAAAGTGTAACAAAAACATTTATTTCCCCCCCACCCCCAGCCCTACAAAACAACCCCCAACAATGCCCTCCTCCCCCCCACAACTCCCCACAACCCCAACAATTCCCTCCTCCCTCCACACAGAACCCCAACAATTCCCCCACACAGAACCCCAACATTTCCCTCCCCCCCACTCCCCACACCCCCAACAATCCCCCCCCAATGTAAGTCAAGGGCGGGCACACCCTCTGAGTAAGGCCCTCTGTAGCAGGGCAATGAGCAGCCCCAGCAGTACCCTTAGTGGGCCCTGGAGCTGCTCATTGCCCTGCCGTAGGGCTCGGACCTCCTGCAGCAGCTGGTGCTGGCCATCTACCAGCTGCTGCTGGCCATCTACCAGCTGCTGCAGGAGGCGCATCATGGCACCTGCGCCTAGGGCTGCTGGAGGTGGGCCACGGGCTGGAGCTGGCCCAGGGGTTGAAGCAGACTCAGGGGATGGAGCAGACCCAGGGGAAGGCGGTGGGGCAGGTGATGGAGCTGCCGCAGGGGATGGGGATGGCCGAGGGGAGGGAGAGGGCTCTGCTGGTGGTACAGGTGGGGAGGGGGCCTCCATATAGTCCTCATCTATTATGAGGACCCCCTCCGCCGAGCCCGACGACTCCTCCTCCTCCGCCTCCTGTGCTGCCACCGCCGCCTCCTCCTCCTCCTCCTCCTCCAGGTGACTTTCCTTGCCTGGATCGTGCTCCTGCTCCTCCTCCTGCAGGTGGTGGCCCTCCTCATCAGCGCGCTCGGCTTGCTGGTGGTGGAGTCCTGTGTATGTAAAAGGAGTGTGATTGAGATCAGCACATACAACATGGCTTGCATAGTGCAGTAGCTGGCTGGCCTGAGGCGGGGGATGGGCCACGGTGTGGTAAGGCATGGCCTATGCCCATGGGGAATGAGCTGCATCAGATGACATGACAAAGAACCCTGGAACCTCCTCTGACACACACCACACAGGACAAGTTGCCATACCACATTCATTGCTGACCAGCATGTTTGCATTGTGAGATGCGACGAGGGGTTGATGGGCAGTTGTTGTTGGTTTTATTGGTGGGGGGGGGGGGGGGGGCAGTGGGAAGAATGTTGAGCACAAAACTTTTATGTGAGTTAGGCCATGACATCCACTAAAAGTAGGACCTCAGGCAGGTCTACCAGGACACACTATTCAGCGAGGCATGTCATTTCATTCATCTCGGGGGGATGGTCGTTGGAAGTTGCAGCCACACTCATGGGAGGACCCCTGCAACCTGCATCCTTGATCTGGGATAGATATGTTATTACTTACTAGTTGGCTATTAGCCACATGGGAATTGATATTTTACAGCACATTCGCATTATTCAAGAAGTGTATTTACAAATCTGTACAGGTGTCCTGTTTTTGAATACTGACGCCGAGCCCTGAGGTGCTGTCGCACCGCCCGGATGAGCTCGATCCTCTTGCACCTCACACGGCGGAACCGCCTCCTCAGGGACTCAAGGTCCCGGTGCACTCCGAAGCGTCTGTAAGATATAAGTTTATAGAGCAGGGGTCAGGGGGGGATGGTCCTTTTTGTCCTCTGCACACATTGATTTGTTATTCAAATAGCAGAGAGAGAGGGTCAACAGTGTTGGGGGGGGGGGGGGGGGGAACCACCTCCATTAGTACTGAATCATAGGAGCCACCTTTTTACCATTTTGGGGGGTGCAACCCCCAGTGGAGATCACCCCTCCCTCCATACATACAAGACATTTATTTTATATTGGGGGTGCTCAAGCACCCACAGCAGCCACCGAGTTGGTTCCTATGCAGATGATGCCATAGAGGTGGCCATGAGGCCAGAAAGTACCGTTTGTATGCATTATAATGTATGCTTGTAAAACTACTTTATATGTGTTATCATTACCATGTTATAAAGTATGGTATATGTTTAATTGGTATCATGTTTCCACTATTCGGATGTGTTGTAAGCCACATAGAGGCTGCAAAGAGGGGTTGGAAAATGTGGGCTTCACAGGCAAGAAATAAATAAATAACGAAATACATTCTTGTAGGGATGTGGGAATGGTCTTCCTTTCAAGAACATACATTTTATTAGTGATTGATTGTGCATGTTCCTATATTACTCATTATCCTTGCATGCACACTCCAGTTACTGGTGGTAACATTGATGACGGAGCTGTTATATGTGTAGGTACAGGAGGGGGTGTGTGGCCCAAAACCTTACCTTTCAAGCCTGTCCCTAATGCGGGACCAGGCTCGCATGGCCTGGAGCCTGGGGGGCAGGTGGTGATGCTGGACGAAGAGCCTGTGCCGGTGCCTTAGGCACAGGCGCACCAGCAGCAGGCTCTCCTCCTGGCCGAAGTTCGGCTCACGTCGCTGCGCCATTTTTCCATGTGTTGGAAAACAAGTGCCTTATATAGACGACCTTGCATGAGGGACGTCGTTTCATGCACAGCTCCATATATGGATGACCATCCCATATATGGCCCTATCAGCACGTGGACGCCGTCGTAAGCATAGATGTCTTTGACGTGCACATGCCTGGTTGTTATGCGTGCGGAACGTGCCTTATATAGATGAGTATGAAGCACCCGACCCTTTTCACATATACACAATATGCATATAGCTACATGTTCAGTAGGTGTACAGTGCATGCAGGTCCGGACATGCAGATGGGCACATATGAGGAATATATGGGTGGAGCAGCATGATTTTTCTGTAGTTGACGCATATAAGCGTTCCTCATATTTTCCCATACCTGGATGGCCAGAACAACATGTACTGTACTTGCGGTACACCTATGTACATTCTTTTACACACTTTCTGATTTGGTCGTTTGCACCTGCAATAATCGACCGTGTTAGGGCGCCAAATTTAGTCACGCTTATGTGCTCCTCATTTGATTGTTTTGCTACAGGGATAATCGATTATCGAAAAATGCCCATACTATTTTTCGATTTTACATGTCTAATTTTGGACAGTTTCGTAAGAACGTCCTAATTCGTACTTGGACGATCTTTCGATTATGCCCCTCCACGGCTTTCAGTAATAATTCTTTCCTTTATCTCTCCAAACAGTTTATTCCAGAAAAATAATCTCATCTTTATACTCTCAAACTCCTTTGTGTGTGTGTGTGTGGAGGGGGGTCCATTGGAAACAGTTGATAAGAAATATGAGAAAGAAAAGCTTGAATTTACCACAGTGCCACTCGCAGGACCACTCGCAACCTAAATCAGAGCAGAGATTTTAGAAAACAGCTTCTCATAAGAAAGTCACAGAATAGCACAATCACTTTATAGAGGCAACAGCAGTTTTAGAACCGAGATCCTTGACACCCAGAGACTTCATTTCACTTTGAGGTTTGTTTGTCTCATATTTTATTTATAACATTAATATTTTGATTGCTCTGCAGCAAGAATCCCAATGTGAGCTCTTGTTTAAACAAAATATAATCCAAAATCACACCCAGATCTGAAGATCAAATGTGGTAACAACAAGGACAATTTTCTGACACAGTAATACAATTTTAAATTCATCAGCAGATGATAAAAAGAGATATGAGAAAGTTTGGACTTACGACAGGGTTATTCACAGGGGGAGGAACACCACCCTAAAGGAAAGATTTAGAGCACTGATTTTAGAAAACAGCTTCTCTTGGGAAGGTCACAGAATATCAGTCACTTTATAGAAACAACAGCAGTGTTAGAACCGAGATCCATGACACCCTGATAACGCTTCTTTTTGAGTCTTCCAGGGGAGGGAAATGCCAGTGTGATCTCTTTTACAACATAATGATATGACATAATTACACACAAAGGACTACATTCAGTAAATGGCACCCAAATTTGGGTGTGAAAAAAAATGAACGCTGAACACTGTTCTATAAATAGCACTCTGACTTGAGCGCCATTTATACAATAACGCTTAGTGCCAGGATCCACACCCATTTTGGGCATGAGGATTTACACAAGCTCAAACCTGGCATATAAATCCTTGTGCCTAAATTAGGCACGGATGTTCCGTACTCCATAATACTGTGCGCATCTGTAGTGAATGCCCCAATCCACTCTTGCCCCTCCCATGACCACACCCCTTTTTTAGATATACATTGAAAAAATTTATGTGCTCATATTTATAGAATAGCCCCTATTAAGATATGCATTTAAATTCTAATTGTTGCCAATCAGTTCCAATACATGATTGGAGTGGAGGAGTGGCCTAGTGGTTAGGGTGGTGGACTCTGGTCCTGAGGAACTGAGTTTGATTCCCACTTCAGGCACAGCTCCTTGTGACTCTGGGCAAGTCACTTAACCCTCCATTGCCCCAGGTACAAATAAGTACCTAAGCTGCATTGAGCCTGCCATGAGTGGGAAAGCGCAGGGTACAAATGTAAATAAAAAAAAAATTGTTAGTGCTCAGTTATTGGCATTAATTAGCTCATTACTCTATTAAATTGTGAGCTGAAATTGGACGCATGCAGTATTTTGAGTGCCATTTATAGAATGTGGAGAAAATGATATCATTTCAGACAGATAGGTGGCCATAGAGACATGACAGCAGATAAAGGCCAAAAGGCCCATCCAGTCTGCCCTTCTTCAGCAACCACTAACTGCTTTTCCTAAGGGATCCCATGTGCCTGTCCCACACAGTACTCGTCTCCACGACTTCCACCAGGAGGCCTTTCCACACTTCCACCATCCTTTCTGTGAAAGAATATTTTCTTAGATTCCTCCTAAGCCTATTTCCTCTTATCGTCATCCTTCCTTCATTTGAAAAAGGCTCACCTCCTGAACATTAACACCACTGAGGTCTATAAACATCTCTATCATATCCCCTCTCTCCTGCCTCTCTTCCAGTGTATACATGTGGAGATTGATAAGCCTGTCCCTTCAAATGTGTCTGAGATTTATAAGCCTGTCCCGTCAAATGTGTGAGAACCCTTCAATCTCAAGGCCAGACAAGCAGACTCCCTTTCCAAAGATTCTGTCAATCCAGTGGACAGTCACCCCATTGTAAAATTTTTCATGGGATGCCCAGCAGTCTGTTGTGGTAGAGACATATCTGTTCACAAAGAATTGCTACCAGCTTCAGCTTCATCTCCACTTTAAACTCATCACTGTTATGTTTGGCTAGAGACCAGAAACCAGTTCAACAAGCACAGGCAACTCTACTGTTTTTGTAGGCTATTTTCACTGAACAGCAAAATTTAAAATAAGATGATACACTGTTTGCATGATGAGGTCTGCATTAGCAAAATCCTGTCCACTGGATTGATAGAGTCTTTGGAAAGGAAATCTGCTTGTCTGGCCTTAAGACTGAAGAGTTCTCACATATTTGATGTTCTTGCATCAGTTCTTCAAGATATTCAGAGTTTGCCATCAGATGAAAGAATGGTAGAACAACAGACAATATTCCAACTTCATGAAAGCCTTATTTGTAATTGTACAGCATGATGATGATAACATAGTAACATAGTAGATGACGGCAGAAAAAAAGACCTGCACGGTCCATCCAGTCTGCCCAACAAGACAACTCATGTGTGCTACTTTTTGTGTATACCCTACTTTGATTTGTACCTGTGCTCTTCAGGGCACAGACTGTATAAGTCTGCCCAGCACTATCCCCGCCTCCCAACCACCAGCCCCGCCTCCCAACCACCGGCTCTGGCACAGACCGTATAAGTCTGCCCAGCACTATCCTCACCTCCCAACCACCAGCCCTGCCTCCCAACCACCGGCTCTGGCACAGACCGTACAAGTCTGTCCAGCACTATCCCTGCCTCCCAACCACCAGTCCCGCTTCCCACCACCAGCTCTGGCACAGACTGTATAAGTCTGCCCAGCACTATCCCCGCCTCCCAACCACCAGCCCCGCCTCCCACCACTGGCTCTGGCACAGACCGTATAAGTCTGCCCAGCACTATCCCCGCCTCCCACCACTGGCTCTGGCACAGACCGTATAAGTCTGTCCAGCACTATCCCCGCCTCCCAACCACCAGCCCCGCCTCCCACCACTGGCTCTGGCACAGACCGTATAAGTCTGCCCAGCACTATCCCTGCCTCCCAACCTCCAGTCCTGCCTCCCACCACCGGCTCTGGCACAGAACGTATAAGTCTGCCCAGCACTATCCCCGCCTAGGGTTACCATTTTGTGTCCTCTGAAAAAGAGGACACATGTCACGCCCCCCCTACCCCGCCCCTACCCCGCCCATGCCCCACCTCATGCCCCGCCCCACCACGCCCCCTTCGGGTCCTCGTTCCGCCCCTATTCCCCACCCCCGTCACATAGTCCACCCCCCCATCACATACCCCCCCCCCCTCACTTACTATCTAGCCCTGGTGGTCTAGTAGCGTCTTCTCTTCGGGGCAGGAAAGAGCCCCATCTTTCCTGCCCGGAGCGCTGCCTGCCCTTGCCTGCTGCATCCTCCTCGGTCTGGCTGGGGATTCAAAATGGCCACCGAGAGTTGAAGCGGCCTCGCGAGAGTTCAACTCTCGGCGGCCATTTTGAATCCCCAGCCAGACTGAGAAGGATGATAGACAGGGCAGGCAGCGCTCCGGGCAGGAAAGAGGGGGCTCTTTTCTTCCCCCGAAGACGTCACTAGACCACCAGGGAACATGGTAAGGAAGGGGAGGGGACGGGAGACCAGACCCACGGCGCCGATCACCCGCCCACACGCCCACCGCATGCACCTGCCCGCACCCGCGCCCACGTTTGTCCAGAAATCCGGAAAAACATGGGCGCGGGCAAAATCCGCAGGATGCCCCGGACATGCCCTCAAAAAGAGGACATGTCCGGGGAAATCCGGACGAATGGTAACCCTATCCCCGCCTCCCAACCTCCAGCCCCGCCTCCCACTACCAGCTCTGCTATCCAATCTTGGTTAAGCTCCTGAGGATCCATAACAAAGATAAAGATGAAGAAGCAAGTGATGAATTAGACAACACTACTTCTAATACAGATCAGGGGTGCTCCAAGGCAATCTGAGAAGACATGCTGTTCCACCCCTGCCCCCTCCCGGCCATGGTCTGGTATCTCCCCCCTTCCCACCTCAACCCTCTTCCCTGCGTTTACCTTCTTTTTTCTTTTCCAAAAGGTGGAAGTGTCAGTGGCAGCAATTCTCATAGGTTGCTCTGCTGCCGACAGTGGCTTCTTCGTTGTACTGCAACCTGTCTCTGAGGAAACAGGAAATTACATCAAGAGGCAGGCCACAGTAGGGAGATGTGGCCTGTGCCGGCATCAGGGCAGTCTATGGAAATCATTTCCGCTGCCGCATTATGGGGGAAAAAAAGAAGGTAAATTCGGGGAAAAGGTTTGAGGGAAGAGGGAGATGCCACTCCATGAAGAGTGCCACCTGAGGCCCCTGACTCAGTTGGCCTAATGGTAGGGCCGCCACTGATGCAGATGGTAATTGGTGATAAAAGTATTTTCTGCTATATGAAAGTCAAGTATTTCAGACAGAGATTCCCTTGGTCAAAACCTGCAGACTCACTCAGAAGACATCAGTAACATTGAACCTGGACTGATGTGAAGGAACTTTTTTTTAGCTGAACAATCCATTTCTTTCTGGTGCAGTTGTTGAACACCTTTTTAGCTGTGCTGGATTAATGACTCAAAAAGATCAGCACGTACATTCCTCAATCTCCACTACCCCAACTGTAAAGGACTAAAATATAAATCAACATATGCAACCAGTTTCTCCTACATATGACCACAACTATGGAACGCACTACCAAAGGCCATTAAAACAACACAAGACCTATCTTCCGAAGGCTACTGAAAACTGACCTGTTCAAGAAGGCATACCATAAACATCCATCCTAAATACTAAATAATAAGACTGTACATGAACAGTTCGGGGAAAACCGAACTCTCATCATCTGACTGACTAACCTCATTACTATTAATGATCAAGCACTACCACTTTAGTCCTTATGTCGAAATTGATGTCTCTATAGTCGATGACTTAACGTAAGTGACTTAACGTATGCAACAATCTAATCTATCACTCAGGAACCTATATGCAATACCATAATGTATTCTTCTTTACCATGTATGTATGCACCTTAATGCAATGCCATTTGTTATTCTGTTACCCAGAAATGTCAATTGCCATTACGGCAAATGTAAGCCACATTGAGCCTGCAAATTGGTGGGAAAATGTGGGATAAAAATGCTACAAATAAATAAATGACTCACAAGCACACTAAATTTACTTTAAATAAAAGCAAGTAGAGCAAAGTAGATTGAATTGTAGAGCAATAAAGTTGGGATAATAATATTAAAAATAATTGCATTCATTGTAGTTGTGGTACTTTTACTTTTTACTCAAAAAGAATTATATTAGGCAATAACTTTCAAAATTTCACTTAAGCAAATTTTTAAATGGTTCTTATTGTACTTTTACTTATACTTAAGTATTAAAATATACATTTATTTTTACTTTTACTTGAGTACTTAGACTTAGTACTTTCAACAGCACTGGAGGAAAGATGCCAGGACCTGTCTGGGAAGATCACATGATGGAACAATATAGAGGCGACAGCAGTGTTAGAACCAAGATCCATGACACCCTCAGACTTCATTTCACTCTGGGGTTTGTTTTTCTCTTTATGTCATATTTTATATTTTATTTATAACATTTACATTTTGATTGCTCTGCAACAAGAGTCTCAGTGTGAGCTCTTGTATAAATTAATGATATGGTTTAAACAGAAAATATAATATCAAATTAGACCCAGATCTGAAGATCAAATGTGGTAACAACAAGGACAATTTTCTGAGACATTAATACAATTTTAAATTTAGCAGTAGATAAGAGGAAATTGAGAAAAAAAAGGTTGGACTTACAACAGTTTTATTCACAGGGGGAGGAACACCACCCTAAAGGAAAGAATCAGAGGAGAGATTCTAGAAAAGAGCTTCTCATGGGAAGGTCACAGAATAGCACAATCACTTTATCGAGGCAACAGCAGTGTTAGAACCGAGATCCATGACACACTGAGACTTCATGTCACTCTGGGGTTCCTTTGTTTACTTAGAGGGGCATAACCGAACGGGGCGCCAAAGTTTTCCTGAGGAAATTCTCGCAGGACGTCCCGGCGAAGGGGCGGGGAAACCCGTATTATCAAAACAAGATAGGCATCCATCTTTTCTTTCAATAATACGGTCGGGGACGCCCAAATCTTGAAATTTAAGTCGTCCCTAGAGATGGTCGTCCTTAGACTTGGTCGTTTCTGATTTTCGGCGATAATGGAAACTAAGGACGCCCATCTCAGAAACGACCAAATGCAAGCCCTTTGTTCATGGGAGGAGCCAGCATTCGTAGTGCACTGGTCCCCCTGACATGGCAGGACACCAGCCGGGCACCCTAGGGGGCACTGCGGTGGACTTCAGAAAAAGCTCCCAGGTACATAGTTCCCTTACCTTGTGTGCTGAGCCCCCCAAACCCACTACCCACAACTGTACACCACTACCATAGCCCTTATGGGTGAAGGGGGGCACCTAGATGTGGGTACAGTGGAAACAGTCCTGGTGTGAGCTCTTGTATAAATTAATGACATAATATGGTTAAGCACAAAATATAATTCCAAATCAGACCCAGATCTTATGATCAAATGTGGTTTCAACAAGGACAATTTTCTGAGACAGTAATACAATTTTAAATTTAGCAGCAGATGATAAAAAGAAATATGTGAAAAAAGAAAGTTTGGACTTACAACAGTGTTATTCACAGGGGGAGGAACACCACCCTAAAGGGAAGAATCAGAGCAGAGATTTTAGAAAACAGCTTCTCATGGGAAGGGCACAGAACAGCAAAATCACTTTATAGAGGCAACAGCAGTGTTAGAACCTAGCTGCATGATACCCTGAAACTTCATTTCACTCTGGAATTTGTTTTTCTCTGTATATCCTATTTTATTGATTTATTTATAACATTTACATGTTGATTGCCTTAGTGGCAGGAGTCTCATTGTGAGCTCTTCTATAATATAGGGGCCCTTTTACTAAGGTGCGCTGAAAAATGGGCTGCGCTAGTGCACATACAGATCCATTTTCAGCGCGCCTGTAAAAAAAGGCCTTTTTAAAATTTTTGCCGAAAAGGGACGTGTGGCAAAATTAAAATTGGCGCGCGCGTCCATTTTGGATCTGAGACCTTACGCCACCCATTGACTTAGCAGTAAGGTCTCACACGGTAACCATGCAGTAATTGTCTATGGACGTAGAATGACAATTATCACCCAGTTTCTGCCACATGTAGGAAAATATAAATTATTTTCCAGCGTGCATAGCGGATGCGTGTAAAAAAACAAAACTACCGCCCGGGCCATGCGGTACCAGGGTGTAACTCCAAATTGACACACATAGGATGCAAGCACACGCCTACGTGGCTTAGTAAAAAAGCCCCATGACAACATAAAATTAAGTTACTCACCTGTAGCAGGTGTTCACTGAGGATTGCAAGAGATATGTTCTCAGATGTGAGTGAGATCCACCAGTGGAGCCCCAGTGTGGATGCTGCCCAGTGTTGCTAAACTTCTAGAAGCCTTTGTTAGGCTCGCATTGCATAGGCACGAGTGGCTTCCCCCCTCCTGAGTTGCATGGGACCCACAGTTGGATAAAAAAGCATAAAGAATGCAACTCCTAAGGGAGTTGCATTCAGTATTATCAAGCCAGGTTTGTGTAATCACCTAGTATTCCAGTAAGATTCATTTTGCATAGTCTTTATTTAGTAGCAACCTATTTTGTATTTTTTTTAATTATCAGCAAGTTATATCTATATTGGACTTTGCTAAGCCTTGCTGCGGAGCCTTTAGATATATATATATATATATATATATATATATATATATATATATATATATATATATACTACTACTACTACTACTACTTGACATTTCTAAAGCGCTACTAGGGTTACGCAGCGCTGTACAATTTAACATAGAAGGACAGTCCCTGCTCAAAGGAGCTTACAATCTAAAGGACAAATGTACAGTCAGTCAAATAGGGGCAGTCTAGATTTCCTGAAAGGTATAAAGGTTAGGTGCCGAATATATATATATATATATATATATATATATATATATATATATATATATATATATTTCCTTTATCTATGAATAAATAATATATTCCATCTGTGGCTTTGGTTTCATTTCTTTAACAGCCAATTTGGTTAGGTGCCAAAGGGAGGTCCTATTTCCCCTAGCACGAGTCCAGAATATTTGCTTGGGCAGAGTTCTGACCCCTAGGACCTTGGCATAAATAATCTGTTGGGAGTTGGTTTCCTATAAGACTTATTTAGATTACCTACAAGACCTCAATCATATCTCCCCTCACCCGTCTCTTTTGCAAGCAGAAGAGCCCTAACCTCTTTAGCCTTTCCTCAAACGAGAGGAGTTCCATCCTCTTTATCTTTTTAGTTGCTCTTCTTTGAACCTTTTCTAATTCCGCTATATCTTTTCTGAGATATGGCAACCAGAACTGAATGCAATATTCAAGGTGCGGATGCACCCTGGAGCGATACAATGGCATTATAGTATTTTCAGTTTTATTCACCATCCCTTTACTAATAATTCCATGCATCTTATTTGCTTTTTTGGCCGACACCGCACACTGAGCTGAAGATTTCAGCGTATTATCTACAACACCCAGATCTTTTTCTTGAGCGCTGACCTCCAAAGTGGACCCTAGCAACGGGTACTTGTGATTCGGATTATTCTTTCCAATGTGCATCACCTTGCATTTGTCCACATTAAATTTCATCTGCCATTTGGCCACCCAGTTTTCCAATTTCCTAAGGTCTTCCTGCAAAATTTCACAGTCTGCATGTGTTTTAACAACCTTGAATAGTTTTGTATCATCTATAAATTTGATCACCTCACTCGTCGTTCCGATTTCCATATCATTTATAAATATGTTAAATAGTACCGGTCCCAGTACAGATCCCTGCAGCACTCCACTCTTCTCTATTGAGGGAAATGACCATTTAACCCTACCCTCTGTTTTCTGTCCAATAACCAATTCGTAATCCACACCAGAACATTGCCTCCTATCCTATTGTAGTTTCCTCATCTCAAAAGGCCGTTCACCTCTGAGCTCGGAGACAATTAAACTAACCTCGCCTCCGAAGCCCTAGACCAAGGAGGGGAAAGAAAACTAAAAGGATTTTAGGACCCAGTAACGAGACAGATGGTAAGTACAAGTTACTAGTTGTTTATTAAAACCCAATTTGGAGTATGGAAAAGGTGATTTTCTTAACACATTAGGTTCTTTTGTAACATAAAAATACATTTATACATAAACTAATAGGATACATTTTTCTAACAGGTGCAGCAGTAGAACAACAACAGTGAAACCAACAGACAAGTATTAACCAAAGTATCTTATTTGTTCTCTCTCAATCTCAGAGGCGTAGCCAGGTTTTGACATCAGGGGAAGCTGACTTTTGTAAAATAGGCGCCAGTGCGAGGCTGAAGGGCCTGGAGAGAGGAAAGGGTTAAAATCCTCATAGGCATACATGTGTGGTCAGTGACTGAGTTGTTTGGGGAGGCTAAGGTGGAGTGAGGTGGGCCTAGAGTGGGGTTGGGACAGGGCAGGACAGGGCTAGGTAAAATCCTTAGGGTGAAGGCAGCACCTTCCCGCCCGCTTCCCCCCCCCCCCCCCCATGGGTTCAGCACATCTCCCTTCTCCTCAATGAGTCCAGGACCTTATTCTCTCCATCCCCCTATAGCCTTTTATCTTCTTCCTCTCTCCCTGGTCCCCTCACCCATAGTCTGGCATTTCTTCTATCCCCCTACCCCTGCAGATCTAGCACCTGTCTCCTTCCTGCCCTCTTTCCCCCCCATGGGGTCAGCATATCTCCCTTCTCCCCAATGAGTCCAGGACCTTTCCGTCTTCTTCCCTGAGTCTCCCTGGAGTCCAGAACCTCTCCTTCTCATTCCCTCAACCCCCCATGAGTCCAGTAACTCTTCCTCTCATTCCCTCAGCCTCTCCTGAGTCCAGCAACTCTTCCTCTCATTCCCTCAGCCTCTCCTGAGTCCAGCAACTTTCTCTTTATCCCTCAGCCCCGTGCCCCCCCCCCCCACCCGTGAGTCCAGCACCACTTTCTTTTTATCTCTCAGGTGTCTCCTGAATCCAGCACAACTCTCAGTTTTTTCCTAGCCCTCCCTTGAGACCAACACTGCTCCTTTTTCCCTCAACCCCTATCCTGAGTCTAGCACCTTCTTCTTCCCTCAACCCCCCCCCCCCCTTTCCCACCTTCCCAAGTCCAGCACCTCTTTGTGTATTTGTGTATCTAAAATACACCTGGAGTATTGTGTTCAGTTTTGGAGGCCGTACCTTGCGAAGGATGTTACAAAAATGGAAGTGGTGCAAAGAAAAGCCACGAGAATGGTACGGGATTTGCGTTCCAAGACGTATGAAGAGAGACTTGCTGACCTGAACATGTATACCCTGGAGGAAAGGAGGAACAGGGGTGATATGATACAAATGTTCAAATATTTGAAAGGTATTAATCCGCAAACAAATCTTTTCCGGAGATGGGAAGGCGGTAGAACGAGAGGACATGAAATGAGGTTGAAGAGGGGCAGCCTCAGGAAAGATGTCAGGAAGTATTTTTTCACAGAGAGGGTGGCGGATGCTTGGAATGCCCTCCCACGGGAGGTGGTGGAGATGAAAATGGTAACGGAATTCAAACATGCGTGGGATATTCATAAAGGAATCCTGTGCAGAAGGAATGCATCCTCAGAAGCTTAGCCGAAATTGGGTGGCGGAGCAGGTGGGAGGAAGAGGGGTTGGTGGTTGGGAGGCGAGGATAGTGGAGGGCAGACTTATACGGTCTGTGCCACAGCCGGTGATGGGAGGCGGGACTGGTGGTTGGGAGGCGGGAAGTACTGCTGGGCAGACTTGTACGGTCTGTGCCCTGAATAAGGCAGGTACAAATCAAGGTAAGGTATACACATATGTTTGTCTTGTTGGGCAGACTGGATGGACCGTGCAAGTCTTTTTCTGCCGTCATCTACTATGTTACTATCCAGCTGATAATCGAAAGACAAAAACGCCTATATTGCGACCTAAATCAGGAGATAGGCATTTATCTCCCAAAAACGAATAACGCGGTATAATCGAAAGCCGAACTTGGACGTTTTCAACTGCACTCCATCGCGGAAGAGTACAAAGTTGACGGGGGCGTGTCAAAGGCGTGGTGAAGGCAGAACTGGGGCGTGGTTATTGGCCGATCAGAGATGGGCGCCTTTCGCCGATAATGGGAAAAAAATATGCGTTTTTAGCGAGAATTTAGGGCACCTTTCCTGGACCCTGTTTTTCCACGAATAAGGCCCCAAAAGGTGCCCTAAATGACCAGATAACCACTGGAGGGAATCGGGGATGACCTCCCCTGACTCCCCCAGTGGTCACAAAGCTCCTCCCACCACAAAATATGCCGTTTCACAACTGTTTATTTTCACCCTCAAATGTCATACCCACCTCCCTGGCAGCAGTATGCAGGTCACTGGAGCAGTTATTAGGGAGTGCAGTGGACTTCAGGCAGGTGGACCCAGGCTCATCCCTCCCCTACCTGTTACAATTGTGCTGCTTAATGCTTATTAGTCGTCCAACCCCCCAAACCCACTGTACCCACATGTAGGTGCCCCCCTTCACCCCTTAGGGCTATAGTAATGGTGTAGACTTGTGGGCAGTGGGTTTTGAGGGGGATTTGGGGGACTCAACACACAAGGGAAGGGTGCTATGCACCTGGGAGCTCTTTTACCTTTTTTATTGTTTTTGTAAAAGTGCCCCCTAGGGTGCCCGGTTGATGTCCTGGCATGTGAGGGGGGACAGTGCACTACGAATCCTGGTCCCTCCCACGAACAAATGCCTTGGATTTATTCGTTTTTGAGCTGGGCGCTTTCATTTTCCATTATCGCTGAAAAACAAAAACGCCCAGCTCACAAATTGTCGAATAAAACATGGACGTCTATTTTTTTCGAAAATACGGTTCGGTCCGCCCCTTCACGGACCCGTTCTCGGAGATAAACGCCCATGGAGATAGATGTTTTCGTTCAATTATGCCCCTCTATGTAACCTTCTACAAAACATGAAGTGAAGATGTGATTCTATGAGCCCCAATGAAAGGAGAGTTTAATTTTACTTCCATTTAGTTTCAATATATTCCATCAACTTTATAACACCTTCCCATGGCTGATTACAACGGTTAAGATGAACTCATCAAGAAACATGATATCCTCCCTGAAATTTCATCTGCATTGTATAGAGCAGTGTAGAAAAATGAGCAAAAAAATAGAGTTTTTAAGTGCTGTTTCTACCAGTCTCACTCATTTTTTTAAGCTCAATTTTTATTTCATATAATGAGCTAGATAGGCTCACTCACCCTGTCTTCTGCTTTTATCCAACTGCCTTGACTGATACGGTCTTCTGTTCTCAATCTAACCTTCTCCTCCCCTTCCAAACCCCTCAAACCTGCTTTTCTTTAGCAGCCCCTGCAGCGATAACAGGCTGCCTGGGCCGGTGTCCAATGCTTCCCTCTGCCACATCCCTGTCCCACCCTTGTGTACACAGCAAGTTGTGTCAGAGGGGCGGAGCAGAAGGAAGCACCAGACTCAGGCTCAGTGAAGCAGCCTGTGATCGCTGCAGGGAAAAAGCAGCAGGGAGAGGGAGGGGCTGCTAGAGAAAGCAGGTTTGTGGAACGGAGGGGGAAGAGAAAGCGAAAGCGCCGGTGTTAGTCTGCTAGGCTCGGGTGGGGGGAGACGGGAATATTTGAGGAAAGAAGAAGCTCAGGGACATTCGTTTTGGTACGATATGGGAAAGGGCAGAAGTGTTTGTCTGCAGCAAAGTTTAAAATAAGATCCATGCTGCTGTGTGGCGTTTCAGAAGCAGGTGAGGTAGGCGCCGTTTTCGTTTGTAATTTGATTAGGGGAGCGGCCGCTCCTCTTGCGCCCCACCTAGCTATGCCACTGCTCAATCTATAAATTTCCTTTATATTGTGTGTCTCAAGAATCAATTATTTTGAATTACTTTGTCTTTTAGGTGTGAACACCCAGATTCAGTCTCTACAACAGGTAAATCAGATTAAACTGTGACCTTTCAGTGTCCTTTTGCATAGGAGTGAAGACTTATCTTTGGCCCTTCTTAGGGCTTCTTCGTTCTTCCCCTTGCTTGTATGTTGGAGCTCAGGATCTTCTTTTTCAGTAGAGGAACCTACTGCCTCACCCTTTAAATTAAATATACAAAAAAACCTTCCTGACTAACAGCAGGACCAGCACTAGCTGGGATTCAGGGATAACTGTGGCTTGCTAACTAACAAAATAAATAATAATTGTATAACCTTAAATACTTTCTCTGTTCTTGTACTGAGTTCCATAACTAAGGAAGGGCACTCTTCATTAGATCTTGTAGTCACACTGCTCACAGCAACTTTGTCTCTCCAAACTCATGCAATCTTCCACTCTAGTGCACCAGCATGTGAGCACACATACTGCAAGCCCAACCTTAAGCTTGGAGACCAGTTTTCCTAGTGACTTAACTGGGATTACTCCACTTGCATAAACCTGTCTTACACAACCTTGCACAGGGTCTCTTCACCACAGTCTTAACTGTAAAAATTTTAAACAGCACACAAACAAAAAAACAGTTTAGTTCTTTCTTTCTCTTGTTCAAATCCAACACCTTTCACCTTCAGCACACTTCACCTGCATTCAGTGTTTCAGCACTAAACACTGGCAGAGAAATTCTCTTTCAGATACTTAAACAGTACCCAAAATAACATCAGTTTTAGAACTTTCTGTGCTCAAATCCAACACTTTTCACCTTCAACTCTCTTCACCTGCATTCAGGAATTCAAAGCTGACAGAAAAACTTACTTTCATACACTTTTCTGCCTAGAAATCCTGTCATGCACTCAGAGTTCTCCCAAACACATCTCTCCTCTTCAGTATCTTCAGTCCCTCCTCCACTTCCTGGCAAACTGTTGCCAAGGGACACTGGGTCTCTGAGTCACCAGCTCACCTCTGCTGGCCAATAAGGTGTCAAAACACAGGGTGTTTTCCTCATGGACACTAATTAAAATTTTTTCACAATCTCCATTTTGGAAAATAACTTTCCATAGGAAATAATGGAAAAGTTATATTTTTAGACAAAAACCCATAAAATGTCTATACAATCAGATCAAAATATCTTACAATCATTGGTGCCATCAAACTATACATACTGTGTATTTTTTATATGTTTAAACATACATTTAAATATATTTACAGACTTTTATTATAAATCTGTCAAAACTCTTATAAAACTAGAAATGTTCACTCAAAAAAACAAATCCAACACTCAGAGCATTGGGGCAAGTCGTAGACAGCGCAGCTCCATACAGGAAGTCCAGAACTGCTTCTGGAGTCACAGCCAGGGGCGTAGCCAGACTTCGGCGGGAGGGGGGGGTCCAGAGCCCAAGGTGAGGGGGCACATTTTAGCCCCCCCTGGTGCCGCCGACCCCCCCCCCACCGCCATTGCCGACACCCCTCTGCCGCCACCAGCACCACCACCAACAACTTTGACTCCCCACAGCCGACGACCCTCTCAAAACCCCCTCCCGCCGCCAACAACCCACCATCGTTGTCTGCTACCTTTGCTGGCAGGGGACCCCAACTCCCGCCAGCCGGTCTTCTTCCTTCATTTTGTTTCTGAGTCTGACGTCCTGCATGTACAACGTGCAGGATGTCAGACTCACAGAAACAGAACGAAGCCTTGCGATCTGCAGGGCTTTGTTCTGTTTCTGTGAGTCTGACGTCCTGCACGTTGTATGTGCAGGACGTCAGATTCAGAAACAAAACGAAGGAAGAAGACTTCGGCTGGTGGGGGTTGGGGTCCCCTGCCAGCAAAGGTAGCAGATGGCGTGTTGACGGCGGGTTGGCAGCTGGAGGGGGGGTTGAGAGGGCCATTGGCAGGGGGGTCCAGGTCCAAATCTACAGGGGCCCAGTCCCCCGTGGCCCCATAGTAGCTACGCTACTGGTCACAGCACTGGTCACCAACAATCTCTGGGAGCCCAGAGCCTCCCCCAGACCCCAGGTAAAAATAAAAAAATAAATATAACCCACCTGGTTACACTTTAGTTTTCTCAGGAGTCTCTCTTGAGGAACTTTATCAAAAGATTTCTGAAAATCTAGATACACTACATCAACCGGCTCACCTTTATCAAAGAAATGAAGCAAGTTGGTGAGGCAAGACTCCTTTGGCTGAACCCATGCTGACTCTGTCCCATTAAACTATGTTTGTTTACATGCTCTATAATTTTATTCTTTATAATAGTTTCCACTATTTTGCGCGGCACCAACGTCAGGCTTACCGGTCTATAATTTCCCAGATCACCCCTAGAATCCTTTTAAAAAATCAGAGTCACATTGGCCACCCTCCAATCTTCAGGTACTATGGACGATTTTAACGACAGGTTACATATTACTAACAGCAGATCAGCAATTTCATGCTTGAGTTCTTTGAGTACCCTTGGATGTATGCCATCCGGTCTAAGTGATTTACTAATCTTTGATTTGTCAGTTTGGCTCAGTACATCTTCCAGGTTCACCGATATTTCTTCCAATTCCTCTGCATCATCACCCGTGAAAACCATTTCCGGTACAGGCAGATCTCTTACATCTTTTTCCGTAAAGACAGAAGCAAAGAATTCATTCAGTTTCTCTGCTATGGCCTTGTCCTCCCTGAGCACCCCTTTTGCTCCTTCGTGATCTAACAGTCCCATGGATTCCCTCACAGGTTTTCTGCTTCTGATGTACCTGAAAAAGTTGTTACTGAGATAGCTTTTTATTGAACTAAATAATTTTTTTGAACTGACCTGAGAAAGAAGGTCTTATTTTCCATTTTTTATTTTATTTGTATTGATTAATTTTTAATTTAGTGAGTGGGATATATCAGTTTTTGAAATTCACATCTGCCATCTTTATATTTTGTAGTACAGTCTTACTATTATACTTTCTCTGGTGTTGCACTGTTTGCAGAGTCTGACTTCTTGGGGTTCAGATTAATTTTTGTCTATAAATTTATATTTTTAATTTAGGGTTATTTATTCTATATTTGGAGAGGGTCTATCTGTATTCTGCATGTGTGAAAGGGACCAAGTATTCTGTTAGCATTGAATGTCTGTGTAGGATTGATCTGTACTGATCCAGCTTGTTAGTTTTCCCAATAGGTATATTGAGCTACCACCCACTGCAGTATTTAAGGTGCTGTCTTTCCCTAGGTAGATCCTTGAATGACTCCTGAAAGTTAATCCTATTATGGTATGGTAGAATTGCTTTATAGGTTCTGAGTGACTTTTGTAGGGTTTTTTTTTAATTAATGCCTAGTACTAGGTTTTGGATTTAGATCTGGATTTAGCTCACACCTTTCTCAGTAGTAGCTCAAGGTATATTACTGTCCCGGGAAGTCTCACAGTTTAAATTTGTACCTTAAGAAAAAAGAGTTAAGTGACTTGTCCAAGATCTGAAGGAGCAGCAGTGGGATTTGTATCCTGGCTTCCTTGGTTCTCAGCCTGTTGCTCTAATCGTAGGTACAACTAATACAGTTAATATATATTCCAAACATGTTTAGCGTTTCAACGATAAATATCAGCAGTTCTGAAGCATGGTGACTGTCCATTTGGCAAACTACCAATCATTTTATGGTTGCCAGTAACCATAGGATTTCTGTTACATTGCTGCTGAACATCACTGTTCACATGGCTAACAGGAAGATAATGAACTGGAGTGCTAGGGCTGACTAGGAGGCAAGTGTTTCTATCCTGTTTAATATGTTGTATTATTATGTGTCCATTTTGGGTCTGCAAGCTTACCACCAGCCATTGACCTAGTGGTAAAATCTCATGTGGTAACCAGGTGGTAATGACCTACGTGCGTCAAATGCCACTTGGCGCATGTCCTATATGCGCATCTGAAAATAAAAATGATTTTTCAGCCGCTTGTATCGGACGTGCGCCAAAAATGAAATTACAGCAAGAGCCACGCGGTAGCTGGGCGGTATCTCCATTTTGGCGTACGCTGGGTGTGCATAGACGCTTACATGGCTTAGTAAAAGGGTCCCTTGGAGGCATATTTTCAAAGCCTTACAAAGTTCCATAGGTTACTGTCCGCCTTATTTTCGAAAGTGATGGGCGCCCAGATTTCGACCCAAATCGGCAGATGGGCGTCTTTCTCCCATGGGCGCCCAAATCGGTATAATCGAAAGCTGATTTTGTGCGTCTTCAACTGCAATCTGTTGCGGAAATGGCCAAAGTTGATGGGGGCATGTCGGAGGTGTGGTGAAGGCGGGACTGGGGCGTGTTTATCGGCCGAGGAGAGATGGGCGTCCTCGGCCGATAATCGAAAAAAGAAAGGCGTTTTTAGCGCGAATGTGGGTCACTTTTTTGGACCCTTTTTTTCCACAAAGTCCCAAAAAATGCCCTAAATGACCAGATGACCACCGGAGGGAATCGGGGATGACCACCCCTGACTCCCCCAGTGGTCACTAACCCCCTCCCACAAAAAAAAGAACTTTAAAAAATATTTTTTTCCAGCCTGTATGCCAGCCTCAAATGTCATACCCAGCTCCATCACAGCAGTATGCAGGTCCCTGGAGCAGTTGTTAGTGGACTTCAGCCAGGTGGACCCAGGCACATCCCCCCATACCTGTTACACTTGTGGTGGTAAATGGGAGCCTTCCAAACCGCCCCCAAAACCCACTGTACCCACATCTAGGTGCCCTCCTTCAGCCATAAGTGCTATGGTAATGGTGTAGAGTTGTGGGGAGTGAGTTTTGGGGGGGATTTGGGGGGCTCAGCACCTAAGGGAAGGAAGCTATGGACTTCAGAGGTAGTTAATTTTAGTTTTTTAATTGTTACAAGTGCCCCCTAGGGTACACTAGTATTTTAACAACAGATCTGGGACCCCAGGTTCCATTAGAGACCAGACTCTCACTGCACAGCATCGGGGCGCTTGAAAGGAGGCACAGGCACCCTTTTATAGAATCGCCCCCGTACCCCTTAATTCTATAAAAGTTGCCAAAAATTGCACACGCAATTTAATTAAATAACAAACTAATCAGCGCCAATAATTAGCCTTTTAATAAGCAATTATCGGCATGAATTAGATTTAATTGAAATATACATGTGTAAATTTAGGCGCAGTTTACACACGAGTAAAAAAGGGGCGTAGAAATGGAAGGGTCAAGGGCAGAACGAGGGTGTTCCTAGCATTTACGTGTGTTGCTATAGAATGAGGGGGGATAAGTGCATATACTTGAATGGCTGCTCCTAAAATTAAGCACAATTCCCGAGCATAAACACTATTCTATAAACCATGCCTAACTTTAAGTCTGGCTTATAGAATTACCGCCCGGGGGCACGCGCTAGCCAGGCGGTAGTTCCAAATTGACACACACTGGACATGCATATTTCTATTTATTACCTTTAAAAGTGGACTAACACGGCTACCGCATCACTTTACTTTTTTCATGTATAATTTGAAAATGATGTAAACATTTGCCTATTTAATTGTATATCAATAAACTAGAAATAACCTGCTAGCCCAGTACTGAGAGCCCCTGCCCTACCTCTGACAATGCACCTCAGTCCTGCACCTTGTTATTCCAGTAGTGAAACCTTCCCACCAGTGGCGTAGCGGGGGTGGTTGCCACCCGGGGCGGATCGCCACCCTTTGAACAGCCATTCTTTTCTTCCAGCACCACACAACTCACAGTGAGTTTGGACTGGATGGAGATCCCTTGATCTTGTGAGGATAGAGTGCGATTTGGGACAGCACAGCCCAAACTCTCTCTGTGGTGCAGGTATTAGACAGAATTAGGCTTGCCAACTGGCTCCAGATTTGTCTGATAGGGTTGATCTGGTCCTGGGTTTGCCTCATTGCATGCAGGGACTTGTAGTTCTGACATCTCATTTGAATTCCACAAGAAAAACAAGAGCCCTATGTTGTAAGGGCACACAAAAATGGCATTGCACATAGATGCAAGGGGGCATTCACATGGGCAGATTATAGGGAGGGCTGCCACTTACTTGTGCAATTTCTAGAATATAGGTATGTGGCTGGTGAACTACAGGTGTGTCTAAATGTAAGGCACGTCAATAGGATGCCCGGTTGGTGTCCTGGCATGTGAGGGGGACCAATGCACTATGAATCCTGGCCCCTCCCACGACCCAATGCTTTGGATTTGGTCGTTTTTGAGCTGGGCGCCTTCGGTTTCCATTATCGCTGAAAAACGATACCGCCCAGCTCAAATCCGCACAAATCCGATGCATTTGGCTGGCACAAACCGTAGTATTGGAAAAAAGATGGACGCCCATTTTTTTCCAAAATACGGTTTGCCCCGCCCCTTCATGTACCCGTTCTCGGAGATAGACGCCCATGGAGATGGGCGTTCGCGTTCAATTATGCCCCTCCACTGAACTTTGTAAGGCTAAGTGCTTTGAAAATGAGCCCCCGTGTGCATATTACTATCAGTAACACACCAGAGCAACACACTGAAGGGATCCTTCTCTGCTGTGTTCAAATGTAACCTCCACTCTCCCTTTATTGCTAATCTAATGTCGCCCTTCCCCCCTTTCCCAAGGATTGTTTTCCCTATTTTTTTAAATTGTGTATTTGTTTTATTTTTTACTTAATTGTACACTGCTGTGATCTTGTTTTATAGCCAGGTGGTATAACAAATTCAATAAACTAACTGTGTCTGAAATTGCCTGTCCTCCGCTGACTATGGCCACCAGCATCACACAGAAGTTGAAGATATCCTGTATCATAAAGGAAAGACATGTGCCCCAATTTCAAGAACCATGTGGTATTGGCAGCCTGACTCAGAAGAGGACAGGCAGAGCAGCAGGAATTAAAAAAAAAACAACCCTCCTGTCCCTCTGCAGCTGATTTAGAAGTAACAGGAAAAAGACAGGAAAATTGGCCAACCCAGCCCACCCAGATCTGATGCCCAAATGTGGAAAGAAATTTTTCAGAGAGCGTAACACAATTTTAATTTTGATATAAGTTGATAAGAAGAAATATAATAAAGAAAAGTTTGGACTTACCAGAATGTTACCCACAGAGTCAAGAATACCACCCTATAGGAAAGAATGACAGCACTGATTTTAGAAAGAGCTTCTCATGGGAAAATCATAATTTCCCCCCAACATGATGGAAAGAGACCATTAGAAAGACTATAAGCCATTCAGTAAGCTTATAAAGCAGAGCCATACACATATGATATGGAAAATATGTTGGGGGAAAATATATGTTGGGGGAAAATTGTTCTGACTCTAATCTCAAAATATCCAAGAGGCAATTTACAAGATGTTAGAAATTACCAACCTGTTGCTTCTATTCCACTATTTGTAAAACTGATGGAAGGATATGTGGCTAGGGTGTTAGATAATTATCTAACAACCTAGCCACAATATTTTGCAATATTTAATTTTGCATCCATCTCAATCTGAATTAAAAAAAAATCAGAACACTGAAACAGTAGTAGGGGCTTTGATTGCATAAGGAAGATTTGTTAAGCCAAGGCCAGAATGCCATTGTTATTCAATTTGATCTTTCTTCAGCATTCAACTTAGTTGAACAAGATCTTTTGTTGTTAAGGCTGAGTGATCTGGGTATTGGCGGAAATGTATTGAATTGGTTAAAAGACTTTCTGTCAACTCGAAGTTATATGGTAAAGATAAATGACACTCCTTCCATGAGTTGGAGCCCAGGGTGTGGCGTACCTCAAGGTTTGGCCTTGTCCCTTTCTTTGTTCAATATACTGCTCCAACCTTTAGGTACAGTGTTGGAACAATTCAGAATATCATTATCTTGTTGTTGGTCTCTGATTGGTGGGACACAACAGAGGGAATGCTTCCGGGGTTGGCCAAAGCAGCTTGTTTTCTTTGTTGAGGCTGCTGGCGACCCATAGCAATGCTGGAGGATCGACAAGGTGGGGAGGGTGAGAGAGATATCAGACTTTGCAGGGCAGGCAGGGGGAAGAGGGAGATATTCTGGACTGTGAGCACTGAAACTGGGGTAGCAAAGGGGAGACATACTTTGAATCAAAGCAGGAGCAGGACTCAGAAATACACACAGTTGCAGCAGCAGAAGCAAGTAGAATACTCGGGGGGGCAGGCCCTTTTTTCGGGAGGGGGGCTACTTTGTCAGGGGCCAAATTGTGGACAGGCCCTTTTGTCAGGGGCTGATTTTGTTGGGGGCTTTTTTGTCTGCTTTTTTTTGATGGAGCTATTTTGTATTTGAGCCTTTTTGTTGGGGCTTTTTTGAACAGGTACCCTAAATAAATGTATAAACAAATTATAATAAAAAGTATATATATATATATATATATATATATATATATATATATATATATATATATATATATATATATATATATGTAATACCCCATGATATAGGTACATAAGAACATAAGAATTGCCATACTGGGACAGACCGAAGGTCCATCAAGCCCAGCATCCTGTATCCAGCTGGGGCCAATCCAAGTCAGAAGTACATGAAAGAAAGTCATAGAGAAATAAACTATTTTGTCAAAAATTTCCCAAAGTGCACATCAAGGGAAAGAGAAAGGATAATATCAAGGAAAGCAAACTAAAAGTCAGTCAGATTAGAAATCAAAGATGACGTAATAAATCCCAAACCCTTACTTCTTCTTATGAGCTAAAACAAATTTCTCCAGATGCAAATAATGGGCCCAATATTCAGCTTGGGGGGTAAGTGGTATGTAAGCTTTTCACAGTCACAGGCTGAACAGACCTCGGATATTTAAGGCCGGGGCACATGCGGCTGCCAGCATTGAATATCCAGGTATGTGCAGTCACCCAGAAGTTAACAGGACAACGGCCAATATTCAGACTGATGCCTGGTTAACTCAGTGCACATAGCTGAAGGCAACAGAACAGCACAATCACTTTATAGAGCAAACTCTACTACTACTACTACTTAGCATTTCTATAGCGCTACAAGGCATACGCAGCGCTGCACAAACATAGAAGAAAGACAGTCCCTGCTCAAAGAGCTTACAATCTAATAGACAAAAAAATAAATAAAGTAAGCAAATCAAATCAATTAATGTGAACGGGAAGGAAGAGAGGAGGGTAGGTGGAGGCGAGTGGTTACAAGTGGTTACGAGTCAAAAGCAATGTTAAAGAGGTGGGCTTTCAGTCTAGATTTAAAGGTGGCCAAGGATGGGGCAAGACGTAGGGGCTCAGGAAGTTTATTCCAGGTGTAGGGTGCAGCGAGACAGAAGGCGCGAAGTCTGGAGTTGGCAGAAGTGGAGAAGGGAACAGATAAGAAGGATTTATCCATGGAGCGGAGTGCATGGGAAGGGGTGTAGGGAAGGACGAGTGTGGAGAGATACTGGGAAGCAGCAGAGTGAGTACATTTATAGGTTAGTAGAAGAAGTTTGAACAGGATGCGAAAACGGATAGGGAGCCAGTGAAGGGTCTTGAGGAGAGGGGTAGTAGAGTAAAGCGACCCTGGCGGAAGACGAGACGGGCAGCAGAGTTTTGAACCGACTGGAGAGGGGAGAGGTGACTAAGTGGGAGGCCAGCAAAAAGCAGATTGCAGTAGTCTAAACGAGATGTGACAAGGGTGTGGATGAGGGTTTTGGTAGAGTGCTCGGAAAGAAAGGGGTGGATTTTACGGATGTTGTAAAGAAAGAAACGACAGGTCTTGGCAATCTGCTGGATATGAGCAGAGAAGGAGAGAGAAGAGTCAAAAATGACCCCAAGGTTTCGAGCTGAGGAGACAGGGAGAATGAGAGAGCCATCAACAGAAATAGAAAACAGGGGGAGCGGGGAGCTGGGTTTGGGGGGGAAAATGAGAAGCTCGGTTTTGGTCATATTTAAGACATGCTGAGACTTCATTTCAATCTCTGGCTTTCTTTTACTTTATAACCCTCCATTTTGACACACCAAGAGAAGGGCGTCTCACACAAAATAGTATCCCATATCAGACCCAGATCTGATGAACAAACTGAACCATGACCAGCAGCAGGCGCTCTCTCCCACCCTGGCTTTTAAATTCCAATGCCAACTTGGTTTAGTGTTATAGAAGAGAATAAGAAAAACTAAGAAAAGGAATCTTTAACTCAGTTGTCAATGGAAAACTGAATCAGCCTAATGTGGTATCCACATCGGCTCACTGAATATACAGTCATAGCAGAATGTAACATATAGAGGGTAATTCTATACAGAGGTTCCTATAATCAGATGTGTAGAAAGCGCCTATCTGGAACCTATGCTATAAAGCAAAGTAGGTGCTTATTTTCCTTTGCACAATACTAGTGTAACCAGATGTATGTGTGTGTCTATTTGTTTAAGCATGGACACTTACACCAGCTGTACAGCTGGGGTAATTCTATAAAGGACACTTAAAGTTAGGCTCCGGGATGATGCGTTGCATTATAGAATAGGGTTAAGTCCACATTTACACACCTAGCTTTAGATTTGAGCACGTATGCTAGTTCAATGGCTGGTGTAAATGCTCATGCATAAATGATAGTATTCTGCAACTAGCGTGTGTAATGGCCTGACATACCCTCGACTCGTCCATGCTCCTCCCAGATCCACACCCCCACTTGCAGTTGCATGGATGGATTTTGGGTTTGTAGCTTATAGAGTAGCAACTAATGGAAGAAGTAACTAACTTGCTGGTCACACATACACAAGGAGTGACACCGGCTGCACATACTATAGCAGGACATGTTTATCCACTCCTACCCTAGCTAAGATAATATTCAATCACCTTTCTGACCTTAAGTGCAACTTTCTTTAAATTAGTCCCTTTATTTTCTAACTCCTGTTACCCTCTCTTATCTATCTATCTATCTATCTATCTATCTATCTATCTATCTATCTATCTATCTATCTATCTATCTATCTATCTATCTATCTATCTATTCAAATGCTTTATTGCATATTGTGTTGACATTGTAATATATCATAGTATGCTATACGTTGTATTATTATATGAATATTTGTACTGCTATAATTGTCTATTGCTTATGTTTCACTTATTCTTGCTGTACACTGCCCTGAGTGAATTCCTTCATAACGGCGGTAAATAAATCCTAATAAATAAATAAAGGCAGTTATGCATGTAACTGCTAATTAGTCCTGGTTAAAACCAATTAGTTTAAGTAGCATATGTAATTGACCCTATTTTATAACTGCACAACCAGATTATTATTTATGCGAGTATATGTTTACATAGCCAAGTAAACAACCAGAATACTGACATTTTTGGTCGTCCTTGCCAAAGGGTTCCTTAGAGAATGACTTCCTAACTGGAAAAAAAACAACAACAGTGCAGTACTAGCATACCAAGGAAGGGGTGGTGGGGCCAGTCTGCTCCGAGTGCAAGCAGCAAAGAGGTGCGTGACGAAGGCACATGACTGTCAGCTCTGCCGATCCCCTGCCTCCTCTGACATCAACTTCCTGTTCCGGGGCAGGGGACCAGCACAGCTGACAGCCACGCGCCTGCTCAGTGACCCCCTTGCTCAGAGGAGGTGGGTGCCATTTAATCCCCGGATTCAGTATCCACCTATATCGGTTAAAGAAACTACAACATCTTTAGGGGTGATATGGGACTCGAAGCTTTCATTTGTGCATAGAATTTCAAATATAGTTAAGACCTTTTTTTTTTCTTAAGGAAAATTAGATCTTTGATGCAGTTTTGGATTAGGAAAGCAAAGAATATTCTTTTGCATGCTTTGGTTATAAAATGGATAGATTACTGTAATTTATTATTGGAGGGGAGTCCCTGCAGTTGATAGAAAACACAGGAGTAAGACTGCTACATAATTTTGATGGGGTGTATATCCCATCACACGAACGTAAATCCATTCTGCAACAGATGGAAGTGGTAATGAATGTTATGACTTGGGAAGTGAGCCCTTGTGCCCCGACTGAGCACGGCGTAGATGGAATGACACCGCACTCGGTCAGGCAGCCAGACAACCCCTAGCTTCACCTGGGCAGCAACCGCCGTTCTCCAGGAGTTGAGCCCCCAGGTGCAGGCGGCCACCAGGATTTCCGGAACCGGCGGAGTTGAGCAGCCACTGACCAGACAGGCAGGAGAGCAGGCACAATCCAGGACCTAGGGAAGCAGCAATACCACGGATAGTCAGGATTCTGTCCAAGGTCGTGGCAGGCAGCAACACAGCGGATAGTCAGGATTCAGTCCAGGGTCTAGGCAGGCAGCAACACGGCGGATAGTCAGGATTCAGTCCAGGGTCTAGGCAGGCAGCAATCAAAGAGAAGTCAGGATATAGGCAAAGACCAAAATTCACTAAGACACCAGGAAACACCACGAACTCCACCGAAGTTGAAGCCAAAGCAAAATGCAGACTGAGTTCTGCTCTTAAGTAGGCCTCTCATCAGAGGATCCCTGCCACAGCTGTCAGGCGAGGACTCTCATTGGGCACACCCCCTAAGGATGAGCTTCCCAAGATGGCCGCTTCTCAGGAACAGATACAAATGAACTTCTCAAGATGGCCGCCCTCAGGAACTGATCAAATGCACCTCTCAAGATGGCTGCCCCTCAACTGAACCTTCCAAGATGGCCGCCGCCAGGAGCAGCCAGGTAGGAGTGTAACAATGAAGGAGTTACAATGCCTGGCCAATGGATTGCAACAGACTGTGACCTGACAGGACTCTGAGGTGGGCTGGACTAGTGGGATCCCAGGGCCAAGCTCCATGGATTGGACAAAGGGACTGACTTTGACCAAGTTGGGATCTGGGGATGACACAGAGGAACACCTGACTACTTTTGAAAGAATAGTCACAGTGGCCTGATGGCTAGTGGAGCAGTGGGTTATCAGACTGGCCCCATATTTAACAGGAGAAGCCCAGACAGCCTATAGAGCATTGGATGCCAGAAAAGTAATGGACTATAAACAAGAACAGACTACAATCCAGGACCCAGTGGTGTAGGAAGGGGGGGCGGTGGGGCGGTCCACCCCGGGTGCACGCCGTTGGGGGGGTGTCGACTCCGCTGGTTCACTGCTCTCTCTGCCCCAGAACAGGTTACTTCCTGTTCCGGGGCAGAGAGAGCAGGGAACCAGCAGAGCCAACGCAGCTCCCAGCGATGACGTGTACTCGGAGTGGAGCGCCAGTGGTAAGAATGCGCTCCAAGGGGGGGGGGGGTGCACGCCGAGGGGGGGGGGTGAGCCCTGCTGCACCCGGGGGGGGGGGGGGGTGGGTGCACAGCGGCGACCTGCCCCGGGTGTCAGCCGCCCTCGCTACGCCACTGCCAGGACCAATTATTCTCCCCTGAGTAATACAGGAAGAAGTTTAGGAGAAGAGAATTTCAGAAGAGTGAATGGCCAAAGGCAGTAGAACAGAATCTTATAGATTGGGCCAGCTGGTGGTTAGAACCTGAGTGGCAGGGGATGTAGTAAAGATAATTGTTTTGGAACACTTTTTGACCATTTTACCTTCTCCAGCCAAGGATCATACGGCAAGGATCAAAGACAGTAGAGGAAAATACAACCCTGGCTGTGCATTATTTAGAAGCCAAAGGGATGGGGAATGGGAAACAGGGAGAACCATCCCTAAGGAACGTTTTCCCCTTGTAAAACTTTGGGATTGATGGAAATTGTCAAGGAGGAGAAGGCGAAACCCCCTGAAGTGAAGGAGGGGTAACCCCAGGGGATATAGGAAAGGGTCAGTGGGAACTCCCAGGTAGTGGCCCTCATCATTACTATGTATTTTTTCATATGGCATATGCATAGAAAGGTGCCTTGGTTTACTGGGGCCCATTTATTAAAACAAACAAACAAACAAACAAACAACAGCAAACCCGCACCCCCCCACACACAAAAAAAGTTCTTCACAAAAGGGGAGAAGCTGCCCATAGTGACCAATGAAGTTTCATCTTTTATTCTTTGGGGAATTTAACAAGGAGTCCTGATTGGTCAGTGTGGCCAAGTTCTCCACTTTTGTGCAGAACTTCCTTTCCCTCTGTCTTTATAAATGGACTTCCTCTGTAAGACTCATTGTTTATTTTCGCAGTTTGTAAGAACAACATACCACCTGTCAAGGAGTCAGACAGTTTATAGAAGAGTAAATATAACAGACATGTGAACTGTGTCTTGTTCTGTATGCCACTTCCAATGAACTATATCCAGCTTATTTTCGAAAGAGAAGGGCAGCCATCTTCCGACACAAATCGGGAGATGGCCGCCCATCTCTCAAGGACGGCAAAATCGGCATAATCGAAAGCCAATTTTCGCCGGCCTCAACTGCAGTACGTCGCAGGGGCAGCTAAAATGAAAGGGGGCGTGTTGGAGATGTAGCGAAGACTGGACGGGGTCGTGCTTAACACATGGCCGCCTTCGGCCGATAATGGAAAAAAAAGGCCGGCTCTCACGAGCATTTGGCCGACTTTACTTGGTCCCTTTTTTTTCAGGTCCAAGTCCCAAAAAAGTGCCCGAACTGCCCAGATGACCACCGGAGGGAAATGGGGATGACCTCCCCTGACTCCCCCAGTGGTCACTAACCCCCTCCCACCCTCAAAAAATAAACTTTTAAAACTTTTTTTGCCAGCCTCTATGCCAGCCTCAAATGTCATACTCTGGTCCATCGCAGCAGTATGCAGGTCCCTGGAGCAGTTTTAGTGGGTGCAGTGGACTTCAAGGCAGGTGGACCCAGCCCCCCCCCTACCTGTTACACTTATGGTGGTAAATGTGAGCCCTTCAAAACCCACCCAAACCCCACTGTACCCACATGTAGGTGCCCCCCTTCACCCCTTAGGGCTATGGTAGTAGTGTATAGTTGTGGGAAATGGGTTTTGGGGGGCTCAGCACCGAAGGTAAGGGAGCTATGTACCTGGGAGCAATTAATGAAATCCACTGCAGTGCCCCCTAGGGTGCCTGGTTGGTGTTCTGGCATGTCAGGGGGGCCAGTGCACTACGAATGCTGGCCCCTCCCACGACCAAATGCCTCGGATTTCGCCGGGTTTGAGATGGCTGCTCTCAGTTTCCATTATTGCTGAAAACCGATGCCGGCCATCTCAAAACCGGCCAAATCCAAGGCATTTGGCCGGCCCCAATCGTATTATCGAAACGTAAGATGGCCGCCTATCTTTTTCGATAATACGGTCGGGTCCACCTCTTTGCGGCACCAGCCAAATATGGTTGCCCATGTAGATGGCTGGCGCCGTTTGATTATGCCCCTCCACGTGTTATATATGTTGCCAGGTTACTTAACTGTTTAATAATAAAATGTTTATTACAAAATCTCTGCTGATTAGAAGTCGGGGGTATTCGGTTGAAATTTGTTTGACTTAGGGGGTACTTGGCTTGAAGAAGTTGGGAAACACTGCGGGGGCCCTTTTACTAAGGTGCGCTGAAAAATGGCTTGTAGTAGTGTAGGCATGGGTTTTGCGCACATGCCAATCCATTTTTCAGCGCGCCTGTGAAAAAGGCCTTTTTTCCCCCCAAAATGGACGTGCGGCAAAGTCAAAATTGCCACGCGTCCATTTTGGGTCTGAGACCTTACTGGCAGTCATTGACTTAGCGGTGAAGAATCCAGGTGGTAATGACATACGCTTGTCAAATGCCACTTGGCGCATTCCGTTACACGCGTCTGAAAATAAAAAATATTTTTCAGACGCGCACCAACAATGAAATTACCGCAAGAGTCATGCAGTAGTCAGGTGGTAACTCCGTTTTGGTATGTGTTGGGCATGTGTAAACGCTTACGCGGCTTAGTAAAAAGGCCCCTGTGTTAGCCGGCACTGAAAACAACAAGGAAATTCGACACAGAAGCCCAGACATGACCCAGCACTGAAGTTCCAGACATAACACCAATGGTTGAGTGTGGCTGGCTGAATATTGACCCTATTGTATTTTGAATTCTTGTTCTTTTTTTTTACTTGCTGATCCTCCTCCAGCTGCTTCACTCTGCTTTAGGTTTACCTTCCTCTTAATAGATATATTCTATTAAGATATTGGACAAGTTGTTTTCCCACCAACCTACTTTAGAGTAGAATAGATATAAGACGATGCCATTCTTATCATCATTTTCGAGACTCTGTCAAAACATTTCATTTCAAAGATTTTTTAAAATGGTAATTTGACCTATTATTTTGGTTTGGTTCAATTTTTTATGATGTGCGTGTTTTAAATTTTATAATTTTATTTCTTGATTCTAATTTGATTTATAGTTAAAGGGCCCTGTTTACTAAAGAGTGCTAAGGGTGTGATACTGTTTTTAATGCGTGCTACACATTAGCATGTGCTAAACGCTAAAGACAATATATATTCCTATGGGTGTCTCTAGCGTTTAGTGCGTACTTATTTTAATGCACACTAAAAATGATTGCACGGCTTAATAAACAGGACCCACAAATTTTTTATTGATAACTGAAGATTTTTGAGTTTTTGTTATCAATAGAAATCAAACAAAATAAAACATGGAAAAGAAAATAAGATGATACCTTTTTTATTGGACATAACTTAATACATTTCTTGATTAGCTTTTGAAGGTTGCCCTTCTTCGTCAGATCGGAAATAAGCAAATGTGCTAGCTGACAGTGTATATAAGTGAAAACATTCAACCATTACTATGACAGTCTGACAGGGTGGGAGAATGGGGGTGGGTAGGAGGTATGCATGGGGACATCAAAGCATATCATTGATATTCCAACAGGATGGGTGTGGATAGGTGAGGGGTGGGGTGATCAACAGAGACATACAGCTTTGTGGTTCATAATGGGCTAGGAACCCCAGATCCTTGTTAAGTCCTTTCTGTTGGGTGTTCAAATATTCAATCATTCTGACTTCAAAGGTCTTACGTTCTTGTATGGTTTTAAACTTAAAATAAATGATCAAATCAGAACCTGTTTTGATGATCAAATGTGGTAACAAAATTTGTCTGAGCCAATAACACAATTTTTAATTTAGCAACAGTTGATAAGAAGAAATATGAAAAACAAAATTTGGACTTACCACAGCGCCACCTACAGAAGCAAGAGCACCACCCTAAAAGAAAGAATCAGGAGATTTTAGAAAACAGTTTCTTATGGGAAAGTGACAGAATAGCACAGTCATTTTATTTAGACAACAGCAGTGTTAGAAAAAAGAGCTCCTTGACACTATGAGACTTCATTTGAATCTTTTTTTTTTTGTTTGTTTGTTTATTTTATAACTTTTCTATTTTGAGTCTCTGGGGGGAGGAAACAGCCAGTGTTATCTCTTTTAAAAAATAATGATATCATATATTCACACATAAAATGATATCCTATTTCGAGAAGGAGAGTCTGGCCGTGCGAGCAGAGCTGCAGGTTTAAGCAGCAGTGCAGAGTGAGCAGATGGCACCAGACAGCATGGGTGGAATGATGGAGCAGTGTCTTTCCAGGTGGGAGGGAGGCCTGGCAAGTCTCAGCGGCTAGCCAATAAAGCTGCAGAGGTAGACCACAGACCCTCTAGGACAGTCCAGTTGTGCTACAGCCCATGGGTAAGACTTGGAACATACTGGGGACGAAATTGGAAGAACAACTAGTGATGGGATATAGGGGTGATAGTACTACTCCCTATTTCATTGGTAATGTTCTGCTGGGGTAAGTACCACGACTTATCTGCATGATTAATTGATGTGGTACTGAAACAAATTGCATGAGATATACTTGTTGTTTATAATAGATATGTTCATTGGGACCGATATTCAGCCAGCAGCAGGCAGTGCTTTTCCCCTCTGCTGACGGCATAAAACCCAGATTCTCAATGTCAGGACATTTCCGGCAACCGGCTCTGATTATCCGTGGTTTTTAACCGCTAAAAACATTAACTGGTTTTGTCGATATTCGGGGTTAACCGGTTAGCTTTTTAGTGGTTAAAGACAGGACAGCTATTTATACAGTCCTATTTAGCCACCAAACTTATCCAGTTAGGCGCTGAATATCAGTAACTAACCTGATAAGTAATGCAATATAGCTGGTTATGCACTAGGCGCAAAATGGCAATATTCAGCGGAGATAACCTGTTATGTCTCACTGAATATTAGTAGTTAGGCATGATATAATATTTAACCAGCCAATGGCCGTGTCTGTCAGTTTAAATATCTTTGAATATCGGGGAAGATAGAGTTTAATATTTTCACTATTTATTTGTATTGTTAGATACGTATAAATTGAATAAACGTGTAAATACTTTTAGTCAGCCTTCTTCACAGTCACACTGCCTTCTGATTTTTTCCTAGTGGAAGGGAGGTTATTGATGGTAAGAAAGAGAAAATACAATTTTTAATTTGGCAACTGTTGATAAGAAAAAATATGAAAAACGAAATTTGGACTTACCACAGCGCCACTTGCAGGAGCAAGAGCACCACCCTAAAAGAGAGATGAGATTTTAGAAAACAGAAAGGTCACAGAATAGGACATTCTTTTTTTTTAGGCAACAGCAGTGTTAGAAAAGAGCTCCATGACACTGTGAGACTTCATTTCAATCTTTTTTGTTGTTGTTGTTTATTTTATAACTTTTCCATTTTGAGTTCCCAGGGGGAGGAAGCAGCCTGTGTTATCTGTTGTACAAAGAAATGGTATCATATGTTTACACATAAAATGATATCCTATATCAGATCAGATTTGTGTCGGAAGATGGGCGTCCTTCTCTTTCGATTATGACGCTGATAGTAAATTTTTTGTAGGTATATTAAAAGCAGGAAGCCGGCAAAAGAATCGGTTGGACCACTAGATGACCGAGCAGTAAAAGGGGCGATCAGGGAAGACAAAGCCATAGCGGAGAGATTAGATGAATTCTTTGCTTCGGTCTTCACCGAGGAAGATTTGGGTGGGATACCGGTGCCAGAAATGGTATTCAAAGCTGACGAGTCAGAGAAACTGAATGAAATCTCTATAGACCTTGAGGATGTAATGGAGCAATTTGACAAATTGAAGAGTAGCAAATCTCCTGGACCAGATGGTATTCATCCCAGAGTACTGATAGAACTGAAAAATGAACTTCCGGAGCTATTGTTAGTAATATGTAATTTATCCTTAAAATCGAGCGTGGTACCAGGACATTGGAGGGTGGCCAATGTAATGCCGATTTTTAAAAAAGGTTCCAGAGGAAATCCAGGAAATTATAGACCGGTGAGTCTGACGTCAGTGCTGGGCAAAATGATAGAGACTATTATAAAGAACAAAATTACAGAGCATATTCAA
Organism: Microcaecilia unicolor; assembly: GCF_901765095.1. NCBI lineage: Eukaryota > Metazoa > Chordata > Amphibia > Gymnophiona > Siphonopidae > Microcaecilia > Microcaecilia unicolor. Next base: position 639,614,205 of record NC_044031.1, read on the forward strand.
AAGCATGGATTAATGAGACAAAGTCAACATGGATTTAGTGAAGGGAAATCTTGCCTCACCAATCTATTACATTTCTTTGAAGGGGTGAACAATCTGACACATCTCCAGTTTAGATACTAGGTATTGCAGGGGGGTGTCATGATAATATGCCAAGACCCCACATTAAGTACCTGTTTCAGCTGCTATGCATTATCAGATAAGATAAAAGGCAAACTTAGCAAAAAGGAAAGTTCCATTCTTTCTACATTGACATATAATGGGATAGCTGTCCCCAGATGATGGGCAAGCTGCACTTGGATAGGTTTAAGATTGCATTTGGCTACTTTACTGAATGCTTCCTTAATGACACCTGGGGATACCAGATAGGTTGGTATCTGGCACTTAATGAGGTTTCAATGACACCATCTAATTCCCTAAACAAATCATTAGTAAGTTCCTTTATGGGATGCACAAAGCCATATTCCTTACTTAACAAATCCTTAATGATAGTTAAACCATTGGTATTTTGTGTGATTTGCTGGGCATGTAAATTGACAACAGTATTATAAAAATATTGCAGAGCTGTTTATTGGGCAAAATTGGCAGCAAATAGCAAATTTAATTAGAGACTCTGAATTATCACTCAGATGATGGTACAGTAGGCTAAGTACCTATCAAGGAAGTAAAGATAGCACACACTAGCCTAATCCTGAAATTAATAAGATACCTAACACCCCAAGCACTACCAGGCACCAAGGAGACAGCAGTTCAACCTGACAGATGATAACTCATGAATACTAGATCCCCAGTAGTCAGGAACTGGGTGATGATGGTCAATCAGAAACTCAGGCAGCAAGTTGCTCTTCCCATCTGGGCAAGAATAGGCAGGAAGGTGATACCACAGATTAATGAGTCTTCATCATGTAGACTCAGATCCAGCTGATGACAGTTATCTCACTCCAGTCAGATAACAACTAGCTGATAACAGCTTCAAGAAAGGGGTTCTTATACCCTCTCCCTGGGTTTTGGTGCCAGGTTGACAGGAACATGATGATATGGTGTTCCCCAGTGTGCCCTGCATGTTCCTATTCTGTCCTAAGTACATTAAACAACTGACCGCACAGTGAGGATGCTGGTGGATCTGCTCCTGCCTTATCTTATTTTCCCCTTACCTTTCATTGGCTGTAATATTTTTCTGATGCTGAAGAGGAGGGGGAAGCAGGTGGCTTCTGTCCAGTTGCAGCAAGACTCCTCTTCGGCTCGGCAGGTAGCGATTACTGCCTTTGTGACCTTCATTTCAAGGCATATCGGATGGCCCGTTGGTGAAGGAAAATTCGGGCCTTTGGAGCAAAGTCGCTCAGCCCTGCAGGACTGGCACCTCTTCTGCAACTGTGAAACCCTCTGGTGTCGGGCTCACGCCAGATCATGGAGCTTACTTTGCCTGACATGATCAGTGGACTCCTCACGAAGTGCTGGTGGTAGAAACAACGCTGAGGAAAGGGAGTCTAGTCCCTCAGTCATGCGGAGGTTCGGTAGAGGGTATGTTGGGAGAAGGGGCTATTCCAAATGTCTCTCCCTTGATGAGACCCTCTGAGGTGACCCTATACCATCTGGACAGCACTGGACTCCATCTACAAAGTATGTGCAGGAATTTTCTCTCAAGTTCAGCAGCTCGCTTAAAGAATTGCCAAGTGTGAAGAGGTGTTGAAGATAAGCTGAATTTATTAGACTCTTGAATTCAGAAGTCTCAGAGTGTTCTGACAACTTTGGCTCAAGATAAACTTATGTTGCAGTGCAAAATAGGAAATGTAGATAATTTCACTAGACATTTAAATTTGTGACTTTTGAATTTTCCTAAAATTTTGACGGTTACCCCTAAAGACTTATTTTATAGGCTTTTAAAGAAAAATTTAAGTACTCTGATTCTGGACATCCACCATTACATAAAACATATTACTTGTCAGATCCTAGACGGGTTGGTTTGCCTGTTGGCAATTCTTTGGTAGAAGTGTCTTCTGATAGTCTTAATATTACTAATGTTTTGGAAAGCTAGTTCCCCGCTCATCTTTTTCAATAATACGGTCGGGTCCACCTCTTTGCGGCACCAGCCAAATATGGTCGCCCATGTAGATGGCTGGCGCCGTTTGATTATGCCCCTCCACGTGTTATATATGTTGCCAGGTTACTTAACTGTTTAATAATAAAATGTCTATTACAAAATCTCTGCTGATTAGAAGTCGGGGGTATTCGGTTGAAATTTGTTTGACTTAGGGGGTACTTGGCTTGAAGAAGTTGGGAAACACTGCGGGGGCCCTTTTACTAAGGTGCGCTGAAAAATGGCTTGTAGTAGTGTAGGCATGGGTTTTGCGCACATGCCAATCCATTTTTCAGCGCGCCTGTGAAAAAGGCCTTTTTTCCCCCAAAATGGACGTGCGGCAAAGTCAAAATTGCCACGCGTCCATTTTGGGTCTGAGACCTTACTGGCAGTCATTGACTTAGCGGTGAAGAATCCGGGCGGTAATGACATACGCTTGTCAAATGCCAGTTGGCCCACTTCCGTTACACGCGTCTGAAAATAAAAAATATTTTTCAGACGCGCACCAACAATGAAATTACCGCAAGAGTCATGCAGTAGTCAGGTGGTAACTCCGTTTTGGTATGTGTTGGGCATGCGTAAACGCTTACGCGGCTTAGTAAAAAGGCCCCTGTGTTAGCCGGCACTGCAAACAACACGGAAATTCGACACTGAAGCCCAGACATGACCCAGCACTGAATTTCCAGACATAACACCAATGGTTGAGTGTGGCTGGCTGAATATTGACCCTATTGTATTTTGAATTCTTGTTCTTTTTTTTTACTTGCTGATCCTCCTCCAGCTGCTTCACTCTGCTTTAGGTTTACCTTCCTCTTAATAGATATATTCTATTAAGATATTGGACAAGTTGTTTTCCCACCAACCTACTTTAGAGTAGAATAGATATAAGACGATGCCATTCTTATCATCATTTTCGAGACTCTGTCAAAACATTTCATTTCAAAGATTTTTTAAAATGGTAATTTGACCTATTATTTTGGTTTGGTTCAATTTTTTATGATGTGCGTGTTTATATTTTATAATTTTATTTCTTGATTCTAATTTGATTTATAGTTAAAGGGCCCTGTTTACTAAAGAGTGCTAAGGGTGTGATACTGTTTTTAATGCGTGCTACACATTAGCATGTGCTAAACGCTAAAGACAATATATATTCCTATGGGTGTCTCTAGCGTTTAGTGCGTACTTATTTTAATGCACACTAAAAATGATTGCACGGCTTAATAAACAGGACCCCCAAATTTTTTATTGATAACTGAAGATACCATTTTTGAGTTTTTGTTATCAATAGAAATCAAACAAAATAAAACATGGAAAAGAAAATAAGATGATACCTTTTTTATTGGACATAACTTAATGCATTTCTTGATTATCTTTCGAAGGTTGCCCTTCTTTGTCAGATCGGAAATAAGCAAATGTGCTAGCTGACAGTGTATATAAGTGAAAACATTCAAGCATTACTATAACAGTCTGACAGGGTGGGAGGATGGGGGTGGGTAAGAGGTATGCATGGGGACATCAAAGCATATCATTGATATTCTAACAGGATGGGTGTGGATAGGTGAGGGGTGGGGTGATCAACAGAGACATACAGCTTTATGGTTTATCATGGGCTAGGAACCCCAGATCCTTGTTAAGTCCTTTCTGTTGGGTGTTAAAATATTCAATCATTCTGACTTCAAAGGTCTTACGTTCTTGTATGGTTTTAAACTTAAAATAAATTATCAAATCAGAACCTGTTTTGATGATCAAATGTGGTAACAAAATTTGTCTGAGCCAATAACACAATTTTTAATTTAGCAACAGTTGATAAGAAGAAAGATGAAAAACAAAATTTGGACTTACCACAACGCCACTTACAGGAGCAATAGCACCACCCTAAAAGAAAGAATCAGGAGATTTTAGAAAACAGTTTCTTATGGGAAAGTGACAGAATAGCACAGTCATTTTATTTAGACAACAGCAGTGTTAGAAAAAAGAGCTCCTTGACACTATGAGACTTCATTTGAATCTTTTTTTGTTTGTTTGTTTGTTTGTTTATTTTATAACTTTTCTATTTTGAGTTTTTGTTGGAATCATTCTAATTAGAACTATCTTGTTAATTGCAATTTTAATTACTGATTGTAATTACTTTGGACCTTTCTGGGATTTTCACCTCTACCTCATTTGACCACAACACAATCTTGTATTTGTTATCAACCGAAATGGCAAACGCCTTTATGGTACCTTGTAAGCCACATTGAGCCTGCAAATAGGTGGGAAAATGTGGGGTATAAATGTAACAAATAAAAAGTAGGAAATGCCAGTTAAGTCAAACAGTGTTACTGCTATTTTTTTTAGATGAACCTAATACCTTCACAAGAAAATTAAATCTCCGGTGAATAACCAGGCAATGTATTATGAATAAACAACAAACCTTAAAAATAATTCTGACCTGAACATTTACATTTTAATGGAGGAAACAGCCAGTGTTATCTCTTTTAAAAAATAATGATATCATATATTTACACATAAAATGATATCCTATTTCGAGAAGGAGAGTCTGGCCGTGCGAGCAGAGCTGCAGGTTTAAGCAGCAGTGCAGAGTGAGCAGATGGCACCAGACAGCATGGGTGGAATGATGGAGCAGTGTCTTTCCAGGTGGGAGGGAGGCCTGGCAAGTCTCAGCGGCTAGCCAATAAAGCTGCAGAGGTAGACCACAGACCCTCTAGGACAGTCCAGTTGTGCTACAGCCCATGGGTAAGACTTGGAACATACTGGGGACGAAATTGGAAGAACAACTAGTGATGGGATATAGGGGTGATAGTACTACTCCCTATTTCATTGGTAATGTTCTGCTGGGGTAAGTACCACGACTTATCTGCATGATTAATTGATGTGGTACTGAAACAAATTGCATGAGATATACTTGTTGTTTATAATAGATATGTTCATTGGGACCGATATTCAGCCAGCAGCAGGCAGTGCTTTTCCCCTCTGCTGACGGCATAAAACCCAGATTCTCAATGTCAGGCCATTTCCGGCAACCGGCTCTGATTATCCGTGGTTTTTAACCGCTAAAAACATTAACTGGTTTTGTCGATATTCGGGGTTAACCGGTTAGCCTTTTAGTGGTTAAAGACAGGACAGCTATTTATACAGTCCTATTTAGCCACTAAACTTATCCAGTTAGGCGCTGAATATCAGTAACTAACCTGATAAGTAATGCAATATAGCTGGTTATGCGCTAGGCGCAAAATGGCAATATTCAGCGGAGATAACCTGTTATGTCTCACTGAATATTAGTAGTTAGGCATGATATAATATTTAACCAGCCAATGGCCGTGTCTGTCAGTTTAAATATCTTTGAATATCGGGGAAGATAGAGTTTAATATTTTCACTATTTATTTGTATTGTTAGATACGTATAAATTGAATAAACGTGTAAATACTTTTAGTCAGCCTTCTTCACAGTCACACTGCCTTCTGATTTTTTCCTAGTGGAAGGGAGGTTATTGTTGGTAAGAAAGAGAAAATACAATTTTTAATTTGGCAACTGTTGATAAGAAAAAATATGAAAAACGAAATTTGGACTTACCACAGCGCCACTTGCAGGAGCAAGAGCACCACCCTAAAAGAGAGATGAGATTTTAGAAAACAGAAAGGTCACAGAATAGGACATTCTTTTTTTTTAGGCAACAGCAGTGTTAGAAAAGAGCTCCATGACACTGTGAGACTTCATTTCAATCTTTTTTGTTGTTGTTGTTTATTTTATAACTTTTCCATTTTGAGTTCCCAGGGGGAGGAAGCAGCCTGTGTTATCTGTTGTACAAAGTAATGGTATCATATGTTTACACATAAAATGATATCCTATATCAGATCAGATTTGTGTCGGAAGATGGGCGTCCTTCTCTTTCGATTATGACGCTGATAGTAAATTTTTTGTAGGTATATTAAAAGCAGGAAGCCGGCAAAAGAATCGGTTGGACCACTAGATGACCGAGCAGTAAAAGGGGCGATCAGGGAAGACAAAGCCATAGTGGAGAGATTAGATGAATTCTTTGCTTCGGTCTTCACCGAGGAAGATTTGGGTGGGATACCGGTGCCAGAAATGGTATTCAAAGCTGACGAGTCATTGAAACTGAATGAAATCTCTATAGACCTTGAGGATGTAATGGAGCAATTTGACAAATTGAAGAGTAGCAAATCTCCTGGACCAGATGGTATTCATCCCAGAGTACTGATAGAACTGAAAAATGAACTTCCGGAGCTATTGTTAGTAATATGTAATTTATCCTTAAAATCGAGCGTGGTACCAGGAGATTGGAGGGTGGCCAATGTAATGCCGATTTTTAAAAAAGGTTCCAGAGGAAATCCAGGAAATTATAGACCGGTGAGTCTGACGTCAGTGCTGGGCAAAATGATAGAGACTATTATAAAGAACAAAATTACAGAGCATATTCAAAAGCATGGATTAATGAGACAAAGTCAACATGGATTTAGTGTAGGGAAATCTTGCCTCACCAATCTATTACATTTCTTTGAAGGGGTGAACAAACTGACACATCTCCAGTTTAGATACTAGGTATTGCAGGGGGGGGTGTCATGATAATATGCCAAGACCCCACATTAAGTACCTGTTTCAGCTGCTATGCATTATCAGATAAGATAAAAGGCAAACTTAGCAAAAAGGAAAGTTCCATTCTTTCTACATTGACATATAATGGGATAGCTGTCCCCAGATGATGGGCAAGCTGCACTTGGATAGGTTTAAGATTGCATTTGGCTACTTTACTGAATGCTTCCTTAATGACACCTGGGGATACCAGATAGGTTGGTATCTGGCACTTAATGAGGTTTCAATGACACCATCTAATTCCCTAAACTAATCATTAGTAAGTTCCTTTATGGGATGCAAAAAGCCATATTCCTTACTTAACAAATCCTTAATGATAGTTAAACCATTGGTATTTTGTGTGATTTGCTGGGCATGTAAATTGACAACAGTATTATAAAAATATTGCAGAGCTGTTTATTGGGCAAAATTGGCAGCAAATAGCAAATTTAATTAGAGACTCTGAATTATCACTCAGATGATGGTACAGTAGGCTAAGTACCTATCAAGGAAGTAAAGATAGCACACACTAGCCTAATCCTGAAATTAATAAGATACCTAACACCCCAAGCACTACCAGGCACCAAGGAGACAGCAGTTCAACCTGACAGATGATAACTCATGAATACTAGATCCCCAGTAGTCAGGAACTGGGTGATGATGGTCAATCAGAAACTCAGGCAGCAAGTTGCTCTTCCCATCTGGGCAAGAATAGGCAGGAAGGTGATACCACAGATTAATGAGTCTTCATCATGTAGACTCAGATCCAGCTGATGACAGTTATCTCACTCCAGTCAGATAACAACTAGCTGATAACAGCTTCAAGAAAGGGGTTCTTATACCCTCTCCCTGGGTTTTGGTGTCAGGTTGACAGGAACATGATGATATGGTGTTCCCCAGTGTGCCCTGCATGTTCCTATTCTGTCCTAAGTACATTAAACAACTGATCGCACAGTGAGGATGCTGGTGGATCTGCTCCTGCCTTATCTTATTTTCCCCTTTCATTGGCTGTAATATTTTTCTGATGCTGAAGAGGAGGGGGAAGCAAGTGGCTTCTGTCCAGTTGCAGCAAGACTCCTCTTCGGCTCGGCAGGTAGCGATTACTGCCTTTGTGACCTTCATTTCAAGGCATATCGGATGGCCCGTTGGTGAAGGAAAATTCGGGCCTTTGGAGCGAAGTCGCTCAGCCCTGCAGGACCGGCACCTCTTCTGCAACCGTGAAACCCTCTGGTGTCGGGCTCACGCCAGATCATGGAGCTTACTTTGCCTGACATGATCAGTGGACTCCTCAGGAAGTGCTGGTGGTAGAAACAACGCTGAGGAAAGGGAGTCTAGTCCCTCAGTCATGCGGAGGTTCGGTAGAGGGTATGTTGGGAGAAGGGGCTATTCCAAATGTCCCTCCCTTGATGAGACCCTCTGAGGTGACCCTATACCATCTGGAAAGCACTGGACTCCATCTACAAAGTATGTGCAGGAATTTTCTCTCAAGTTCAGCAGCTCGCTTAAAGAATTGCCAAGTGTGAAGAGGTGTTGAAGATAAGCTGAATTTATTAGACTCTTGAATTCAGAAGTCTCAGAGTGTTCAGACAACTTTGGTTCAAGATAAACTTATGTTGCAGTGCGAAATAGGAAATGTAGATAATTTCACTAGACATTTAAATTTGTGACTTTTGAATTTTCCTAAAATTTTGACTGTTACCCCTAAAGACTTATTTTATAGGTTTTTTAAAGAAAAATTTAAGTACTCTGATTCTGGACATCCACCATTACATAAAACATATTACTTGTCAGATCCTAGACGTGTTGGTTTGCCTGTTGGCAATTCTTTGGTAGAAGTGTCTTCTGATAGTCTTAATATTACTAATGTTTTGGAAAGCTAGTTTCCCGCTCATCTTTTTCAATAATACGGTCGGGTCCACCTCTTTGCGGCACCAGCCAAATATGGTCGCCCATGTAGATGGCTGGCGCCGTTTGATTATGCCCCTCCACGTGTTATATATGTTGCCAGGTTACTTAACTGTTTAATAATAAAATGTCTATTACAAAATCTCTGCTGATTAGAAGTCGGGGGTATTCGGTTGAAATTTGTTTGACTTAGGGGGTACTTGGCTTGAAGAAGTTGGGAAACACTGCGGGGGCCCTTTTACTAAGGTGCGCTGAAAAATGGCTTGTAGTAGTGTAGGCATGGGTTTTGCGCACATGCCAATCCATTTTTCAGCGCGCCTGTGAAAAAGACCTTTTTTCCCCAAAAATGGACATGCGGCAAAGTCAAAATTGCCACGCGTCCATTTTGGGTCTGAGACCTTACTGGCAGTCATTGACTTAGCGGTGAAGAATTCGGGCGGTAATGACATACGCTTGTCAAATGCCACTTGGCGCACTTCCGTTACACGCGTCTGAAAATAAAAAATATTTTTCAGACGCGCGCCAACAATGAAATTACCGCAAGAGTCATGCAGTAGTCAGGTGGTAACTCCGTTTTGGTATGTGTTGGGCATGCGTAAATGCTTACGCGGCTTAGTAAAAAGGCCCCTGTGTTAGCCGGCACTGCAAACAACACGGAAATTCGACACTGAAGCCCAGTCATGACCCAGCACTGAAGTTCCAGACATAACACCAATGGTTGAGTGTGGCTGGCTGAATATTGACCCTATTGTATTTTGAATTCTTGTTCTTTTTTTTTACTTGCTGATCCTCCTCCAGCTGCTTCACTCTGCTTTAGGTTTACCTTCCTCTTAATAGATATATTCTATTAAGATATTGGACAAGTTGTTTTCCCACCAACCTACTTTAGAGTAGAATAGATATAAGACGATGCCATTCTTATCATCATTTTCGAGACTCTATCAAAACATTTCATTTCAAAGATTTTTTAAAATGGTAATTTGACCTATTATTTTGGTTTGGTTCAATTTTTTATGATGTGCGTGTTTTATATTTTACTAGTAAAAAAGCCCCGTTTCTGATGCAAATGAAACGGGGGCTAGCAAGGTTTTCTTCAGAGTGTGCATGTGGGAGTGTGTGTCCCTGCCCTCTGCCCCTCCCCCCTTCGAGTCCAGTCCTTCAGTGTTAAGTTTCCTGCTGTTCTGTGTTTGTGTTACAGAGAGAGTGAGGGCATCTCTGTCCCATCCCCCTCTGAGTCCTTCACTGTTACAGAGAGAGGGATTTCGTGCTGTGCTGTTTTCCTTCACTCATGGGGAAACCGGATATCTCTGGCGCCTCACACTTCCGGCTGGAGGCTTCATAGAACGTTGGTGGTGCCTTTTATATATATAGATAATTTTATTTCTTGATTCTAATTTGATTTATAGTTAAAGGGCCCTGTTTACTAAAGAGTGCTAAGGGTGTGATACTGTTTTTAATGCGTGCTACACATTAGCATGTGCTAAACGCTAAAGACAATATATATTCCTATGGGTGTCTCTAGCGTTTAGTGCGTGCTTATTTTAATGCACACTAAAAATGATTGCACGGCTTAATAAACAGGACCCACAAATTTTTTATTGATAACTGAAGATACCATTTTTGAGTTTTGTTATCAATAGAAATCAAACAAAATAAAACATGGAAAAGAAAATAAGATGATACCTTTTTTATTGGACATAACTTAATACATTTCTTGATTAGCTTTCAAAGGTTGCCCTTCTTTGTCATATCGGAAATAAGCAAATGTGCTAGCTGACAGTGTAAGTGAAAACATTCAAGCATTACTATGACAGTCTGACAGGGTGGGAGGATGGGGGTGGGTAGGAGGTATGCATGGGGACATCAAAGCATATCATTGATATTCTAACAGGATGGGTGTGGATAGGTGAGGGGTGGGGTGATCAACAGAGACATACAGCTTTATGGTTTATAATGGGCTAGGAACCCCAGATCCTTGTTAAGTCCTTTCTGTTGGGTGTTAAAATATTCAATCATTCTGACTTCAAAGGTCTTACGTTCTTGTATGGTTTTAAACTTAAAATAAATTATCAAATTAGAACCTGTTTTGATGATCAAATGTGGTAACAAAATTTGTCTGAGCCAATAACACAATTTTTAATTTAGCAACAGTTGATAAGAAGAAATATGAAAAACAAAATTTGGACTTACCAAAGCGCCACTTACAGGAGCAATAGCACCACCCTAAAAGAAAAAATCAGGAGATTTTAGAAAACAGTTTCTTATGAGAAAGTGACAGAATAGCACAGTCATTTTATTTAGACAACAGCAGTGTTAGAAAAAAGAGCTCCTTGACACTATGAGACTTCATTTGAATCTTTTTTTGTTTGTTTGTTTGTTTATTTTATAACTTTTCTATTTTGAGTTTTTGTTGGAATCATTCTAATTAGAACTATCTTGTTAATTGCAATTTTAATTACTGATTGTAATTACTTTGAACCTTTCTGGGATTTTCACCTCTACCTCATTTGACCACAACACAATCTTGTATTTGTTATCAACCGAAATGGCAAACGCCTTTATGGTACCTTGTAAGCCACATTGAGCCTGCAAATAGGTGGGAAAATGTGGGGTATAAATGTAACAAATAAAAAGTAGGAAATGCCAGTTAAGTCAAACAGTGTTACTGCTATTTTTTTTAGATGAACCTAATACCTTCACAAGAAAATTAAATCTCCGGTGAATAACCAGGCAATATATTATGAATAAAGAACAAACCTTAAAAATAATTCTGACCTGAACATTTACATTTTAATTGCACCACTGGCAGGAGTCACAGTGTGAGTTCTTAAACTTAAAATAAATTATCAAATAACAGCCCATGGGTAAGACTTGGAACATACTGGGGACGAAATTGGAAGAACAACTAGTGATGGGATATAGGGGTGATAGTACTACTCCCTATTTCATTGGTAATGTTCTGCTGGGGTAAGTACCACGACTTATCTGCATGATTAATTGATGGGGTACTGAAACAAATTGCATGAGATATACTTGTTGTTTATAATAGATATGTTCATTGGGACCGATATTCAGCCAGCAGCAGGCAGTGCTTTTCCCCTCTGCTGACGGCATAAACCCAGATTCTCAATGTCAGGCCATTTCCGGCAACCGGCTCTGATTATCCGTGGTTTTTAACCGCTAAAAACATTAACTGGTTTTGTCGATATTCGGGGTTAACCGGTTAGCCTTTTAGTGGTTAAAGACAGGACAGCTATTTATACAGTCCTATTAGCCACTAAACTTATCCAGTTAGGCGCTGAATATCAGTAACTAACCTGATAAGTAATGCAATATAGCTGGTTATGCGCTAGGCGCAAATGGCAATATTCAGAATCAGAACCTGTTTTGATGATCAAATGTGGTAACAAAATTTGTCTGAGCCAATAACACAATTTTTAATTTAGCAACAGTTGATAAGAAGAAATATGAAAAACAAAATTTGGACTTACCACAGCGCCACTTACAGGAGCAGGAGCACCACCCTAAAAGAGAGATGAGATTTTAGAAAACAGAAAGGTCACAGAATAGCACATTCTTTTTATTTAGGCAACAGCAGTGTTAGAAAAGAGCTCCATGACACTGTGAGACTTCATTTCAATCTTTTTTGTTGTTGTTGTTTATTTTATAACTTTTCCATTTTGAGTTCCCAGGGGGAGGAAGCAGCCTGTGTTATCTGTTGTACAAAGTAATGGTATCATATGTTTACACATAAAATGATATCCTATATCAGATCAGATTTGTGTCGGAAGATGGGCGTCCTTCTCTTTCGATTATGACGCTGATAGTAAATTTTTTTTAGGTATATTAAAAGCAGGAAGCCGGCAAAAGAATCGGTTGGACCACTAGATGACCGAGTAGTAAAAGGGGCGATCAGGGAAGACAAAGCCATAGCGGAGAGATTAGATGAATTCTTTGCTTCGGTCTTCACCGAGGAAGATTTGGGTGGGATACCGGTGCCAGAAATGGTATTCAAAGCTGACGAGTCAGAGAAACTGAATGAAATCTCTATAGACCTTGAGGATGTAATGGAGCAATTTGACAAATTGAAGAGTAGCAAATCTCCTGGACCAGATGGTATTCATCCCAGAGTACTGATAGAACTGAAAAATGAACTTCCGGAGCTATTGTTAGTAATATGTAATTTATCCTTAAAATCGAGCGTGGTACCAGGAGATTGGAGGGTGGCCAATGTAATGCCGATTTTTAAAAAAGGTTCCAGAGGAAATCCAGGAAATTATAGACCGGTGAGTCTGACGTCAGTGCTGGGCAAAATGATAGAGACTATTATAAAGAACAAAATTACAGAGCATATTCAAAAGCATGGATTAATGAGACAAAGTCAACATGGATTTAGTGAATGGAAATCTTGCCTCACCAATCTATCACATTTCTTTGAAGGGGTGAACAAACTGACACATCTCCAGTTTAGATACTAGGTATTGCAGGGGGGTGTCATGATAATATGCCAAGACCCCACATTAAGTACCTGATTCAGCTGCTATGCATTATCAGATAAGATAAAAGGCAAACTTAGCAAAAAAGGAAAGTTCCATTCTTTCTACATTGACATATAATGGGATAGCTGTCCCCAGATGATGGGCAAGCTGCACTTGGATAGGTTTAAGATTGCATTTGGCTACTTTACTGAATGCTTCCTTAATGACACCTGGGGATACCAGATAGGTTGGTATCTGGCACTTAATGAGGTTTCAATGACACCATCTAATTCCCTAAACTAATCATTAGTAAGTTCCTTTATGGGATGCACAAAGCCATATTCCTTACTTAACAAATCCTTAATGATAGTTAAACCATTGGTATTTTGTGTGATTTGCTGGGCATGTAAATTGACAACAGTATTATAAAAATATTGCAGAGCTGTTTATTGGGCAAAATTGGCAGCAAATAGCAAATATAATTAGAGACTCTGAATTATCACTCAGATGATGGTACAGTAGGCTAAGTACCTATCAAGGAAGTAAAGATAGCACACACTAGCCTAATCCTGAAATTAATAAGATACCTAACACCCCAAGCACTACCAGGCACCAAGGAGACAGCAGTTCAACCTGACAGATGATAAGTCATGAATACTAGATCCCCAGTAGTCAGGAACTGGGTGATGATGGTCAATCAGAAACTCAGGCAGCAAGTTGCTCTTCCCATCTGGGCAAGAATAGGCAGGAAGGTGATACCACAGATTAATGAGTCTTCATCATGTAGACTCAGATCCAGCTGATGACAGTTATCTCACTCCAGTCAGATAACAACTAGCTGATAACAGCTTCAAGAAAGGGGTTCTTATACCCTCTCCCTGGGTTTTGGTGTCAGGTTGACAGGAACATGATGATATGGTGTTCCCCAGTGTGCCCTGCATGTTCCTATTCTGTCCTAAGTACATTAAACAACTGATCGCACAGTGAGGATGCTGGTGGATCTGCTCCTGCCTTATCTTATTTTCCCCTTTCATTGGCTGTAATATTTTTCTGATGCTGAAGAGGAGGGGGAAGCAAGTGGCTTCTGTCCAGTTGCAGCAAGACTCCTCTTCGGCTCGGCAGGTAGCGATTACTGCCTTTGTGACCTTCATTTCAAGGCATATCGGATGGCCCGTTGGTGAAGGAAAATTCGGGCCTTTGGAGCGAAGTCGCTCAGCCCTGCAGGACCGGCACCTCTTCTGCAACCGTGAAACCCTCTGGTGTCGGGCTCACGCCAGATCATGGAGCTTACTTTGCCTGACATGATCAGTGGACTCCTCAGGAAGTGCTGGTGGTAGAAACAACGCTGAGGAAAGGGAGTCTAGTCCCTCAGTCATGCGGAGGTTCGGTAGAGGGTATGTTGGGAGAAGGGGCTATTCCAAATGTCCCTCCCTTGATGAGACCCTCTGAGGTGACCCTATACCATCTGGAAAGCACTGGACTCCATCTACAAAGTATGTGCAGGAATTTTCTCTCAAGTTCAGCAGCTCGCTTAAAGAACTGCCAAGTGTGAAGAGGTGTTGAAGATAAGCTGAATTTATTAGACTCTTGAATTCAGAAGTCTCAGAGTGTTCAGACAACTTTGGTTCAAGATAAACTTATGTTGCAGTGCGAAATAGGAAATGTAGATAATTTCACTAGACATTTAAATTTGTGACTTTTGAATTTTCCTAAAATTTTGACTGTTACCCCTAAAGACTTATTTTATAGGTTTTTTAAAGAAAAATTTAAGTACTCTGATTCTGGACATCCACCATTACATAAAACATATTACTTGTCAGATCCTAGACGTGTTGGTTTGCCTGTTGGCAATTCTTTGGTAGAAGTGTCTTCTGATAGTCTTAATATTACTAATGTTTTGGAAAGCTAGTTTCCCGCTCATCTTTTTCAATAATACGGTCGGGTCCACCTCTTTGCGGCACCAGCCAAATATGGTCGCCCATGTAGATGGCTGGCGCCGTTTGATTATGCCCCTCCACGTGTTATATATGTTGCCAGGTTACTTAACTGTTTAATAATAAAATGTCTATTACAAAATCTCTGCTGATTAGAAGTCGGGGGTATTCGGTTGAAATTTGTTTGACTTAGGGGGTACTTGGCTTGAAGAAGTTGGGAAACACTGCGGGGGCCCTTTTACTAAGGTGCGCTGAAAAATGGCTTGTAGTAGTGTAGGCATGGGTTTTGCGCACATGCCAATCCATTTTTCAGCGCGCCTGTGAAAAAGACCTTTTTTCCCCAAAAATGGACATGCGGCAAAGTCAAAATTGCCACGCGTCCATTTTGGGTCTGAGACCTTACTGGCAGTCATTGACTTAGCGGTGAAGAATTCGGGCGGTAATGACATACGCTTGTCAAATGCCACTTGGCGCACTTCCGTTACACGCGTCTGAAAATAAAAAATATTTTTCAGACGCGCGCCAACAATGAAATTACCGCAAGAGTCATGCAGTAGTCAGGTGGTAACTCCGTTTTGGTATGTGTTGGGCATGCGTAAATGCTTACGCGGCTTAGTAAAAAGGCCCCTGTGTTAGCCGGCACTGCAAACAACACGGAAATTCGACACTGAAGCCCAGTCATGACCCAGCACTGAAGTTCCAGACATAACACCAATGGTTGAGTGTGGCTGGCTGAATATTGACCCTATTGTATTTTGAATTCTTGTTCTTTTTTTTTACTTGCTGATCCTCCTCCAGCTGCTTCACTCTGCTTTAGGTTTACCTTCCTCTTAATAGATATATTCTATTAAGATATTGGACAAGTTGTTTTCCCACCAACCTACTTTAGAGTAGAATAGATATAAGACGATGCCATTCTTATCATCATTTTCGAGACTCTATCAAAACATTTCATTTCAAAGATTTTTTAAAATGGTAATTTGACCTATTATTTTGGTTTGGTTCAATTTTTTATGATGTGCGTGTTTTATATTTTACTAGTAAAAAAGCCCCGTTTCTGATGCAAATGAAACGGGGGCTAGCAAGGTTTTCTTCAGAGTGTGCATGTGGGAGTGTGTGTCCCTGCCCTCTGCCCCTCCCCCCTTCGAGTCCAGTCCTTCAGTGTTAAGTTTCCTGCTGTTCTGTGTTTGTGTTACAGAGAGAGTGAGGGCATCTCTCTCCCATCCCCCTCTGAGTCCTTCACTGTTACAGAGAGAGGGATTTCGTGCTGTGCTGTTTTCCTTCACTCATGGGGAAACCGGATATCTCTGGCGCCTCACACTTCCGGCTGGAGGCTTCATAGAACGTTGGTGGTGCCTTTTATATATATAGATAATTTTATTTCTTGATTCTAATTTGATTTATAGTTAAAGGGCCCTGTTTACTAAAGAGTGCTAAGGGTGTGATACTGTTTTTAATGCGTGCTACACATTAGCATGTGCTAAACGCTAAAGACAATATATATTCCTATGGGTGTCTCTAGCGTTTAGTGCGTGCTTATTTTAATGCACACTAAAAATGATTGCACGGCTTAATAAACAGGACCCACAAATTTTTTATTGATAACTGAAGATACCATTTTTGAGTTTTGTTATCAATAGAAATCAAACAAAATAAAACATGGAAAAGAAAATAAGATGATACCTTTTTTATTGGACATAACTTAATACATTTCTTGATTAGCTTTCAAAGGTTGCCCTTCTTTGTCATATCGGAAATAAGCAAATGTGCTAGCTGACAGTGTAAGTGAAAACATTCAAGCATTACTATGACAGTCTGACAGGGTGGGAGGATGGGGGTGGGTAGGAGGTATGCATGGGGACATCAAAGCATATCATTGATATTCTAACAGGATGGGTGTGGATAGGTGAGGGGTGGGGTGATCAACAGAGACATACAGCTTTATGGTTTATAATGGGCTAGGAACCCCAGATCCTTGTTAAGTCCTTTCTGTTGGGTGTTAAAATATTCAATCATTCTGACTTCAAAGGTCTTACGTTCTTGTATGGTTTTAAACTTAAAATAAATTATCAAATTAGAACCTGTTTTGATGATCAAATGTGGTAACAAAATTTGTCTGAGCCAATAACACAATTTTTAATTTAGCAACAGTTGATAAGAAGAAATATGAAAAACAAAATTTGGACTTACCAAAGCGCCACTTACAGGAGCAATAGCACCACCCTAAAAGAAAAAATCAGGAGATTTTAGAAAACAGTTTCTTATGAGAAAGTGACAGAATAGCACAGTCATTTTATTTAGACAACAGCAGTGTTAGAAAAAAGAGCTCCTTGACACTATGAGACTTCATTTGAATCTTTTTTTGTTTGTTTGTTTATTTTATAACTTTTCTATTTTGAGTTTTTGTTGGAATCATTCTAATTAGAACTATCTTGTTAATTGCAATTTTAATTACTGATTGTAATTACTTTGAACCTTTCTGGGATTTTCACCTCTACCTCATTTGACCACAACACAATCTTGTATTTGTTATCAACCGAAATGGCAAACGCCTTTATGGTACCTTGTAAGCCACATTGAGCCTGCAAATAGGTGGGAAAATGTGGGGTATAAATGTAACAAATAAAAAGTAGGAAATGCCAGTTAAGTCAAACAGTGTTACTGCTATTTTTTTTAGATGAACCTAATACCTTCACAAGAAAATTAAATCTCCGGTGAATAACCAGGCAATATATTATGAATAAACAACAAACCTTAAAAATAATTCTGACCTGAACATTTACATTTTAATTGCACCACTGGCAGGAGTCACAGTGTGAGTTCTTAAACTTAAAATAAATTATCAAATCAGAACCTGTTTTGATGATCAAATGTGGTAACAAAATTTGTCTGAGCCAATAACACAATTTTTAATTTAGCAACAGTTGATAAGAAGAAATATGAAAAACAAAATTTGGACTTACCACAGCGCCACTTACAGGAGCAGGAGCACCACCCTAAAAGAGAGATGAGATTTTAGAAAACAGAAAGGTCACAGAATAGCACATTCTTTTTATTTAGGCAACAGCAGTGTTAGAAAAGAGCTCCATGACACTGTGAGACTTCATTTCAATCTTTTTTGTTGTTGTTGTTTATTTTATAACTTTTCCATTTTGAGTTCCCAGGGGGAGGAAGCAGCCTGTGTTATCTGTTGTACAAAGTAATGGTATCATATGTTTACACATAAAATGATATCCTATATCAGATCAGATTTGTGTCGGAAGATGGGCGTCCTTCTCTTTCGATTATGACGCTGATAGTAAATTTTTTTTAGGTATATTAAAAGCAGGAAGCCGGCAAAAGAATCGGTTGGACCACTAGATGACCGAGTAGTAAAAGGGGCGATCAGGGAAGACAAAGCCATAGCGGAGAGATTAGATGAATTCTTTGCTTCGGTCTTCACCGAGGAAGATTTGGGTGGGATACCGGTGCCAGAAATGGTATTCAAAGCTGACGAGTCAGAGAAACTGAATGAAATCTCTATAGACCTTGAGGATGTAATGGAGCAATTTGACAAATTGAAGAGTAGCAAATCTCCTGGACCAGATGGTATTCATCCCAGAGTACTGATAGAACTGAAAAATGAACTTCCGGAGCTATTGTTAGTAATATGTAATTTATCCTTAAAATCGAGCGTGGTACCAGGAGATTGGAGGGTGGCCAATGTAATGCCGATTTTTAAAAAAGGTTCCAGAGGAAATCCAGGAAATTATAGACCGGTGAGTCTGACGTCAGTGCTGGGCAAAATGATAGAGACTATTATAAAGAACAAAATTACAGAGCATATTCAAAAGCATGGATTAATGAGACAAAGTCAACATGGATTTAGTGAATGGAAATCTTGCCTCACCAATCTATCACATTTCTTTGAAGGGGTGAACAAACTGACACATCTCCAGTTTAGATACTAGGTATTGCAGGGGGGTGTCATGATAATATGCCAAGACCCCACATTAAGTACCTGATTCAGCTGCTATGCATTATCAGATAAGATAAAAGGCAAACTTAGCAAAAAAGGAAAGTTCCATTCTTTCTACATTGACATATAATGGGATAGCTGTCCCCAGATGATGGGCAAGCTGCACTTGGATAGGTTTAAGATTGCATTTGGCTACTTTACTGAATGCTTCCTTAATGACACCTGGGGATACCAGATAGGTTGGTATCTGGCACTTAATGAGGTTTCAATGACACCATCTAATTCCCTAAACTAATCATTAGTAAGTTCCTTTAAGGGATGCACAAAGCCATATTCCTTACTTAACAAATCCTTAATGATAGTTAAACCATTGGTATTTTGTGTGATTTGCTGGGCATGTAAATTGACAACAGTATTATAAAAATATTGCAGAGCTGTTTATTGGGCAAAATTGGCAGCAAATAGCAAATATAATTAGAGACTCTGAATTATCACTCAGATGATGGTACAGTAGGCTAAGTACCTATCAAGGAAGTAAAGATAGCACACACTAGCCTAATCCTGAAATTAATAAGATACCTAACACCCCAAGCACTACCAGGCACCAAGGAGACAGCAGTTCAACCTGACAGATGATAAGTCATGAATACTAGATCCCCAGTAGTCAGGAACTGGGTGATGATGGTCAATCAGAAACTCAGGCAGCAAGTTGCTCTTCCCATCTGGGCAAGAATAGGCAGGAAGGTGATACCACAGATTAATGAGTCTTCATCATGTAGACTCAGATCCAGCTGATGACAGTTATCTCACTCCAGTCAGATAACAACTAGCTGATAACAGCTTCAAGAAAGGGGTTCTTATACCCTCTCCCTGGGTTTTGGTGTCAGGTTGACAGGAACATGATGATATGGTGTTCCCCAGTGTGCCCTGCATGTTCCTATTCTGTCCTAAGTACATTAAACAACTGATCGCACAGTGAGGATGCTGGTGGATCTGCTCCTGCCTTATCTTATTTTCCCCTTTCATTGGCTGTAATATTTTTCTGATGCTGAAGAGGAGGGGGAAGCAAGTGGCTTCTGTCCAGTTGCAGCAAGACTCCTCTTCGGCTCGGCAGGTA
Source organism: Microcaecilia unicolor (assembly GCF_901765095.1). Taxonomy (NCBI): domain Eukaryota; kingdom Metazoa; phylum Chordata; class Amphibia; order Gymnophiona; family Siphonopidae; genus Microcaecilia; species Microcaecilia unicolor. The sequence goes on from NC_044031.1 coordinate 639,634,262, forward strand.
GCGATTACTGCCTTTGTGACCTTCATTTCAAGGCATATCGGATGGCCCGTTGGTGAAGGAAAATTCGGGCCTTTGGAGCGAAGTCGCTCAGCCCTGCAGGACCGGCACCTCTTCTGCAACCGTGAAACCCTCTGGTGTCGGGCTCACGCCAGATCATGGAGCTTACTTTGCCTGACATGATCAGTGGACTCCTCAGGAAGTGCTGGTGGTAGAAACAACGCTGAGGAAAGGGAGTCTAGTCCCTCAGTCATGCGGAGGTTCGGTAGAGGGTATGTTGGGAGAAGGGGCTATTCCAAATGTCCCTCCCTTGATGAGACCCTCTGAGGTGACCCTATACCATCTGGAAAGCACTGGACTCCATCTACAAAGTATGTGCAGGAATTTTCTCTCAAGTTCAGCAGCTCGCTTAAAGAACTGCCAAGTGTGAAGAGGTGTTGAAGATAAGCTGAATTTATTAGACTCTTGAATTCAGAAGTCTCAGAGTGTTCAGACAACTTTGGTTCAAGATAAACTTATGTTGCAGTGCGAAATAGGAAATGTAGATAATTTCACTAGACATTTAAATTTGTGACTTTTGAATTTTCCTAAAATTTTGACTGTTACCCCTAAAGACTTATTTTATAGGTTTTTTAAAGAAAAATTTAAGTACTCTGATTCTGGACATCCACCATTACATAAAACATATTACTTGTCAGATCCTAGACGTGTTGGTTTGCCTGTTGGCAATTCTTTGGTAGAAGTGTCTTCTGATAGTCTTAATATTACTAATGTTTTGGAAAGCTAGTTTCCCGCTCATCTTTTTCAATAATACGGTCGGGTCCACCTCTTTGCGGCACCAGCCAAATATGGTCGCCCATGTAGATGGCTGGCGCCGTTTGATTATGCCCCTCCACGTGTTATATATGTTGCCAGGTTACTTAACTGTTTAATAATAAAATGTCTATTACAAAATCTCTGCTGATTAGAAGTCGGGGGTATTCGGTTGAAATTTGTTTGACTTAGGGGGTACTTGGCTTGAAGAAGTTGGGAAACACTGCGGGGGCCCTTTTACTAAGGTGCGCTGAAAAATGGCTTGTAGTAGTGTAGGCATGGGTTTTGCGCACATGCCAATCCATTTTTCAGCGCGCCTGTGAAAAAGACCTTTTTTCCCCAAAAATGGACATGCGGCAAAGTCAAAATTGCCACGCGTCCATTTTGGGTCTGAGACCTTACTGGCAGTCATTGACTTAGCGGTGAAGAATCCGGGCGGTAATGACATACGCTTGTCAAATGCCACTTGGCGCACTTCCGTTACACGCGTCTGAAAATAAAAAATATTTTTCAGACGCGCGCCAACAATGAAATTACCGCAAGAGTCATGCAGTAGTCAGGTGGTAACTCCGTTTTGGTATGTGTTGGGTATGCGTAAATGCTTACGCGGCTTAGTAAAAAGGCCCCTGTGTTAGCCGGCACTGCAAACAACACGGAAATTCGACACTGAAGCCCAGTCATGACCCAGCACTGAAGTTCCAGACATAACACCAATGGTTGAGTGTGGCTGGCTGAATATTGACCCTATTGTATTTTGAATTCTTGTTCTTTTTTTTTACTTGCTGATCCTCCTCCAGCTGCTTCACTCTGCTTTAGGTTTACCTTCCTCTTAATAGATATATTCTATTAAGATATTGGACAAGTTGTTTTCCCACCAACCTACTTTAGAGTAGAATAGATATAAGACGATGCCATTCTTATCATCATTTTCGAGACTCTATCAAAACATTTCATTTCAAAGATTTTTTAAAATGGTAATTTGACCTATTATTTTGGTTTGGTTCAATTTTTTATGATGTGCGTGTTTTATATTTTACTAGTAAAAAAGCCCCGTTTCTGATGCAAATGAAACGGGGGCTAGCAAGGTTTTCTTCAGAGTGTGCATGTGGGAGTGTGTGTCCCTGCCCTCTGCCCCTCCCCCCTTCGAGTCCAGTCCTTCAGTGTTAAGTTTCCTGCTGTTCTGTGTTTGTGTTACAGAGAGAGTGAGGGCATCTCTCTCCCATCCCCCTCTGAGTCCTTCACTGTTACAGAGAGAGGGATTTCGTGCTGTGCTGTTTTCCTTCACTCATGGGGAAACCGGATATCTCTGGCGCCTCACACTTCCGGCTGGAGGCTTCATAGAACGTTGGTGGTGCCTTTTATATATATAGATAATTTTATTTCTTGATTCTAATTTGATTTATAGTTAAAGGGCCCTGTTTACTAAAGAGTGCTAAGGGTGTGATACTGTTTTTAATGCGTGCTACACATTAGCATGTGCTAAACGCTAAAGACAATATATATTCCTATGGGTGTCTCTAGCGTTTAGTGCGTGCTTATTTTAATGCACACTAAAAATGATTGCACGGCTTAATAAACAGGACCCACAAATTTTTTATTGATAACTGAAGATACCATTTTTGAGTTTTGTTATCAATAGAAATCAAACAAAATAAAACATGGAAAAGAAAATAAGATGATACCTTTTTTATTGGACATAACTTAATACATTTCTTGATTAGCTTTCAAAGGTTGCCCTTCTTTGTCATATCGGAAATAAGCAAATGTGCTAGCTGACAGTGTAAGTGAAAACATTCAAGCATTACTATGACAGTCTGACAGGGTGGGAGGATGGGGGTGGGTAGGAGGTATGCATGGGGACATCAAAGCATATCATTGATATTCTAACAGGATGGGTGTGGATAGGTGAGGGGTGGGGTGATCAACAGAGACATACAGCTTTATGGTTTATAATGGGCTAGGAACCCCAGATCCTTGTTAAGTCCTTTCTGTTGGGTGTTAAAATATTCAATCATTCTGACTTCAAAGGTCTTACGTTCTTGTATGGTTTTAAACTTAAAATAAATTATCAAATTAGAACCTGTTTTGATGATCAAATGTGGTAACAAAATTTGTCTGAGCCAATAACACAATTTTTAATTTAGCAACAGTTGATAAGAAGAAATATGAAAAACAAAATTTGGACTTACCAAAGCGCCACTTACAGGAGCAATAGCACCACCCTAAAAGAAAAAATCAGGAGATTTTAGAAAACAGTTTCTTATGAGAAAGTGACAGAATAGCACAGTCATTTTATTTAGACAACAGCAGTGTTAGAAAAAAGAGCTCCTTGACACTATGAGACTTCATTTGAATCTTTTTTGTTTGTTTGTTTGTTTATTTTATAACTTTTCTATTTTGAGTTTTTGTTGGAATCATTCTAATTAGAACTATCTTGTTAATTGCAATTTTAATTACTGATTGTAATTACTTTGAACCTTTCTGGGATTTTCACCTCTACCTCATTTGACCACAACACAATCTTGTATTTGTTATCAACCGAAATGGCAAACGCCTTTATGGTACCTTGTAAGCCACATTGAGCCTGCAAATAGGTGGGAAAATGTGGGGTATAAATGTAACAAATAAAAAGTAGGAAATGCCAGTTAAGTCAAACAGTGTTACTGCTATTTTTTTTAGATGAACCTAATACCTTCACAAGAAAATTAAATCTCCGGTGAATAACCAGGCAATATATTATGAATAAAGAACAAACCTTAAAAATAATTCTGACCTGAACATTTACATTTTAATTGCACCACTGGCAGGAGTCACAGTGTGAGTTCTTAAACTTAAAATAAATTATCAAATCAGAACCTGTTTTGATGATCAAATGTGGTAACAAAATTTGTCTGAGCCAATAACACAATTTTTAATTTAGCAACAGTTGATAAGAAGAAATATGAAAAACAAAATTTGGACTTACCACAGCGCCACTTACAGGAGCAGGAGCACCACCCTAAAAGAGAGATGAGATTTTAGAAAACAGAAAGGTCACAGAATAGCACATTCTTTTTATTTAGGCAACAGCAGTGTTAGAAAAGAGCTCCATGACACTGTGAGACTTCATTTCAATCTTTTTTGTTGTTGTTGTTTATTTTATAACTTTTCCATTTTGAGTTCCCAGGGGGAGGAAGCAGCCTGTGTTATCTGTTGTACAAAGTAATGGTATCATATGTTTACACATAAAATGATATCCTATATCAGATCAGATTTGTGTCGGAAGATGGGCGTCCTTCTCTTTCGATTATGACGCTGATAGTAAATTTTTTTTAGGTATATTAAAAGCAGGAAGCCGGCAAAAGAATCGGTTGGACCACTAGATGACCGAGTAGTAAAAGGGGCGATCAGGGAAGACAAAGCCATAGCGGAGAGATTAGATGAATTCTTTGCTTCGGTCTTCACCGAGGAAGATTTGGGTGGGATACCGGTGCCAGAAATGGTATTCAAAGCTGACGAGTCAGAGAAACTGAATGAAATCTCTATAGACCTTGAGGATGTAATGGAGCAATTTGACAAATTGAAGAGTAGCAAATCTCCTGGACCAGATGGTATTCATCCCAGAGTACTGATAGAACTGAAAAATGAACTTCCGGAGCTATTGTTAGTAATATGTAATTTATCCTTAAAATCGAGCGTGGTACCAGGAGATTGGAGGGTGGCCAATGTAATGCCGATTTTTAAAAAAGGTTCCAGAGGAAATCCAGGAAATTATAGACCGGTGAGTCTGACGTCAGTGCTGGGCAAAATGATAGAGACTATTATAAAGAACAAAATTACAGAGCATATTCAAAAGCATGGATTAATGAGACAAAGTCAACATGGATTTAGTGAATGGAAATCTTGCCTCACCAATCTATCACATTTCTTTGAAGGGGTGAACAAACTGACACATCTCCAGTTTAGATACTAGGTATTGCAGGGGGGTGTCATGATAATATGCCAAGACCCCACATTAAGTACCTGATTCAGCTGCTATGCATTATCAGATAAGATAAAAGGCAAACTTAGCAAAAAAGGAAAGTTCCATTCTTTCTACATTGACATATAATGGGATAGCTGTCCCCAGATGATGGGCAAGCTGCACTTGGATAGGTTTAAGATTGCATTTGGCTACTTTACTGAATGCTTCCTTAATGACACCTGGGGATACCAGATAGGTTGGTATCTGGCACTTAATGAGGTTTCAATGACACCATCTAATTCCCTAAACTAATCATTAGTAAGTTCCTTTATGGGATGCACAAAGCCATATTCCTTACTTAACAAATCCTTAATGATAGTTAAACCATTGGTATTTTGTGTGATTTGCTGGGCATGTAAATTGACAACAGTATTATAAAAATATTGCAGAGCTGTTTATTGGGCAAAATTGGCAGCAAATAGCAAATATAATTAGAGACTCTGAATTATCACTCAGATGATGGTACAGTAGGCTAAGTACCTATCAAGGAAGTAAAGATAGCACACACTAGCCTAATCCTGAAATTAATAAGATACCTAACACCCCAAGCACTACCAGGCACCAAGGAGACAGCAGTTCAACCTGACAGATGATAAGTCATGAATACTAGATCCCCAGTAGTCAGGAACTGGGTGATGATGGTCAATCAGAAACTCAGGCAGCAAGTTGCTCTTCCCATCTGGGCAAGAATAGGCAGGAAGGTGATACCACAGATTAATGAGTCTTCATCATGTAGACTCAGATCCAGCTGATGACAGTTATCTCACTCCAGTCAGATAACAACTAGCTGATAACAGCTTCAAGAAAGGGGTTCTTATACCCTCTCCCTGGGTTTTGGTGTCAGGTTGACAGGAACATGATGATATGGTGTTCCCCAGTGTGCCCTGCATGTTCCTATTCTGTCCTAAGTACATTAAACAACTGATCGCACAGTGAGGATGCTGGTGGATCTGCTCCTGCCTTATCTTATTTTCCCCTTTCATTGGCTGTAATATTTTTCTGATGCTGAAGAGGAGGGGGAAGCAAGTGGCTTCTGTCCAGTTGCAGCAAGACTCCTCTTCGGCTCGGCAGGTAGCGATTACTGCCTTTGTGACCTTCATTTCAAGGCATATCGGATGGCCCGTTGGTGAAGGAAAATTCGGGCCTTTGGAGCGAAGTCGCTCAGCCCTGCAGGACCGGCACCTCTTCTGCAACCGTGAAACCCTCTGGTGTCGGGCTCACGCCAGATCATGGAGCTTACTTTGCCTGACATGATCAGTGGACTCCTCAGGAAGTGCTGGTGGTAGAAACAACGCTGAGGAAAGGGAGTCTAGTCCCTCAGTCATGCGGAGGTTCGGTAGAGGGTATGTTGGGAGAAGGGGCTATTCCAAATGTCCCTCCCTTGATGAGACCCTCTGAGGTGACCCTATACCATCTGGAAAGCACTGGACTCCATCTACAAAGTATGTGCAGGAATTTTCTCTCAAGTTCAGCAGCTCGCTTAAAGAATTGCCAAGTGTGAAGAGGTGTTGAAGATAAGCTGAATTTATTAGACTCTTGAATTCAGAAGTCTCAGAGTGTTCAGACAACTTTGGTTCAAGATAAACTTATGTTGCAGTGCGAAATAGGAAATGTAGATAATTTCACTAGACATTTAAATTTGTGACTTTTGAATTTTCCTAAAATTTTGACTGTTACCCCTAAAGACTTATTTTATAGGTTTTTTAAAGAAAAATTTAAGTACTCTGATTCTGGACATCCACCATTACATAAAACATATTACTTGTCAGATCCTAGACGTGTTGGTTTGCCTGTTGGCAATTCTTTGGTAGAAGTGTCTTCTGATAGTCTTAATATTACTAATGTTTTGGAAAGCCAGTTTCCCGCTCATCTTTTTCAATAATACGGTCGGGTCCACCTCTTTGCGGCACCAGCCAAATATGGTCGCCCATGTAGATGGCTGGCGCCGTTTGATTATGCCCCTCCACGTGTTATATATGTTGCCAGGTTACTTAACTGTTTAATAATAAAATGTCTATTACAAAATCTCTGCTGATTAGAAGTCGGGGGTATTCGGTTGAAATTTGTTTGACTTAGGGGGTACTTGGCTTGAAGAAGTTGGGAAACACTGCGGGGGCCCTTTTACTAAGGTGCGCTGAAAAATGGCTTGTAGTAGTGTAGGCATGGGTTTTGCGCACATGCCAATCCATTTTTCAGCGCGCCTGTGAAAAAGACCTTTTTTCCCCAAAAATGGACATGCGGCAAAGTCAAAATTGCCACGCGTCCATTTTGGGTCTGAGACCTTACTGGCAGTCATTGACTTAGCGGTGAAGAATTCGGGCGGTAATGACATACGCTTGTCAAATGCCACTTGGCGCACTTCCGTTACACGCGTCTGAAAATAAAAAATATTTTTCAGACGCGCGCCAACAATGAAATTACCGCAAGAGTCATGCAGTAGTCAGGTGGTAACTCCGTTTTGGTATGTGTTGGGCATGCGTAAATGCTTACGCGGCTTAGTAAAAAGGCCCCTGTGTTAGCCGGCACTGCAAACAACACGGAAATTCGACACTGAAGCCCAGTCATGACCCAGCACTGAAGTTCCAGACATAACACCAATGGTTGAGTGTGGCTGGCTGAATATTGACCCTATTGTATTTTGAATTCTTGTTCTTTTTTTTTACTTGCTGATCCTCCTCCAGCTGCTTCACTCTGCTTTAGGTTTACCTTCCTCTTAATAGATATATTCTATTAAGATATTGGACAAGTTGTTTTCCCACCAACCTACTTTAGAGTAGAATAGATATAAGACGATGCCATTCTTATCATCATTTTCGAGACTCTATCAAAACATTTCATTTCAAAGATTTTTTAAAATGGTAATTTGACCTATTATTTTGGTTTGGTTCAATTTTTTATGATGTGCGTGTTTTATATTTTACTAGTAAAAAAGCCCCGTTTCTGATGCAAATGAAACGGGGGCTAGCAAGGTTTTCTTCAGAGTGTGCATGTGGGAGTGTGTGTCCCTGCCCTCTGCCCCTCCCCCCTTCGAGTCCAGTCCTTCAGTGTTAAGTTTCCTGCTGTTCTGTGTTTGTGTTACAGAGAGAGTGAGGGCATCTCTCTCCCATCCCCCTCTGAGTCCTTCACTGTTACAGAGAGAGGGATTTCGTGCTGTGCTGTTTTCCTTCACTCATGGGGAAACTGGATATCTCTGGCGCCTCACACTTCCGGCTGGAGGCTTCATAGAACGTTGGTGGTGCCTTTTATATATATAGATAATTTTATTTCTTGATTCTAATTTGATTTATAGTTAAAGGGCCCTGTTTACTAAAGAGTGCTAAGGGTGTGATACTGTTTTTAATGCGTGCTACACATTAGCATGTGCTAAACGCTAAAGACAATATCCAGCTTATAATCGAACGAGAAAAACGCCCAAGTTCCGACCTAAATCGGGAGATGGGCGTTTATCTCACAAAAACGAATAACGCGGTATAATCAAAAGCCGAATTTGGGACGCTTTCAACTGCACTCCGTCGCGGATGCGGACAAAGTTGACGGGGGCGTGTCGAAGGCGTGTCGAAGGCGGAACTGGGGCGTGGTTATCGGGCGAACAGAGATGGGCGCCCTTTCGCCGATAATGGAAGAAAAATATGCGATTTTAGCGAGAATTTAGGGCACTTTTCCTGGACCCTGTTTTTCCACGAATAAGGCCCCAAAAAGTGCCCTAAATGACCAGATGACCACTGGAGGGAATCGGGGATGACCTCCCCTGACTTCCCCAGTGGTCACAAACCCCCTCCCAGCACAAAATATGACGTTTCACAACTTTTTCTTTTCACCCTCAAATGTCATACCCACCTCCCTGGCAGCAGTATGCAGGTTACTGGAGCACTTATTAGGGGGTGCAGTGGACTTCAGGCAGGTGGACCCAGGCCCATCCCCCCCCCTACCTGTTACAATTGTGCTGCTTAATGCGTTAGTCGTCCAACCCCCCCAAACCCACTGTACCCACATGTAGGTGCCCCCCCTTCACCCCTTAGGGCTATAGTAATGGTGTAGACTTGTGGGCAGTGGGTTTTGAGGGGGATTTGGGAGGCTCAACACACAAGGGAAGGGTGCTATGCACCTGGGAGCTCTTTTACCTTTTTTGTTTTGTTTTGTAAAAGTGCCCCCTAGGGTGCCCGGTTGGTGTTCTGGCATGTGAGGGGGACTAGTGCACTACGAATCATGGCCCCTCCCACGAACAAATGCCTTGGATGTATTCGTTTTTGAGCTGGGCGCTTTCATTTTCCATTATCACTGAATAACAAAAATGCTCAGCTCACAAAGTAGCGAATAACATATGGGCGTCTATTTTTTTCGAAAATACGGTTGGCTCCGCCCCTTCACGGACCCGTTCTCGGAGATAAACGCCCATGGAGATAGGCGTTATCGTTCGATTATGCCCCTCCACATATTCCTATGGGTGTCTCTAGCGTTTAGTGCGTGCTTATTTTAATGCACACTAAAAATGATTGCACGGCTTAATAAACAGGACCCACAAATTTTTTATTGATAACTGAAGATACCATTTTTGAGTTTTGTTATCAATAGAAATCAAACAAAATAAAACATGGAAAAGAAAATAAGATGATACCTTTTTTATTGGACATAACTTAATACATTTCTTGATTAGCTTTCAAAGGTTGCCCTTCTTTGTCATATCGGAAATAAGCAAATGTGCTAGCTGACAGTGTAAGTGAAAACATTCAAGCATTACTATGACAGTCTGACAGGGTGGGAGGATGGGGGTGGGTAGGAGGTATGCATGGGGACATCAAAGCATATCATTGATATTCTAACAGGATGGGTGTGGATAGGTGAGGGGTGGGGTGATCAACAGAGACATACAGCTTTATGGTTTATAATGGGCTAGGAACCCCAGATCCTTGTTAAGTCCTTTCTGTTGGGTGTTAAAATATTCAATCATTCTGACTTCAAAGGTCTTACGTTCTTGTATGGTTTTAAACTTAAAATAAATTATCAAATCAGAACCTGTTTTGATGATCAAATGTGGTAACAAAATTTGTCTGAGCCAATAACACAATTTTTAATTTAGCAACAGTTGATAAGAAGAAATATGGAAAACAAAATTTGGACTTACCACAGCGCCACTTACAGGAGCAATAGCACCACCCTAAAAGAAAGAATCAGGAGATTTTAGAAAACAGTTTCTTATGGGAAAGTGACAGAATAGCACAGTCATTTTATTTAGACAACAGCAGTGTTAGAAAAAAGAGCTCCTTGACACTATGAGACTTCATTTGAATCTTTTTTTGTTTGTTTGTTTATTTTATAACTTTTCTACTTTGAGTTTTTGTTGGAATCATTCTAATTAGAACTATTTTGTTAATTGCAATTTTAATTACTGATTGTAATTACTTTGAACCTTTCTGGGATTTTCACCTCTACCTCATTTGACCACAACACAATCTTGTATTTGTTATCAACCGAAATGGCAATGGCCTTTATGGTACCTTGTAAGCCACATTGAGCCTGCAAATAGGTGGGAAAATGTGGGGTATAAATGTAACAAATAAAAAGTAGGAAATGCCAGTTAAGTCAAACAGTGTTACTGCTATTTTTTTTAGATGAACCTAATACCTTCACAAGAAAATTAAATCTCCGGTGAATAACCAGGCAATATATTATGAATAAACAACAAACCTTAAAAATAATTCTGACCTGAACATTTACATTTTAATTGCACCACTGGCAGGAGTCACAGTGTGAGTTCTTAAACTTAAAATAAATTATCAAATCAGAACCTGTTTTGATGATCAAATGTGGTAACAAAATTTGTCTGAGCCAATAACACAATTTTTAATTTAGCAACAGTTGATAAGAAGAAATATGAAAAACAAAATTTGGACTTACCACAGCGCCACTTACAGGAGCAGGAGCACCACCCTAAAAGAGAGATGAGATTTTAGAAAACAGAAAGGTCACAGAATAGCACATTCTTTTTATTTAGGCAACAGCAGTGTTAGAAAAGAGCTCCATGACACTGTGAGACTTCATTTCAATCTTTTTTGTTGTTGTTGTTTATTTTATAACTTTTCCATTTTGAGTTCCCAGGGGGAGGAAGCAGCCTGTGTTATCTGTTGTACAAAGTAATGGTATCATATGTTTACACATAAAATGATATCCTATATCAGATCAGATTTGTGTCGGAAGATGGGCGTCCTTCTCTTTCGATTATGACGCTGATAGTAAATTTTTTTTAGGTATATTAAAAGCAGGAAGCCGGCAAAAGAATCGGTTGGACCACTAGATGACCGAGTAGTAAAAGGGGCGATCAGGGAAGACAAAGCCATAGCGGAGAGATTAGATGAATTCTTTGCTTCGGTCTTCACCGAGGAAGATTTGGGTGGGATACCGGTGCCAGAAATGGTATTCAAAGCTGACGAGTCAGAGAAACTGAATGAAATCTCTATAGACCTTGAGGATGTAATGGAGCAATTTGACAAATTGAAGAGTAGCAAATCTCCTGGACCAGATGGTATTCATCCCAGAGTACTGATAGAACTGAAAAATGAACTTCCGGAGCTATTGTTAGTAATATGTAATTTATCCTTAAAATCGAGCGTGGTACCAGGAGATTGGAGGGTGGCCAATGTAATGCCGATTTTTAAAAAAGGTTCCAGAGGAAATCCAGGAAATTATAGACCGGTGAGTCTGACGTCAGTGCTGGGCAAAATGATAGAGACTATTATAAAGAACAAAATTACAGAGCATATTCAAAAGCATGGATTAATGAGACAAAGTCAACATGGATTTAGTGAATGGAAATCTTGCCTCACCAATCTATTACATTTCTTTGAAGGGGTGAACAAACTGACACATCTCCAGTTTAGATACTACGTATTGCAGGGGGGCTGTCATGATAATATGCCAAGACTCCACATTAAGTACCTGTTTCAGCTGCTATACATTATCAGATAAGATAAAAGGCAAACTTAGCAAAAAGGAAAGTTCCATTCTTTCTACATTGACATATAATGGGATAGCTGTCCCCAGATGATGGGCAAGCTGCACTTGGATAGGTTTAAGATTGCATTTGGCTACTTTACTGAATGCTTCCTTAATGACACCTGGGGATACCAGATAGGTTGGTATCTGGCACTTAATGAGGTTTCAATGACACCATCTAATTCCCTAAACAAATCATTAGTAAGTTCCTTTATGGGATGCACAAAGCCATATTCCTTACTTAACAAATCCTTAATGATAGTTAAACCATTGGTATTTTGTGTGATTTGCTGGGCATGTAAATTGACAACAGTATTATAAAAATATTGCAGAGCTGTTTATTGGGCAAAATTGGCAGCAAATAGCAAATATAATTAGAGACTCTGAATTATCACTCAGATGATGGTACAGTAGGCTAAATACCTATCAAGGAAGTAAAGATAGCACACACTAGCCTAATCCTGAAATTAATAAGATACCTAACACCCCAAGCACTACCAGGCACCAAGGAGACAGCAGTTCAACCTGACAGATGATAAGTCATGAATACTAGATCCCCAGTAGTCAGGAACTGGGTGATGATGGTCAATCAGAAACTCAGGCAGCAAGTTGCTCTTCCCATCTGGGCAAGAATAGGCAGGAAGGTGATACCACAGATTAATGAGTCTTCATCATGTAGACTCAGATCCAGCTGATGACAGTTATCTCACTCCAGTCAGATAACAACTAGCTGATAACAGCTTCAAGAAAGGGGTTCTTATACCCTCTCCCTGGGTTTTGGTGTCAGGTTGACAGGAACATGATGATATGGTGTTCCCCAGTGTGCCCTGCATGTTCCTATTCTGTCCTAAGTACATTAAACAACTGATCGCACAGTGAGGATGCTGGTGGATCTGCTCCTGCCTTATCTTATTTTCCCCTTACCTTTCATTGGCTGTAATATTTTTCTGATGCTGAAGAGGAGGGGGAAGCAAGTGGCTTCTGTCCAGTTGCAGCAAGACTCCTCTTCGGCTCGACAGTTAGTGATTACTGCCTTTGTGACCTTCATTTCAAGGCATATCAGATGGTCTGTTGGTGAAGGAAAATTCGGGCCTTTGGAGCGAAGTCGCTCAGCCCTGCAGGACCGGCACCTCTTCTGCAACCGTGAAACCCTCTGGTGTCGGGCTCACGCCAGATCATGGAACTTACTTTGCCTGACATGATCAGTGGACTCCTCAGGAAGTGCTGGTGGTAGAAACAACGCTGAGGAAAGGGAGTCTAGTCCCTCAGTCATGCGGAGGTTCGGTAGAGGGTATGTTGGGAGAAGGGGCTATTCCAAATGTCCCTCCCTTGATGAGACCCTCTGAGGTGACCCTATACCATCTGGACAGCACTGGACTCCATCTACAAAGTATGTGCAGGAATTTTCTCTCAAGTTCAGCAGCTCGCTTAAAGAATTGCCAAGTGTGAAGAGGTGTTGAAGATAAGCTGAATTTATTAGACTCTTGAATTCAGAAGTCTCAGAGTGTTCAGACAACTTTGGTTCAAGATAAACTTATGTTGCAGTGCAAAATAGGAAATGTAGATAATTTCACTAGACATTTAAATTTGTGACTTTTGAATTTTCCTAAAATTTTGACTGTTACCCCTAAAGACTTATTTTATAGGTCTTTTAAAGAAAAATTTAAGTACTCTGATTCTGGAGAACAGCAAGGGAGAAGAGATGGGCTTTGAGTAAGGACTTGAAGATGGGCAGGGAGGGGGCATGGCATGAACAGTGTTATGGCGGTTTATAGCAGAACTTAATACTTGGACTAGAGAAGATGAACTCTCCAGTGAATAACCAGACAATGTTTTATGAATGAAACAACAAACCTTAAAAATAATTCTGGCTTTAACATTTACATTTTGAATGGTCCAGTGGCAGGAGTCGCGGTGTGAACTCTTAAGCGTAAAATAAAATACCAAATCAGAACCTGATTTGATGATCAAATGTGGTAACAAAGAGAACATTTTTCTGAGACAATAGCACAATTTTAATTTGTCAACAGTTAATAAGAAGAAATATGAAAAACAAAATTTGGACTTACTGCAATGTTACCTAAAGAACCAAGAACATCACCCTAAAAGAAAGAATCAGAGAGGAGATTTTAGGAAACAGCTTCTCATGGGAAGGTCACAGAATAGCACAGTCACTTTATAGAGTACATAAGTATTGCCAAACTGGGACAGACCGAATGTTCATCAAGCCCAGCATCCTGTTTCCAAATGTGGCCAATCCAGATTACAAGTACCTAGGAAGATCCCACAACAGTAATACATTTTATGCTGCTTATCCTAGAAATAAGCAGTGGATTTTCCCCATGTCCATTTTAATAATGTCTTATGGACTTTTCTTTCAGGAAGCTATCCAAACCTTTTCAAAATCCCGCTAAGCTAACTGCTTTTACTACACTCTATAGCAATGAATTCTAGAGTTTAATTACACGTTGAGTGAAGAAATATTTTCTCTGATTTGTTTTAAATGTACTACTTTGTAGCTTCATTGCATTTCCCCCTAGTCCTAGTATTTTTGGAAAGAGTAAACAAGTGATTCATGTCTACCCATTCCACTCCACTCAATATTTTATAGACCTCTATCATATCTCCCCGCAACAGCAGTGTTAGAAAAGAGCTCCATGACACTATGAGACTTCATTTCAATCTTTTTTTGTTTTTGTTTACTTTTATAACTTTTCCACTTTGAGTCCCCTGGAGGAGGAAGCAGCCAGTGTTATTTATTTTACAATGTAATGATATCATATGTTTACACATAAAATGATATGATCAACACATAGATGTCTGGTGACTCACCTATCTAGGGAGGCTGAAGCAGAGGGGTGGGGGATCATGGGGCAGCCCCCTCCAATGATGACACTATAGTGTATAATTTTGAAAGGCACAAAAACCTTGCCATGTGCACATGTTCCTTTACCACTGTCCCACCTATGATGATTATTTCATAAAACTTTACATAATAAAAATTAAGGGGTCCTTTTACTAAGCTGCAGTAAGCGCTTGCACATGCTTTCCATAGCTTAAAAGGCATCATTTGGGAAGTTACAAATCTGCACATGCTAATTAGAGCACTAATAATTTTTAGCTATATTTCTGTTGTAGGAGACTGTCAGGGATGGAGAGTGGGCATTCCTGTACTAATAGTGTGTCTACTTTACCACGTGCTAACTGGTTAACACAGGATTCCTGTATGAGCCCTTACCGCCTACAAAATAAGTGCTTCTACAATAATTTTGTTAAGTGGCTGCGTACTAATGGCAACATTAGTGTATGGTCATTTTCCAGCTTAGTAAACTGACCCCTAAGCGATTTGAATCATTATGGAATTCAGTTCCACCACCCAAATGATGTTAAAAACCAATAAAAATAACGTTGTAACATCATTTGGGTGGTGGAACTGAATTCCATAATGATTATAAGCATGCTCCAAGGAGAAATACACAATTATACATTAATAGGTGAAGTAAAATGTACACAATACACAGATTATAGAGTCACTTCAGGAATGGTACATTGCAATACTGAACTCTGCAAAAAAAAAAAAAAGCAATAACAAATAAAAAAATATATATGTATGTAATACCCCATGATATGAGTATTACTAGAGTTCCATTGCTAGACTATTCCAGAGGCCCTGGGGGGAAGGAAGGTCAGTGCCAGTGGGTTGGAGAGTTGGGATGGCCCTGGGTGGGAGGAAGCCCAGCCCAAGGGGAGTGGTATTCGAATAAGTTGCAGATAGAAAGGGTTTATCTATGGTGAGTGACAGCAGGGGTGGAGTTGGAGTTTAATACAAATATAAATACCCCCACCAGGACCCTTGGGAGAATTGGGACCCTGAAGTAAAAGACAAATACAGGCTGAGTGAAGGAGTAGTTGCTTCCCCTATAAGTGGTATGTTCATTTGGCTCAATATTCAGCCAGAAGCGGGCAGTGCTTTTGCTATTTGCTGACGGCATTAACTGGTTATATCGATATTCAGTGCTAACCGGTTAACTTTGTAGCAGTTAAAGATAGCAGAGCTATCTCTGAAAAATGTGCTGTGAGAGCAGTTTGTACTACAGTGAGTTCAAGCAGTCTATGTTCTTTGCATCCTCAACAGCAAGATTTGGGATAACATCTGCTACATTTTCAGGCTCATTTTCGAAAGAGAAGGACGTCCATCTTTCGACACAAATCGGAAGATGTGCGTCCTTTTCACAGGGTTGTCCAAATCGGTATAATCGAAAGCCAATTTTGGACGTTCCCAACTGCTTTTCATCGCAGGGATGACCAAAGTTCAAGGGGGCGTATCAGAGGCATAGCGAAGGCGGGACTTGGGCATGCCTAACACATGGATGTCCTCGACCCATAATGGAAAAAAAAGGGCATCCCTGAGAAGCACTTGGACAACTTTACCTGGTCCTGTTTTTTTTATGACCAAGGCACAAAAAAGTAGCCGAAATGACCAGATGACCACCGGAGATAATCGGGGATGACCACTGGAGAGAATTGGGGATGACCTCCCCTTACTCCCCCAGTGGTCACTAACCCCCTCCCACCCTCAAAAGACATCTTTCAAAATATTTTTTTGCCAGCCTCAGATGTCATACTCAGGTCCATCACAGCAGTACGCAGGTACCTGGAGCAGTTTTAGTGGGTGCAGTGCACTTCAGGCAGGCGGACCCAGGCCCATCCCCTCCAAAACCCACCAGAAACCCACTATACCCACATCTAGGTACCCCCTTCACCCGTAAGGGCTATGGTAGTGGTGTACAGTTGTGGGTAGTGGGTTTTAGGGGGGGGGGTTGGGGGGCTCAGCACACAAGGTAAAGGAGCTATGTTCCTGGGAGCATTTTATGAAGTCCACTGCAGTGCCCCCTAGGGTGCCCGGTTGGTGTCCTGGCATGTGTGTGGGACCAGTGCACTAGAAATGCTGGCTCCTCCCACGACCAAAGGGCTTGCATTTGGTCGTTTCTGAGATGGGCGTCCTTGGTTTCCATTATTGCTGAAAATCAGAAACGACCAAGTCTAGGAACGACCATCTCTAAGGACGACCAAAATTTCAAGATTTGGGCGTCCCCAACCGTATTATCAAAACGAAAGATGGACGTCGATCTTGTTTCAATAATACAGGTTTCCTCACCCCTCCATCGGGACGTTTTGCGAGGACGTCCTCAACAAAACTTGGGAGTCCCTTTTGATTATGCCCTTCATTGTGTTCCAGAAACACAGTAGCACACATCCTTTCTAAGACTCCTGAGGAAGGCCTTTGTGGGCCAAAACACAACTCATGTTGAGTCTTGGATGACTAATAAAAGTGTTAGTTGTGACATCGTCTGCTGCCCTTTATTTTGTCACCCTTGTTGTGACTGTTCCGTGTGTTTGACCACAAGGGTTATTGTTCTTCTGTTGCCCTGCCACACCTAAAGTTAGGCATGAAAATAACTTATGCTAGTATTCTAGAACGACAGTTCTGGCCAGAACTGCCATAATAGAATTCATGATTAGCTTGCATCATCCCAGCGCCTAACTTGGGTGTCATTTACTGAATCTACTCCTAGATGTTTAAGTGAGGGCTACATCTGACTTTCATTTAACCAGTTTTCACTAGGGCTTTTCCAATATGCCTAGAGAAAAATAATAATTTTGTGGTTGATATTCAAAAGATTTGTCTAGTTAATTAGGGATTAGAGAGGCCTCCACCTCCTAAATGGTGTTATTGTCTGAGCCAATAACACAATTTTTAATTTAGCAACAGTTGATAAGAAGAAATATGAAAAACAAAATTTGGACTTACCACAGCGCCACTTACAGGAGCAATAGCACCACCCTAAAAGAAAGAATCAGGAGATTTTAGAAAACAGTTTCTTATGGGAAAGTGACAGAATAGCACAGTCATTTTATTTAGACAACAGCAGTGTTAGAAAAAAGAGCTCCTTGACACTATGAGACTTCATTTGAATCTTTTTTTGTTTGTTTGTTTGTTTGTTTGTTTATTTTATAACTTTTCTATTTTGAGTTTTTGTTGGAATCATTCTAATTAGAACTATCTTGTTAATTGCAATTTTAATTACTGATTGTAATTACTTTGAACCTTTCTGGGATTTTCACCTCTACCTCATTTGACCACAACACAATCTTGTATTTGTTATCAACCGAAATGGCAAACGCCTTTATGGTACCTTGTAAGCCACACTGAGCCTGCAAATAGGTGGGAAAATGTGGGGCATACATGTAACAAATAAAAAGTAGGAAATGCCAGTTAAGTCAAACAGTGTTACTGCTATTTTTTTTAGATGAACCTAATACCTTCACAAGAAAATTTAATCTCCGGTGAATAACCAGGCAATGTATTATGAATAAACAACAAACCTTAAAAATAATTCTGACCTGAACATTTACAGTGTTATCTCTTTTAAAAAATAATGATATCATATATTTACACATAAAATGATATCCTATTTCGAGAAGGAGAGTCTGGCCGTGCAAGCAGAGCTGCAGGTTTAAGCAGCAGTGCAGAGTGAGCAGATGGCACCAGACAGCATGGGTGGAATGATGGAGCAGTGTCTTTCCAGGTGGGAGGGAGGCCTGGCAAGTCTCAGCGGCTAGCCAATAAAGCTGCAGAGGTAGACCACAGACCCTCTAGGACAGTCCAGTTGTGCTACAGCCCATGGGTAAGACTTGGAACATACTGGGGACGAAATTGGAAGAACAACTAGTGATGGGATATAGGGGTGATAGTACTACTCCCTATTTCATTGGTAATGTTCTGCTGGGGTAAGTACCACGACTTATCTGCATGATTAATTGATGTGGTACTGAAACAAATTGCATGAGATATACTTGTTGTTTATAATAGATACAGTGGTGGAAATAAGTATTTGATCCCTTGCTGATTTTGTAAGTTTGCCCACTGACAAAGACATGAGCAGCCCATAATTGAAGGGTAGGTTATTGGTAACAGTGAGAGATAGCACATCACAAATTAAATCCGGAAAATCACATTGTGGAAAGTATATGAATTTATTTGCATTCTGCAGAGGGAAATAAGTATTTGATCCCCCACCAACCAGTAAGAGATCTGGCCCCTACAGACCAGGTAGATGCTCCAAATCAACTCGTTACCTGCATGACAGACAGCTGTCGGCAATGGTCACCTGTATGAAAGACACCTGTCTACAGACTCAGTGAATCAGTCAGACTCTAACCTCTACAAAATGGCCAAGAGCAAGGAGCTGTCTAAGGATGTCAGGGACAAGATCATACACCTGCACAAGGCTGGAATGGGCTACAAAACCATCAGTAAGACGCTGGGCGAGAAGGAGACAACTGTTGGTGCCATAGTAAGAAAATGGAAGAAGTACAAAATGACTGTCAATCGACAAAGATCTGGGGCTCCACGCAAAATCTCACCTCGTGGGGTATCCTTGATCATGAGGAAGGTTAGAAATCAGCCTACAACTACAAGGGGGGAACTTGTCAATGATCTCAAGGCAGCTGGGACCACTGTCACCACGAAACCATTGGTAACACATTATGACATAACGGATTGCAATCCTGCAGTGCCCGCAAGGTCCCCCTGCTCCGGAAGGCACATGTGACGGCCCGTCTGAAGTTTGCCAGTGAACACCTGGATGATGCCGAGAGTGATTGGGAGAAGGTGCTGTGGTCAGATGAGACAAAAATTGAGCTCTTTGGCATGAACTCAACTCGCCGTGTTTGGAGGAAGAGAAATGCTGCCTATGACCCAAAGAACACCGTCCCCACTGTCAAGCATGGAGGTGGAAATGTTATGTTTTGGGGGTGTTTCTCTGCTAAGGGCACAGGACTACTTCACCGCATCAATGGGAGAATGGATGGGGCCATGTACCGTACAATTCTGAGTGACAACCTCCTTCCCTCTGCCAGGGCCTTAAAAATGGGTCGTGGCTGGGTCTTCCAGCACGACAATGACCCAAAACATACAGCCAAGGCAACAAAGGAGTGGCTCAGGAAGAAGCACATTAGGGTCATGGAGTGGCCTAGCCAGTCACCAGACCTTAATCCCATTGAAAACTTATGGAGGGAGCTGAAGCTGCGAGTTGCCAAGCGACAGCCCAGAACTCTTAATGATTTAGAGATGATCTGCAAAGAGGAGTGGACCAAAATTCCTCCTGACATGTGTGCAAACCTCATCATCAACTACAGAAGACGTCTGACCGCTGTGCTTGCCAACAAGGGTTTTGCCACCAAGTATTAGGTCTTGTTTGCCAGAGGGATTAAATACTTATTTCCCTCTGCAGAATGCAAATAAATTCATATACTTTCCACAATGTGATTTTCCGGATTTAATTTGTGATGTGCTATCTCTCACTGTTACCAATAACCTACCCTTCAATTATGGGCTGCTCATGTCTTTGTCAGTGGGCAAACTTACAAAATCAGCAAGGGATCAAATACTTATTTCCACCACTGTATGTTCATTGGGACCGATATTCAGCCAGCAGCAGGCAGTGCTTTTCCCCTCTGCTGACGGCATAAAACCCAGATTCTCAATGTCAGGCCATTTCCGGCAACCGGCTCTGATTATCCGTGGTTTTTAACCGCTAAAAACATTAACTGGTTTTGTCGATATTCGGGGTTAACCGGTTAGCTTTTTAGTGGTTAAAGACAGGACAGCTATTTATACAGTCCTATTTAGCCACTAAACTTATCCAGTTAGGCGCTGAATATCAGTAACTAACCTGATAAGTAATGCAATATAGCTGGTTATGCGCTAGGCGCAAAATGGCAATATTCAGCGGAGATAACCTGTTATGTCTCACTGAATATTAGTAGTTAGGCATGATATAATATTTAACCAGCCAATGGCCGTGTCTGTCAGTTTAAATATCTTTGAATATCGGGGAAGATAGAGTTTAATATTTTCACTATTTATTTGTATTGTTAGATACGTATAAATTGAATAAACGTGTAAATACTTTTAGTCAGCCTTCTTCACAGTCACACTGCCTTCTGATTTTTTCCTAGTGGAAGGGAGGTTATTGTTGGTAAGAAAGAGAAAATACAATTTTTAATTTGGCAACTGTTGATAAGAAAAAATATGAAAAACGAAATTTGGACTTACCACAGCGCCACTTGCAGGAGCAAGAGCACCACCCTAAAAGAGAGATGAGATTTTAGAAAACAGAAAGGTCACAGAATAGGACATTCTTTTTATTTAGGCAACAGCAGTGTTAGAAAAGAGCTCCATGACACTGTGAGACTTCATTTCAATCTTTTTTGTTGTTGTTGTTTATTTTATAACTTTTCCATTTTGAGTTCCCAGGGGGAGGAAGCAGCCTGTGTTATCTGTTGTACAAAGTAATGGTATCATATGTTTACACATAAAATGATATCCTATATCAGATCAGATTTGTGTCGGAAGATGGGCGTCCTTCTCTTTCGATTATGACGCTGATAGTAAATTTTTTGTAGGTATATTAAAAGCAGGAAGCCGGCAAAAGAATCGGTTGGACCACTAGATGACCGAGCAGTAAAAGGGGCGATCAGGGAAGACAAAGCCATAGCGGAGAGATTAGATGAATTCTTTGCTTCGGTCTTCACCGAGGAAGATTTGGGTGGGATACCGGTGCCAGAAATGGTATTCAAAGCTGACGAGTCAGAGAAACTGAATGAAATCTCTATAGACCTTGAGGATGTAATGGAGCAATTTGACAAATTGAAGAGTAGCAAATCTCCTGGACCAGATGGTATTCATCCCAGAGTACTGATAGAACTGAAAAATGAACTTCCGGAGCTATTGTTAGTAATATGTAATTTATCCTTAAAATCGAGCGTGGTACCAGGACATTGGAGGGTGGCCAATGTAATGCCGATTTTTAAAAAAGGTTCCAGAGGAAATCCAGGAAATTATAGACCGGTGAGTCTGACGTCAGTGCTGGGCAAAATGATAGAGACTATTATAAAGAACAAAATTACAGAGCATATTCAAAAGCATGGATTAATGAGACAAAGTCAACATGGATTTAGTGAAGGGAAATCTTGCCTCACCAATCTATTACATTTCTTTGAAGGGGTGAACAATCTGACACATCTCCAGTTTAGATACTAGGTATTGCAGGGGGGTGTCATGATAATATGCCAAGACCCCACATTAAGTACCTGTTTCAGCTGCTATGCATTATCAGATAAGATAAAAGGCAAACTTAGCAAAAAGGAAAGTTCCATTCTTTCTACATTGACATATAATGGGATAGCTGTCCCCAGATGATGGGCAAGCTGCACTTGGATAGGTTTAAGATTGCATTTGGCTACTTTACTGAATGCTTCCTTAATGACACCTGGGGATACCAGATAGGTTGGTATCTGGCACTTAATGAGGTTTCAATGACACCATCTAATTCCCTAAACAAATCATTAGTAAGTTCCTTTATGGGATGCAAAAAGCCATATTCCTTACTTAACAAATCCTTAATGATAGTTAAACCATTGGTATTTTGTGTGATTTGCTGGGCATGTAAATTGACAACAGTATTATAAAAATATTGCAGAGCTGTTTATTGGGCAAAATTGGCAGCAAATAGCAAATTTAATTAGAGACTCTGAATTATCACTCAGATGATGGTACAGTAGGCTAAGTACCTATCAAGGAAGTAAAGATAGCACACACTAGCCTAATCCTGAAATTAATAAGATACCTAACACCCCAAGCACTACCAGGCACCAAGGAGACAGCAGTTCAACCTGACAGATGATAACTCATGAATACTAGATCCCCAGTAGTCAGGAACTGGGTGATGATGGTCAATCAGAAACTCAGGCAGCAAGTTGCTCTTCCCATCTGGGCAAGAATAGGCAGGAAGGTGATACCACAGATTAATGAGTCTTCATCATGTAGACTCAGATCCAGCTGATGACAGTTATCTCACTCCAGTCAGATAACAACTAGCTGATAACAGCTTCAAGAAAGGGGTTCTTATACCCTCTCCCTGGGTTTTGGTGCCAGGTTGACAGGAACATGATGATATGGTGTTCCCCAGTGTGCCCTGCATGTTCCTATTCTGTCCTAAGTACATTAAACAACTGACCGCACAGTGAGGATGCTGGTGGATCTGCTCCTGCCTTATCTTATTTTCCCCTTACCTTTCATTGGCTGTAATATTTTTCTGATGCTGAAGAGGAGGGGGAAGCAGGTGGCTTCTGTCCAGTTGCAGCAAGACTCCTCTTCGGCTCGGCAGGTAGCGATTACTGCCTTTGTGACCTTCATTTCAAGGCATATCGGATGGCCCGTTGGTGAAGGAAAATTCGGGCCTTTGGAGCAAAGTCGCTCAGCCCTGCAGGACTGGCACCTCTTCTGCAACTGTGAAACCCTCTGGTGTCGGGCTCACGCCAGATCATGGAGCTTACTTTGCCTGACATGATCAGTGGACTCCTCACGAAGTGCTGGTGGTAGAAACAACGCTGAGGAAAGGGAGTCTAGTCCCTCAGTCATGCGGAGGTTCGGTAGAGGGTATGTTGGGAGAAGGGGCTATTCCAAATGTCTCTCCCTTGATGAGACCCTCTGAGGTGACCCTATACCATCTGGACAGCACTGGACTCCATCTACAAAGTATGTGCAGGAATTTTCTCTCAAGTTCAGCAGCTCGCTTAAAGAATTGCCAAGTGTGAAGAGGTGTTGAAGATAAGCTGAATTTATTAGACTCTTGAATTCAGAAGTCTCAGAGTGTTCTGACAACTTTGGCTCAAGATAAACTTATGTTGCAGTGCAAAATAGGAAATGTAGATAATTTCACTAGACATTTAAATTTGTGACTTTTGAATTTTCCTAAAATTTTGACGGTTACCCCTAAAGACTTATTTTATAGGCTTTAAAGAAAAATTTAAGTACTCTGATTCTGGACATCCACCATTACATAAAACATATTACTTGTCAGATCCTAGACGGGTTGGTTTGCCTGTTGGCAATTCTTTGGTAGAAGTGTCTTCTGATAGTCTTAATATTACTAATGTTTTGGAAAGCTAGTTCCCCGCTCATCTTTTTCAATAATACGGTCGGGTCCACCTCTTTGCGGCACCAGCCAAATATGGTCGCCCATGTAGATGGCTGGCGCCGTTTGATTATGCCCCTCCACGTGTTATATATGTTGCCAGGTTACTTAACTGTTTAATAATAAAATGTCTATTACAAAATCTCTGCTGATTAGAAGTCGGGGGTATTCGGTTGAAATTTGTTTGACTTAGGGGGTACTTGGCTTGAAGAAGTTGGGAAACACTGCGGGGGCCCTTTTACTAAGGTGCGCTGAAAAATGGCTTGTAGTAGTGTAGGCATGGGTTTTGCGCACATGCCAATCCATTTTTCAGCGCGCCTGTGAAAAAGGCCTTTTTTTCCCCCAAAATGGACGTGCGGCAAAGTCAAAATTGCCACCCGTCCATTTTGGGTCTGAGACCTTACTGGCAGTCATTGACTTAGCGGTGAAGAATCCGGGCGGTAATGACATACGCTTGTCAAATGTCAGTTGGCCCACTTCCGTTACACGCGTCTGAAAATAAAAAATATTTTTCAGACGCGCACCAACAATGAAATTACCGCAAGAGTCATGCAGTAGTCAGGTGGTAACTCCGTTTTGGTATGTGTTGGGCATGCGTAAACGCTTACGCGGCTTAGTAAAAAGGCCCCTGTGTTAGCCGGCACTGCAAACAACACGGAAATTCGACACTGAAGCCCAGACATGACCCAGCACTGAATTTCCAGACATAACACCAATGGTTGAGTGTGGCTGGCTGAATATTGACCCTATTGTATTTTGAATTCTTGTTCTTTTTTTTTACTTGCTGATCCTCCTCCAGCTGCTTCACTCTGCTTTAGATTTACCTTCCTCTTAATAGATATATTCTATTAAGATATTGGACAAGTTGTTTTCCCACCAACCTACTTTAGAGTAGAATAGATATAAGACGATGCCATTCTTATCATCATTTTCGAGACTCTGTCAAAACATTTCATTTCAAAGATTTTTTAAAATGGTAATTTGACCTATTATTTTGGTTTGGTTCAATTTTTTATGATGTGCGTTTTATATTTTATAATTTTATTTCTTGATTCTAATTTGATTTATAGTTAAAGGGCCCTGTTTACTAAAGAGTGCTAAGGGTGTGATACTGTTTTTAATGCGTGCTACACATTAGCATGTGCTAAACGCTAAAGACAATATATATTCCTATGGGTGTCTCTAGCGTTTAGTGCGTACTTATTTTAATGCACACTAAAAATGATTGCACGGCTTAATAAACAGGACCCCCAAATTTTTTATTGATAACTGAAGATACCATTTTTGAGTTTTTGTTATCAATAGAAATCAAACAAAATAAAACATGGAAAAGAAAATAAGATGATACCTTTTTTATTGGACATAACTTAATGCATTTCTTGATTATCTTTCGAAGGTTGCCCTTCTTTGTCAGATCGGAAATAAGCAAATGTGCTAGCTGACAGTGTATATAAGTGAAAACATTCAAGCATTACTATAACAATCTGACAGGGTGGGAGGATGGGGGTGGGTAAGAGGTATGCATGGGGACATCAAAGCATATCATTGATATTCTAACAGGATGGGTGTGGATAGGTGAGGGGTGGGGTGATCAACAGAGACATACAGCTTTATGGTTTATAATGGGCTAGGAACCCCAGATCCTTGTTAAGTCCTTTCTGTTGGGTGTTAAAATATTCAATCATTCTGACTTCAAAGGTCTTACGTTCTTGTATGGTTTTAAACTTAAAATAAATTATCAAATCAGAACCTGTTTTGATGATCAAATGTGGTAACAAAATTTGTCTGAGCCAATAACACAATTTTTAATTTAGCAACAGTTGATAAGAAGAAAGATGAAAAACAAAATTTGGACTTACCACAGCGCCACTTACAGGAGCAATAGCACCACCCTAAAAGAAAGAATCAGGAGATTTTAGAAAACAGTTTCTTATGGGAAAGTGACAGAATAGCACAGTCATTTTATTTAGACAACAGCAGTGTTAGAAAAAAGAGCTCCTTGACACTATGAGACTTCATTTGAATCTTTTTTTGTTTGTTTGTTTGTTTGTTTATTTTATAACTTTTCTATTTTGAGTTTTTGTTGGAATCATTCTAATTAGAACTATCTTGTTAATTGCAATTTTAATTACTGATTGTAATTACTTTGGACCTTTCTGGGATTTTCACCTCTACCTCATTTGACCACAACACAATCTTGTATTTGTTATCAACCGAAATGGCAAACGCCTTTATGGTACCTTGTAAGCCACATTGAGCCTGCAAATAGGTGGGAAAATGTGGGGTATAAATGTAACAAATAAAAAGTAGGAAATGCCAGTTAAGTCAAACAGTGTTACTGCTATTTTTTTTAGATGAACCTAATACCTTCACAAGAAAATTAAATCTCCGGTGAATAACCAGGCAATGTATTATGAATAAACAACAAACCTTAAAAATAATTCTGACCTGAACATTTACATTTTAATGGAGGAAACAGCCAGTGTTATCTCTTTTAAAAAATAATGATATCATATATTTACACATAAAATGATATCCTATTTCGAGAAGGAGAGTCTGGCCGTGCGAGCAGAGCTGCAGGTTTAAGCAGCAGTGCAGAGTGAGCAGATGGCACCAGACAGCATGGGTGGAATGATGGAGCAGTGTCTTTCCAGGTGGGAGGGAGGCCTGGCAAGTCTCAGCGGCTAGCCAATAAAGCTGCAGAGGTAGACCACAGACCCTCCAGGACAGTCCAATTGTGCTACAGCCCATGGGTAAGACTTGGAACATACTGGGGACGAAATTGGAAGAACAACTAGTGATGGGATATAGGGGTGATAGTACTACTCCCTATTTCATTGGTAATGTTCTGCTGGGGTAAGTACCACGACTTATCTGCATGATTAATTGATGGGGTACTGAAACAAATTGCATGAGATATACTTGTTGTTTATAATAGATATGTTCATTGGGACCGATATTCAGCCAGCAGCAGGCAGTGCTTTTCCCCTCTGCTGACGGCATAAAACCCAGATTCTCAATGTCAGGCCATTTCCGGCAACCGGCTCTGATTATCCGTGGTTTTTAACCGCTAAAAACATTAACTGGTTTTGTCGATATTCGGGGTTAACCGGTTAGCCTTTTAGTGGTTAAAGACAGGACAGCTATTTATACAGTCCTATTTAGCCACTAAACTTATCCAGTTAGGCGCTGAATATCAGTAACTAACCTGATAAGTAATGCAATATAGCTGGTTATGCGCTAGGCGCAAAATGGCAATATTCAGCGGAGATAACCTGTTATGTCTCACTGAATATTAGTAGTTAGGCATGATATAATATTTAACCAGCCAATGGCCGTGTCTGTCAGTTTAAATATCTTTGAATATCGGGGAAGATAGAGTTTAATATTTTCACTATTTATTTGTATTGTTAGATACGTATAAATTGAATAAACGTGTAAATACTTTTAGTCAGCCTTCTTCACAGTCACACTGCCTTCTGATTTTTTCCTAGTGGAAGGGAGGTTATTGTTGGTAAGAAAGAGAAAATACAATTTTTAATTTGGCAACTGTTGATAAGAAAAAATATGAAAAACGAAATTTGGACTTACCACAGCGCCACTTGCAGGAGCAAGAGCACCACCCTAAAAGAGAGATGAGATTTTAGAAAACAGAAAGGTCACAGAATAGGACATTCTTTTTTTTTAGGCAACAGCAGTGTTAGAAAAGAGCTCCATGACACTGTGAGACTTCATTTCAATCTTTTTTGTTGTTGTTGTTTATTTTATAACTTTTCCATTTTGAGTTCCCAGGGGGAGGAAGCAGCCTGTGTTATCTGTTGTACAAAGTAATGGTATCATATGTTTACACATAAAATGATATCCTATATCAGATCAGATTTGTGTCGGAAGATGGGCGTCCTTCTCTTTCGATTATGACGCTGATAGTAAATTTTTTGTAGGTATATTAAAAGCAGGAAGCCGGCAAAAGAATCGGTTGGACCACTAGATGACCGAGCAGTAAAAGGGGCGATCAGGGAAGACAAAGCCATAGTGGAGAGATTAGATGAATTCTTTGCTTCGGTCTTCACCGAGGAAGATTTGGGTGGGATACCGGTGCCAGAAATGGTATTCAAAGCTGACGAGTCATTGAAACTGAATGAAATCTCTATAGACCTTGAGGATGTAATGGAGCAATTTGACAAATTGAAGAGTAGCAAATCTCCTGGACCAGATGGTATTCATCCCAGAGTACTGATAGAACTGAAAAATGAACTTCTGGAGCTATTGTTAGTAATATGTAATTTATCCTTAAAATCGAGCGTGGTACCAGGAGATTGGAGGGTGGCCAATGTAATGCCGATTTTTAAAAAAGGTTCCAGAGGAAATCCAGGAAATTATAGACCGGTGAGTCTGACGTCAGTGCTGGGCAAAATGATAGAGACTATTATAAAGAACAAAATTACAGAGCATATTCAAAAGCATGGATTAATGAGACAAAGTCAACATGGATTTAGTGTAGGGAAATCTTGCCTCACCAATCTATTACATTTCTTTGAAGGGGTGAACAAACTGACACATCTCCAGTTTAGATACTAGGTATTGCAGGGTGGTGTCATGATAATATGCCAAGACCCCACATTAAGTACCTGTTTCAGCTGCTATGCATTATCAGATAAGATAAAAGGCAAACTTAGCAAAAAGGAAAGTTCCATTCTTTCTACATTGACATATAATGGGATAGCTGTCCCCAGATGATGGGCAAGCTGCACTTGGATAGGTTTAAGATTGCATTTGGCTACTTTACTGAATGCTTCCTTAATGACACCTGGGGATACCAGATAGGTTGGTATCTGGCACTTAATGAGGTTTCAATGACACCATCTAATTCCCTAAACAAATCATTAGTAAGTTCCTTTATGGGATGCACAAAGCCATATTCCTTACTTAACAAATCCTTAATGATAGTTAAACCATTGGTATTTTGTGTGATTTGCTGGGCATGTAAATTGACAACAGTATTATAAAAATATTGCAGAGCTGTTTATTGGGCAAAATTGGCAGCAAATAGCAAATTTAATTAGAGACTCTGAATTATCACTCAGATGATGGTACAGTAGGCTAAGTACCTATCAAGGAAGTAAAGATAGCACACACTAGCCTAATCCTGAAATTAATAAGATACCTAACACCCCAAGCACTACCAGGCACCAAGGAGACAGCAGTTCAACCTGACAGATGATAACTCATGAATACTAGATCCCCAGTAGTCAGGAACTGGGTGATGATGGTCAATTAGAAACTCAGGCAGCAAGTTGCTCTTCCCATCTGGGCAAGAATAGGCAGGAAGGTGATACCACAGATTAATGAGTCTTCATCATGTAGACTCAGATCCAGCTGATGACAGTTATCTCACTCCAGTCAGATAACAACTAGCTGATAACAGCTTCAAGAAAGGGGTTCTTATACCCTCTCCCTGGGTTTTGGTGCCAGGTTGACAGGAACATGATGATATGGTGTTCCCCAGTGTGCCCTGCATGTTCCTATTCTGTCCTAAGTACATTAAACAACTGACCGCACAGTGAGGATGCTGGTGGATCTGCTCCTGCCTTATCTTATTTTCCCCTTACCTTTCATTGGCTGTAATATTTTTCTGATGCTGAAGAGGAGGGGGAAGCAGGTGGCTTCTGTCCAGTTGCAGCAAGACTCCTCTTCGGCTCGGCAGGTAGCGATTACTGCCTTTGTGACCTTCATTTCAAGGCATATCGGATGGCCCGTTGGTGAAGGAAAATTCGGGCCTTTGGAGCAAAGTCGCTCAGCCCTGCAGGACTGGCACCTCTTCTGCAACTGTGAAACCCTCTGGTGTCGGGCTCACGCCAGATCATGGAGCTTACTTTGCCTGACATGATCAGTGGACTCCTCACGAAGTGCTGGTGGTAGAAACAACGCTGAGGAAAGGGAGTCTAGTCCCTCAGTCATGCGGAGGTTCGGTAGAGGGTATGTTGGGAGAAGGGGTTATTCCAAATGTCTCTCCCTTGATGAGACCCTCTGAGGTGACCCTATACCATCTGGACAGCACTGGACTCCATCTACAAAGTATGTGCAGGAATTTTCTCTCAAGTTCAGCAGCTCGCTTAAAGAATTGCCAAGTGTGAAGAGGTGTTGAAGATAAGCTGAATTTATTAGACTCTTGAATTCAGAAGTCTCAGAGTGTTCTGACAACTTTGGCTCAAGATAAACTTATGTTGCAGTGCAAAATAGGAAATGTAGATAATTTCACTAGACATTTAAATTTGTGACTTTTGAATTTTCCTAAAATTTTGACGGTTACCCCTAAAGACTTATTTTATAGGTTTTTTAAAGAAAAATTTAAGTACTCTGATTCTGGACATCCACCATTACATAAAACATATTACTTGTCAGATCCTAGACGGGTTGGTTTGCCTGTTGGCAATTCTTTGGTAGAAGTGTCTTCTGATAGTCTTAATATTACTAATGTTTTGGAAAGCTAGTTCCCCGCTCATCTTTTTCAATAATATGGTCGGGTCCACCTCTTTGCGGCACCAGCCAAATATGGTCGCCCATGTAGATGGCTGGCGCCGTTTGATTATGCCCCTCCACGTGTTATATATGTTGCCAGGTTACTTAACTGTTTAATAATAAAATGTCTATTACAAAATCTCTGCTGATTAGAAGTCGGGGGTATTCGGTTGAAATTTGTTTGACTTAGGGGGTACTTGGCTTGAAGAAGTTGGGAAACACTGCGGGGGCCCTTTTACTAAGGTGCGCTGAAAAATGGCTTGTAGTAGTGTAGGCATGGGTTTTGCGCACATGCCAATCCATTTTTCAGCGCGCCTGTGAAAAAGGCCTTTTTTCCCCCCAAAATGGACGTGCGGCAAAGTCAAAATTGCCACGCGTCCATTTTGGGTCTGAGACCTTACTGGCAGTCATTGACTTAGCCGTGAAGAATCCGGGCGGTAATGACATACGCTTGTCAAATGCCAGTTGGCCCACTTCCGTTACACGCGTCTGAAAATAAAAAATATTTTTCAGACGCGCACCAACAATGAAATTACCGCAAGAGTCATGCAGTAGTCAGGTGGTAACTCCGTTTTGGTATGTGTTGGGCATGCGTAAACGCTTACGCGGCTTAGTAAAAAGGCCCCTGTGTTAGCCGGCACTGCAAACAACACGGAAATTCGACACTGAAGCCCAGACATGACCCAGCACTGAATTTCCAGACATAACACCAATGGTTGAGTGTGGCTGGCTGAATATTGACCCTATTGTATTTTGAATTCTTGTTCTTTTTTTTTTACTTGCTGATCCTCCTCCAGCTGCTTCACTCTGCTTTAGGTTTACCTTCCTCTTAATAGATATATTCTATTAAGATATTGGACAAGTTGTTTTCCCACCAACCTACTTTAGAGTAGAATAGATATAAGACGATGCCATTCTTATCATCATTTTCGAGACTCTGTCAAAACATTTCA
Organism: Microcaecilia unicolor; assembly: GCF_901765095.1. Taxonomy (NCBI): domain Eukaryota; kingdom Metazoa; phylum Chordata; class Amphibia; order Gymnophiona; family Siphonopidae; genus Microcaecilia; species Microcaecilia unicolor. The sequence goes on from NC_044031.1 coordinate 639,665,581, forward strand.
TTTCAAAGATTTTTTAAAATGGTAATTTGACCTATTATTTTGGTTTGGTTCAATTTTTTATGATGTGCGTGTTTTATATTTTATAATTTTATTTCTTGATTCTAATTTGATTTATAGTTAAAGGGCCCTGTTTACTAAAGAGTGCTAAGGGTGTGATACTGTTTTTAATGCGTGCTACACATTAGCATGTGCTAAACGCTAAAGACAATATATATTCCTATGGGTGTCTCTAGCGTTTAGTGCGTACTTATTTTAATGCACACTAAAAATGATTGCACGGCTTAATAAACAGGACCCCCAAATTTTTTATTGATAACTGAAGATACCATTTTTGAGTTTTTGTTATCAATAGAAATCAAACAAAATAAAACATGGAAAAGAAAATAAGATGATACCTTTTTTATTGGACATAACTTAATGCATTTCTTGATTATCTTTCGAAGGTTGCCCTTCTTTGTCAGATCGGAAATAAGCAAATGTGCTAGCTGACAGTGTATATAAGTGAAAACATTCAAGCATTACTATAACAGTCTGACAGGGTGGGAGGATGGGGGTGGGTAAGAGGTATGCATGGGGACATCAAAGCATATCATTGATATTCTAACAGGATGGGTGTGGATAGGTGAGGGGTGGGGTGATCAACAGAGACATACAGCTTTATGGTTTATAATGGGCTAGGAACCCCAGATCCTTGTTAAGTCCTTTCTGTTGGGTGTTAAAATATTCAATCATTCTGACTTCAAAGGTCTTACGTTCTTGTATGGTTTTAAACTTAAAATAAATTATCAAATCAGAACCTGTTTTGATGATCAAATGTGGTAACAAAATTTGTCTGAGCCAATAACACAATTTTTAATTTAGCAACAGTTGATAAGAAGAAAGATGAAAAACAAAATTTGGACTTACCACAGCGCCACTTACAGGAGCAATAGCACCACCCTAAAAGAAAGAATCAGGAGATTTTAGAAAACAGTTTCTTATGGGAAAGTGACAGAATAGCACAGTCATTTTATTTAGACAACAGCAGTGTTAGAAAAAAGAGCTCCTTGACACTATGAGACTTCATTTGAATCTTTTTTTGTTTGTTTGTTTGTTTGTTTGTTTATTTTATAACTTTTCTATTTTGAGTTTTTGTTGGAATCATTCTAATTAGAACTATCTTGTTAATTGCAATTTTAATTACTGATTGTAATTACTTTGGACCTTTCTGGGATTTTCACCTCTACCTCATTTGACCACAACACAATCTTGTATTTGTTATCAACCGAAATGGCAAACGCCTTTATGGTACCTTGTAAGCCACATTGAGCCTGCAAATAGGTGGGAAAATGTGGGGTATAAATGTAACAAATAAAAAGTAGGAAATGCCAGTTAAGTCAAACAGTGTTACTGCTATTTTTTTTAGATGAACCTAATACCTTCACAAGAAAATTAAATCTCCGGTGAATAACCAGGCAATGTATTATGAATAAACAACAAACCTTAAAAATAATTCTGACCTGAACATTTACATTTTAATGGAGGAAACAGCCAGTGTTATCTCTTTTAAAAAATAATGATATCATATATTTACACATAAAATGATATCCTATTTCGAGAAGGAGAGTCTGGCCGTGCGAGCAGAGCTGCAGGTTTAAGCAGCAGTGCAGAGTGAGCAGATGGCACCAGACAGCATGGGTGGAATGATGGAGCAGTGTCTTTCCAGGTGGGAGGGAGGCCTGGCAAGTCTCAGCGGCTAGCCAATAAAGCTGCAGAGGTAGACCACAGACCCTCTAGGACAGTCCAGTTGTGCTACAGCCCATGGGTAAGACTTGGAACATACTGGGGACGAAATTGGAAGAACAACTAGTGATGGGATATAGGGGTGATAGTACTACTCCCTATTTCATTGGTAATGTTCTGCTGGGGTAAGTACCACGACTTATCTGCATGATTAATTGATGTGGTACTGAAACAAATTGCATGAGATATACTTGTTATTTATAATAGATATGTTCATTGGGACCGATATTCAGCCAGCAGCAGGCAGTGCTTTTCCCCTCTGCTGACGGCATAAAACCCAGATTCTCAATGTCAGGCCATTTCCGGCAACCGGCTCTGATTATCCGTGGTTTTTAACCGCTAAAAACATTAACTGGTTTTGTCGATATTCGGGGTTAACCGGTTAGCTTTTTAGTGGTTAAAGACAGGACAGCTATTTATACAGTCCTATTTAGCCACTAAACTTATCCAGTTAGGCGCTGAATATCAGTAACTAACCTGATAAGTAATGCAATATAGCTGGTTATGCGCTAGGCGCAAAATGGCAATATTCAGCGGAGATAACCTGTTATGTCTCACTGAATATTAGTAGTTAGGCATGATATAATATTTAACCAGCCAATGGCCGTGTCTGTCAGTTTAAATATCTTTGAATATCGGGGAAGATAGAGTTTAATATTTTCACTATTTATTTGTATTGTTAGATACGTATAAATTGAATAAACTTGTAAATACTTTTAGTCAGCCTTCTTCACAGTCACACTGCCTTCTGATTTTTTCCTAGTGGAAGGGAGGTTATTGTTGGTAAGAAAGAGAAAATACAATTTTTAATTTGGCAACTGTTGATAAGAAAAAATATGAAAAACGAAATTTGGACTTACCACAGCGCCACTTCCAGGAGCAAGAGCACCACCCTAAAAGAGAGATGAGATTTTAGAAAACAGAAAGGTCACAGAATAGCACATTCTTTTTATTTAGGCAACAGCAGTGTTAGAAAAGAGCTCCATGACACTGTGAGACTTCATTTCAATCTTTTTTGTTGTTGTTGTTTATTTTATAACTTTTCCATTTTGAGTTCCCAGGGGGAGGAAGCAGCCTGTGTTATCTGTTGTACAAAGAAATGGTATCATATGTTTACACATAAAATGATATCCTATATCAGATCAGATTTGTGTCGGAAGATGGGCGTCCTTCTCTTTCGATTATGACGCTGATAGTAAATTTTTTGTAGGTATATTAAAAGCAGGAAGCCGGCAAAAGAATCGGTTGGACCACTAGATGACCGAGCAGTAAAAGGGGCGATCAGGGAAGACAAAGCCATAGCAGAGAGATTAGATGAATTCTTTGCTTCGGTCTTCACCGAGGAAGATTTGGGTGGGATACCGGTGCCAGAAATGGTATTCAAAGCTGACGAGTCAGAGAAACTGAATGAAATCTCTATAGACCTTGAGGATGTAATGGAGCAATTTGACAAATTGAAGAGTAGCAAATCTCCTGGACCAGATGGTATTCATCCCAGAGTACTGATAGAACTGAAAAATGAACTTCCGGAGCTATTGTTAGTAATATGTAATTTATCCTTAAAATCGAGCGTGGTACCAGGAGATTGGAGGGTGGCCAATGTAATGCCGATTTTTAAAAAAGGTTCCAGAGGAAATCCAGGAAATTATAGACCGGTGAGTCTGACGTCAGTGCTGGGCAAAATGATAGAGACTATTATAAAGAACAAAATTACAGAGCATATTCAAAAGCATGGATTAATGAGACAAAGTCAACATGGATTTAGTGTAGGGAAATCTTGCCTCACCAATCTATTACATTTCTTTGAAGGGGTGAACAAACTGACACATCTCCAGTTTAGATACTAGGTATTGCAGGGGGGTGTCATGATAATATGCCAAGACCCCACATTAAGTACCTGTTTCAGCTGCTATGCATTATCAGATAAGATAAAAGGCAAACTTAGCACAAAGGAAAGTTCCATTCTTTCTACATTGACATATAATGGGATAGCTGTCCCCAGATGATGGGCAAGCTGCACTTGGATAGGTTTAAGATTGCATTTGGCTACTTTACTGAATGCTTCCTTAATGACACCTGGGGATACCAGATAGGTTGGTATCTGGCACTTAATGAGGTTTCAATGACACCATCTAATTCCCTAAACAAATCATTAGTAAGTTCCTTTATGGGATGCACAAAGCCATATTCCTTACTTAACAAATCCTTAATGATAGTTAAACCATTGGTATTTTGTGTGATTTGCTGGGCATGTAAATTGACAACAGTATTATAAAAATATTGCAGAGCTGTTTATTGGGCAAAATTGGCAGCAAATAGCAAATTTAATTAGAGACTCTGAATTATCACTCAGATGATGGTACAGTAGGCTAAGTACCTATCAAGGAAGTAAAGATAGCACACACTAGCCTAATCCTGAAATTAATAAGATACCTAACACCCCAAGCACTACCAGGCACCAAGGAGACAGCAGTTCAACCTGACAGATGATAACTCATGAATACTAGATCCCCAGTAGTCAGGAACTGGGTGATGATGGTGAATCAGAAACTCAGGCAGCAAGTTGCTCTTCCCATCTGGGCAAGAATAGGCAGGAAGGTGATACCACAGATTAATGAGTCTTCATCATGTAGACTCAGATCCAGCTGATGACAGTTATCTCACTCCAGTCAGATAACAACTAGCTGATAACAGCTTCAAGAAAGGGGTTCTTATACCCTCTCCCTGGGTTTTGGTGCCAAGTTGACAGGAACATGATGATATGGTGTTCCCCAGTGTGCCCTGCATGTTCCTATTCTGTCCTAAGTACATTAAACAACTGACCGCACAGTGAGGATGCTGGTGGATCTGCTCCTGCCTTATCTTATTTTCCCCTTACCTTTCATTGGCTGTAATATTTTTCTGATGCTGAAGAGGAGGGGGAAGCAGGTGGCTTCTGTCCAGTTGCAGCAAGACTCCTCTTCGGCTCGGCAGGTAGCGATTACTGCCTTTGTGACCTTCATTTCAAGGCATATCGGATGGCCCGTTGGTGAAGGAAAATTCGGGCCTTTGGAGCAAAGTCGCTCAGCCCTGCAGGACTGGCACCTCTTCTGCAACTGTGAAACCCTCTGGTGTCGGGCTCACGCCAGATCATGGAGCTTACTTTGCCTGACATGATCAGTGGACTCCTCAGGAAGTGCTGGTGGTAGAAACAACGCTGAGGAAAGGGAGTCTAGTCCCTCAGTCATGCGGAGGTTCGGTAGAGGGTATGTTGGGAGAAGGGGCTATTCCAAATGTCCCTCCCTTGATGAGACCCTCTGAGGTGACCCTATACCATCTGGACAGCACTGGACTCCATCTACAAAGTATGTGCAGGAATTTTCTCTCAAGTTCAGCAGCTCGCTTAAAGAATTGCCAAGTGTGAAGAGGTGTTGAAGATAAGCTGAATTTATTAGACTCTTGAATTCAGAAGTCTCAGAGTGTTCAGACAACTTTGGTTCAAGATAAACTTATGTTGCAGTGCAAAATAGGAAATGTAGATAATTTCACTAGACATTTAAATTTGTGACTTTTGAATTTTCCTAAAATTTTGACTGTTACCCCTAAAGACTTATTTTATAGGTTTTTTAAAGAAAAATTTAAGTACTCTGATTCTGGACATCCACCATTACATAAAACATATTACTTGTCAGATCCTAGACGTGTTGGTTTGCCTGTTGGCAATTCTTTGGTAGAAGTGTCTTCTGATAGTCTTAATATTACTAATGTTTTGGAAAGCTAGTTTCCCGCTCATCTTTTTCAATAATACGGTCGGGTCCACCTCTTTGCAGCACCAGCCAAATATGGTCGCCCATGTAGATGGCTGGCGCCGTTTGATTATGCCCCTCCACGTGTTATATATGTTGCCAGGTTAATTAACTGTTTAATAATAAAATGTCTATTACAAAATCTCTGCTGATTAGAAGTCGGGGGTATTCGGTTGAAATTTGTTTGACTTAGGGGGTACTTGGCTTGAAGAAGTTGGGAAACACTGCGGGGGCCCTTTTACTAAGGTGCGCTGAAAAATGGCTTGTAGTAGTGTAGGCATGGGTTTTGCGCACATGCCAATCCATTTTTCAGCGCGCCTGTGAAAAAGGCCTTTTTTTCCCCCAAAATGGACGTGCGGCAAAGTCAAAATTGCCACGCGTCCATTTTGGGTCTGAGACCTTACTGGCAGTCATTGACTTAGCGGTGAAGAATCCGGGCGGTAATGACATACGCTTGTCAAATGCCAGTTGGCCCACTTCCGTTACACGCGTCTGAAAATAAAAAATATTTTTCAGACGCGCACCAACAATGAAATTACCGCAAGAGTCATGCAGTAGTCAGGTGGTAACTCCGTTTTGGTATGTGTTGGGCATGCGTAAACGCTTACGCGGCTTAGTAAAAAGGCCCCTGTGTTAGCCGGCACTGCAAACAACACGGAAATTCGACACTGAAGCCCAGACATGACCCAGCACTGAATTTCCAGACATAACACCAATGGTTGAGTGTGGCTGGCTGAATATTGACCCTATTGTATTTTGAATTCTTGTTCTTTTTTTTTACTTGCTGATCCTCCTCCAGCTGCTTCACTCTGCTTTAGGTTTACCTTCCTCTTAATAGATATATTCTATTAAGATATTGGACAAGTTGTTTTCCCACCAACCTACTTTAGAGTAGAATAGATATAAGACGATGCCATTCTTATCATCATTTTCGAGACTCTGTCAAAACATTTCATTTCAAAGATTTTTTAAAATGGTAATTTGACCTATTATTTTGGTTTGGTTCAATTTTTTATGATGTGCGTGTTTTATATTTTATAATTTTATTTCTTGATTCTAATTTGATTTATAGTTAAAGGGCCCTGTTTACTAAAGAGTGCTAAGGGTGTGATACTGTTTTTAATGCGTGCTACACATTAGCATGTGCTAAACGCTAAAGACAATATATATTCCTATGGGTGTCTCTAGCGTTTAGTGCGTACTTATTTTAATGCACACTAAAAATGATTGCACGGCTTAATAAACAGGACCCACAAATTTTTATTGATAACTGAAGATACCATTTTTTGAGTTTTTGTTATCAATAGAAATCAAACAAAATAAAACATGGAAAAGAAAATAAGATGATACCTTTTTTATTGGACATAACTTAATGCATTTCTTGATTATCTTTCGAAGGTTGCCCTTCTTTGTCAGATCGGAAATAAGCAAATGTGCTAGCTGACAGTGTATATAAGTGAAAACATTCAAGCATTACTATAACAGTCTGACAGGGTGGGAGGATGGGGGTGGGTAAGAGGTATGCATGGGGACATCAAAGCATATCATTGATATTCTAACAGGATGGGTGTGGATAGGTGAGGGGTGGGGTGATCAACAGAGACATACAGCTTTATGGTTTATAATGGGCTAGGAACCCCAGATCCTTGTTAAGTCCTTTCTGTTGGGTGTTAAAATATTCAATCATTCTGACTTCAAAGGTCTTACGTTCTTGTATGGTTTTAAACTTAAAATAAATTATCAAATCAGAACCCGTTTTGATGATCAAATGTGGTAACAAAATTTGTCTGAGCCAATAACACAATTTTTAATTTAGCAACAGTTGATAAGAAGAAATATGAAAAACAAAATTTGGACTTACCACAGCGCCACTTACAGGAGCAGGAGCACCACCCTAAAAGAGAGATGAGATTTTAGAAAACAGAAAGGTCACAGAATAGCACATTCTTTTTATTTAGGCAACAGCAGTGTTAGAAAAGAGCTCCATGACACTGTGAGACTTCATTTCAATCTTTTTTGTTGTTGTTGTTTATTTTATAACTTTTCCATTTTGAGTTCCCAGGGGGAGGAAGCAGCCTGTGTTATCTGTTGTACAAAGTAATGGTATCATATGTTTACACATAAAATGATATCCTATATCAGATCAGATTTGTGTCGGAAGATGGGCGTCCTTCTCTTTCGATTATGACGCTGATAGTAAATTTTTTGTAGGTATATTAAAAGCAGGAAGCCGGCAAAAGAATCGGTTGGACCACTAGATGACCGAGCAGTAAAAGGGGCGATCAGGGAAGACAAAGCCATAGTGGAGAGATTAGATGAATTCTTTGCTTCAGTCTTCACCGAGGAAGATTTGGGTGGGATACCGGTGCCAGAAATGGTATTCAAAGCTGACGAGTCATTGAAACTGAATGAAATCTCTATAGACCTTGAGGATGTAATGGAGCAATTTGACAAATTGAAGAGTAGCAAATCTCCTGGACCAGATGGTATTCATCCCAGAGTACTGATAGAACTGAAAAATGAACTTCCGGAGCTATTGTTAGTAATATGTAATTTATCCTTAAAATCGAGCGTGGTACCAGGAGATTGGAGGGTGGCCAATGTAATGCCGATTTTTAAAAAAGGTTCCAGAGGAAATCCAGGAAATTATAGACCGGTGAGTCTGACGTCAGTGCTGGGCAAAATGATAGAGACTATTATAAAGAACAAAATTACAGAGCATATTCAAAAGCATGGATTAATGAGACAAAGTCAACATGGATTTAGTGAAGGGAAATCTTGCCTCACCAATCTATTACATTTCTTTGAAGGGGTGAACAAACTGACACATCTCCAGTTTAGATACTAGGTATTGCAGGGGGGTGTCATGATAATATGCCAAGACCCCACATTAAGTACCTGTTTCAGCTGCTATGCATTATCAGATAAGATAAAAGGCAAACTTAGCAAAAAGGAAAGTTCCATTCTTTCTACATTGACATATAATGGGATAGCTGTCCCCAGATGATGGGCAAGCTGCACTTGGATAGGTTTAAGATTGCATTTGGCTACTTTACTGAATGCTTCCTTAATGACACCTGGGGATACCAGATAGGTTGGTATCTGGCACTTAATGAGGTTTCAATGACACCATCTAATTCCCTAAACAAATCATTAGTAAGTTCCTTTATGGGATGCACAAAGCCATATTCCTTACTTAACAAATCCTTAATGATAGTTAAACCATTGGTATTTTGTGTGATTTGCTGGGCATGTAAATTGACAACAGTATTATAAAAATATTGCAGAGCTGTTTATTGGGCAAAATTGGCAGCAAATAGCAAATTTAATTAGAGACTCTGAATTATCACTCAGATGATGGTACAGTAGGCTAAGTACCTATCAAGGAAGTAAAGATAGCACACACTAGCCTAATCCTGAAATTAATAAGATACCTAACACCCCAAGCACTACCAGGCACCAAGGAGACAGCAGTTCAACCTGACAGATGATAACTCATGAATACTAGATCCCCAGTAGTCAGGAACTGGGTGATGATGGTCAATCAGAAACTCAGGCAGCAAGTTGCTCTTCCCATCTGGGCAAGAATAGGCAGGAAGGTGATACCACAGATTAATGAGTCTTCATCATGTAGACTCAGATCCAGCTGATGACAGTTATCTCACTCCAGTCAGATAACAACTAGCTGATAACAGCTTCAAGAAAGGGGTTCTTATACCCTCTCCCTGGGTTTTGGTGCCAGGTTGACAGGAACATGATGATATGGTGTTCCCCAGTGTGCCCTGCATGTTCCTATTCTGTCCTAAGTACATTAAACAACTGACCGCACAGTGAGGATGCTGGTGGATCTGCTCCTGCCTTATCTTATTTTCCCCTTACCTTTCATTGGCTGTAATATTTTTCTGATGCTGAAGAGGAGGGGGAAGCAGGTGGCTTCTGTCCAGTTGCAGCAAGACTCCTCTTCGGCTCGGCAGGTAGCGATTACTGCCTTTGTGACCTTCATTTCAAGGCATATCGGATGGCCCGTTGGTGAAGGAAAATTCGGGCCTTTGGAGCAAAGTCGCTCAGCCCTGCAGGACTGGCACCTCTTCTGCAACTGTGAAACCCTCTGGTGTCGGGCTCACGCCAGATCATGGAGCTTACTTTGCCTGACATGATCAGTGGACTCCTCAGGAAGTGCTGGTGGTAGAAACAACGCTGAGGAAAGGGAGTCTAGTCTCTCAGTCATGCGGAGGTTCGGTAGAGGGTATGTTGGGAGAAGGGGCTATTCCAAATGTCTCTCCCTTGATGAGACCCTCTGAGGTGACCCTATACCATCTGGACAGCACTGGACTCCATCTACAAAGTATGTGCAGGAATTTTCTCTCAAGTTCAGCAGCTCGCTTAAAGAATTGCCAAGTGTGAAGAGGTGTTGAAGATAAGCTGAATTTATTAGACTCTTGAATTCAGAAGTCTCAGAGTGTTCTGACAACTTTGGCTCAAGATAAACTTATGTTGCAGTGCAAAATAGGAAATGTAGATAATTTCACTAGACATTTAAATTTGTGACTTTTGAATTTTCCTAAAATTTTGACGGTTACCCCTAAAGACTTATTTTATAGGTTTTTTAAAGAAAAATTTAAGTACTCTGATTCTGGACATCCACCATTACATAAAACATATTACTTGTCAGATCCTAGACGTGTTGGTTTGCCTGTTGGCAATTCTTTGATAGAAGTGTCTTCTGATAGTCTTAATATTACTAATGTTTTGGAAAGCTAGTTTCCCGCTCATCTTTTTCAATAATACGGTCGGGTCCACCTCTTTGCGGCACCAGCCAAATATGGTCGCCCATGTAGATGGCTGGCGCCGTTTGATTATGCCCCTCCACGTGTTATATATGTTGCCAGGTTACTTAACTGTTTAATAATAAAATGTCTATTACAAAATCTCTGCTGATTAGAAGTCGGGGGTATTCAGTTGAAATTTGTTTGACTTAGGGGGTACTTGGCTTGAAGAAGTTGGGAAACACTGCGGGGGCCCTTTTACTAAGGTGCGCTGAAAAATGGCTTGTAGTAGTGTAGGCATGGGTTTTGCGCACATGCCAATCCATTTTTCAGCGCGCCTGTGAAAAAGGCCTTTTTTTCCCCCAAAATGGATGTGCGGCAAAGTCAAAATTGCCACGCGTCCATTTTGGGTCTGAGACCTTACTGGCAGTCATTGACTTAGCGGTGAAGAATCCGGGCGGTAATGACATACGCTTGTCAAATGCCAGTTGGCCCACTTCCGTTACACGCGTCTGAAAATAAAAAATATTTTTCAGACGCGCACCAACAATGAAATTACCGCAAGAGTCATGCAGTAGTCAGGTGGTAACTCCGTTTTGGTATGTGTTGGGCATGCGTAAACGCTTACGCGGCTTAGTAAAAAGGCCCCTGTGTTAGCCGGCACTGCAAACAACACGGAAATTCGACACTGAAGCCCAGACATGACCCAGCACTGAATTTCCAGACATAACACCAATGGTTGAGTGTGGCTGGCTGAATATTGACCCTATTGTATTTTGAATTCTTGTTCTTTTTTTTTACTTGCTGATCCTCCTCCAGCTGCTTCACTCTGCTTTAGGTTTACCTTCCTCTTAATAGATATATTCTATTAAGATATTGGACAAGTTGTTTTCCCACCAACCTACTTTAGAGTAGAATAGATATAAGACGATGCCATTCTTATCATCATTTTCGAGACTCTGTCAAAACATTTCATTTCAAAGATTTTTTAAAATGGTAATTTGACCTATTATTTTGGTTTGGTTCAATTTTTTATGATGTGCGTGTTTTATATTTTATAATTTTATTTCTTGATTCTAATTTGATTTATAGTTAAAGGGCCCTGTTTACTAAAGAGTGCTAAGGGTGTGATACTGTTTTTAATGCGTGCTACACATTAGCATGTGCTAAACGCTAAAGACAATATATTCCTATGGGTGTCTCTAGCGTTTAGTGCGTACTTATTTTAATGCACACTAAAAATGATTGCACGGCTTAATAAACAGGACCCACAAATTTTTTATTGATAACTGAAGATACCATTTTTGAGTTTTTGTTATCAATAGAAATCAAACAAAATAAAACATGGAAAAGAAAATAAGATGATACCTTTTTTATTGGACATAACTTAATGCATTTCTTGATTATCTTTCGAAGGTTGCCCTTCTTTGTCAGATCGGAAATAAGCAAATGTGCTAGCTGACAGTGTATATAAGTGAAAACATTCAAGCATTACTATAACAATCTGACAGGGTGGGAGGATGGGGGTGGGTAAGAGGTATGCATGGGGACATCAAAGCATATCATTGATATTCTAACAGGATGGGTGTGGATAGGTGAGGGGTGGGGTGATCAACAGAGACATACAGCTTTATGGTTTATAATGGGCTAGGAACCCCAGATCCTTGTTAAGTCCTTTCTGTTGGGTGTTAAAATATTCAATCATTCTGACTTCAAAGGTCTTACGTTCTTGTATGGTTTTAAACTTAAAATAAATTATCAAATCAGAACCTGTTTTGATGATCAAATGTGGTAACAAAATTTGTCTGAGCCAATAACACAATTTTTAATTTAGCAACAGTTGATAAGAAGAAAGATGAAAAACAAAATTTGGACTTACCACAGCGCCACTTACAGGAGCAATAGCACCACCCTAAAAGAAAGAATCAGGAGATTTTAGAAAACAGTTTCTTATGGGAAAGTGACAGAATAGCACAGTCATTTTATTTAGACAACAGCAGTGTTAGAAAAAAGAGCTCCTTGACACTATGAGACTTCATTTGAATCTTTTTTTGTTTGTTTGTTTGTTTATTTTATAACTTTTCTATTTTGAGTTTTTGTTGGAATCATTCTAATTAGAACTATCTTGTTAATTGCAATTTTAATTACTGATTGTAATTACTTTGGACCTTTCTGGGATTTTCACCTCTACCTCATTTGACCACAACACAATCTTGTATTTGTTATCAACCGAAATGGCAAACGCCTTTATGGTACCTTGTAAGCCACATTGAGCCTGCAAATAGGTGGGAAAATGTGGGGTATAAATGTAACAAATAAAAAGTAGGAAATGCCAGTTAAGTCAAACAGTGTTACTGCTATTTTTTTTAGATGAACCTAATACCTTCACAAGAAAATTAAATCTCCGGTGAATAACCAGGCAATGTATTATGAATAAACAACAAACCTTAAAAATAATTCTGACCTGAACATTTACATTTTAATGGAGGAAACAGCCAGTGTTATCTCTTTTAAAAAATAATGATATCATATATTTACACATAAAATGATATCCTATTTCGAGAAGGAGAGTCTGGCCGTGCGAGCAGAGCTGCAGGTTTAAGCAGCAGTGCAGAGTGAGCAGATGGCACCAGACAGCATGGGTGGAATGATGGAGCAGTGTCTTTCCAGGTGGGAGGGAGGCCTGGCAAGTCTCAGCGGCTAGCCAATAAAGCTGCAGAGGTAGACCACAGACCCTCTAGGACAGTCCAGTTGTGCTACAGCCCATGGGTAAGACTTGGAACATACTGGGGACGAAATTGGAAGAACAACTAGTGATGGGATATAGGGGTGATAGTACTACTCCCTATTTCATTGGTAATGTTCTGCTGGGGTAAGTACCACGACTTATCTGCATGATTAATTGATGTGGTACTGAAACAAATTGCATGAGATATACTTGTTGTTTATAATAGATATGTTCATTGGGACCGATATTCAGCCAGCAGCAGGCAGTGCTTTTCCCCTCTGCTGACGGCATAAAACCCAGATTCTCAATGTCAGGCCATTTCCGGCAACCGGCTCTGATTATCCGTGGTTTTTAACCGCTAAAAACATTAACTGGTTTTGTCGATATTCGGGGTTAACCGGTTAGCTTTTTAGTGGTTAAAGACAGGACAGCTATTTATACAGTCCTATTTAGCCACTAAACTTATCCAGTTAGGCGCTGAATATCAGTAACTAACCTGATAAGTAATGCAATATAGCTGGTTATGCGCTAGGCGCAAAATGGCAATATTCAGCGGAGATAACCTGTTATGTCTCACTGAATATTAGTAGTTAGGCATGATATAATATTTAACCAGCCAATGGCCGTGTCTGTCAGTTTAAATATCTTTGAATATCGGGGAAGATAGAGTTTAATATTTTCACTATTTATTTGTATTGTTAGATACGTATAAATTGAATAAACGTGTAAATACTTTTAGTCAGCCTTCTTCACAGTCACACTGCCTTCTGATTTTTTCCTAGTGGAAGGGAGGTTATTGTTGGTAAGAAAGAGAAAATACAATTTTTAATTTGGCAACTGTTGATAAGAAAAAATATGAAAAACGAAATTTGGACTTACCACAGCGCCACTTGCAGGAGCAAGAGCACCACCCTAAAAGAGAGATGAGATTTTAGAAAACAGAAAGGTCACAGAATAGGACATTCTTTTTATTTAGGCAACAGCAGTGTTAGAAAAGAGCTCCATGACACTGTGAGACTTCATTTCAATCTTTTTTGTTGTTGTTGTTTATTTTATAACTTTTCCATTTTGAGTTCCCAGGGGGAGGAAGCAGCCTGTGTTATCTGTTGTACAAAGTAATGGTATCATATGTTTACACATAAAATGATATCCTATATCAGATCAGATTTGTGTCGGAAGATGGGCGTCCTTCTCTTTCGATTATGACGCTGATAGTAAATTTATTGTAGGTATATTAAAAGCAGGAAGCCGGCAAAAGAATCGGTTGGACCACTAGATGACCGAGCAGTAAAAGGGGCGATCAGGGAAGACAAAGCCATAGTGGAGAGATTAGATGAATTCTTTGCTTCGGTCTTCACCGAGGAAGATTTGGGTGGGATACCGGTGCCAGAAATGGTATTCAAAGCTGACGAGTCATTGAAACTGAATGAAATCTCTATAGACCTTGATGATGTAATGGAGCAATTTGACAAATTGAAGAGTAGCAAATCTCCTGGACCAGATGGTATTCATCCCAGAGTACTGATAGAACTGAAAAATGAACTTCCGGAGCTATTGTTAGTAATATGTAATTTATCCTTAAAATCGAGCGTGGTACCAGGAGATTGGAGGGTGGCCAATGTAATGCCGATTTTTAAAAAAGGTTCCAGAGGAAATCCAGGAAATTATAGACCGGTGAGTCTGATGTCAGTGCTGGGCAAAATGATAGAGACTATTATAAAGAACAAAATTACAGAGCATATTCAAAAGCATGGATTAATGAGACAAAGTCAACATGGATTTAGTGAATGGAAATCTTGCCTCACCAATCTATCACATTTCTTTGAAGGGGTGAACAAACTGACACATCTCCAGTTTAGATACTAGGTATTGCAGGGGGGTGTCATGATAATATGCCAAGACCCCACATTAAGTACCTGTTTCAGCTGCTATGCATTATCAGATAAGATAAAAGGCAAACTTAGCAAAAAGGAAAGTTCCATTCTTTCTACATTGACATATAATGGGATAGCTGTCCCCAGATGATGGGCAAGCTGCACTTGGATAGGTTTAAGATTGCATTTGGCTACTTTACTGAATGCTTCCTTAATGACACCTGGGGATACCAGATAGGTTGGTATCTGGCACTTAATGAGGTTTCAATGACACCATCTAATTCCCTAAACTAATCATTAGTAAGTTCCTTTATGGGATGCACAAAGCCATATTCCTTACTTAACAAATCCTTAATGATAGTTAAACCATTGGTATTTTGTGTGATTTGCTGGGCATGTAAATTGACAACAGTATTATAAAAATATTGCAGAGCTGTTTATTGGGCAAAATTGGCAGCAAATAGCAAATATAATTAGAGACTCTGAATTATCACTCAGATGATGGTACAGTAGGCTAAGTACCTATCAAGGAAGTAAAGATAGCACACACTAGCCTAATCCTGAAATTAATAAGGTACCTAACACCCCAACTGTCCCATCCCGGGTCCTTACCGGTGCTCCCGCGGCGGGGAGCGATGATCGCCGGGGGGCGCGGGCTCCAGGGCGGCAGGGACAAGCGGTCGACGGGGCCATCATCACCGCCGGTCGCTCTGAGGCTGGCGACCGGCGGGAGCAAACGCCTGCCTCGGGGAAGGGAAGACGCCGGCCAAGATGGCGGTGCCGGCGTCGTCGGCTCCCAGGCCAGAGCAGCAGCAGGCAAGTCCCGCCCACTCACGCCGGATTGGTGCGTGGTAGGGGAGTCTCCGCCTGGTAGGCAGGACCGCCAATCCAGGCGCTCCTTGCCTACCAGGGCCGGCGGGATTGGCTCCCTTCCAGGAAGAGAAGAGATGGGCGGGGGATTTAAACCCCGAAGCAAGAAGGGCCCAGGGCTTCTGTTTCGATTGTCAGAAGCCGACGCCGTGGAGTGCAGAGACTGTGTCCCTTCGGCTAGCCGTCCTTGCTAGCTACCCCAGTGACTGTCTTCAGCTAGCCGTCCTTGCTAGCCACCTCCAGAGACTGTGTTCCTTTCAGCTAGCCGTTCTTGCTAGCCACCTCCAGAGACTGTGTTCCTTTCAGCTAGCCGTCCTTGCTAGCCACCTCCAGAGACTGTGTTCCTTTCAGCTAGCCGTCCTTGCTAGCCACCTCCAGAGACTGTGTTCCTTTCAGCTAGCCGTCCTTGCTAGCCACCTCCAGAGACTGTGTTCCTTTCAGCTAGCCGTCCTTGCTAGCCACCTCCAGAGACTGTGTTCCTTTCAGCTAGCTGTCCTTGCTAGCTACCCCAGTGTCTGTCTTCAGCTAGCCATCCTTGCTAGCCACCTCCAGACTGTGTTCCTTTCAGCTAGCCATCCTTGCTAGCCACCTCCAGAGACTGTGTTCCTTCAGCTAGCCGTCCTTGCTAGCCACCTTCAGTGATTGTGTTCTCTTCAGCTAGCCGCCCTTGCTAGCCGCCTTCAGAGACTGTGCTTTGGCAGCGCTAGCCGTCCTTGCTAGCGGCTCTGTCGAGACTGTGTTGCTGGCGTCCAGCCAGGCCGGCCGTCACCCCGCGGTTCCAGCAGTCCCGCTGGCCGCCTGCAGCTGGGGGCTCAACCCTCGGTGAACGGCGGTCGCCGCGGGTGAAGATTCGGGGTGCGCGGCAGTCCTCTGAGGTCCTACGGGCCTCAGAGAACCTAAGGGCTCACCTCTACCCAGCCCGGACACCAAGCATTACCAGGCACCAAGGAGACAGCAGTTCAACCTGACAGATGATAACTCATGAATACTAGATCCCCAGTAGTCAGGAACTGGGTGATGATGGTCAATCAGAAATTCAGGTAGCAAGTTGCTCTTCCCATCTGGGCAAGAATAGGCTTGAAGGTGATACCACAGATTAATGAGTCTTCATCATGTAGACTCAGATCCAGCTGATGACAGTTACCTCACCCCAGTCAGATAACAACTAGCTGATAACAGCTTCAAGAAAGGGGTTCTTATACCCTCTCCCTGGGTTTTGGTGCCAGGTTGACAGGAACATGATGATATGGTGTTCCCCAGTGTGCCCTGCATGTTCCTATTCTGTCCTAAGTACATTAAACAACTGACCGCACGGTGAGGATGCTGCTGGATCTGCTCCTGCCTTATCTTATTTTCCCCTTACCTTTCATTGGCTGTAATATTTTTCTGATGCTGAAGAGGAGGGGGAAGCAAGTGGCTTCTGTCCAGTTGCAGCAAGACTCCTCTTCGGCTCAGCAGGTAGCGATTACTGCCTTTGTGACCTTCATTTCAAGGCATATCGGATGGCCCGTTGGTGAAGGAAAATTTGGGCCTTTGGAGCGAAGTCGCTCAGCCCTGCAGGACCGGCACCTCTTCTGCAACCGTGAAACCCTCTGGTGTCGGGCTCACGCCAGATCATGGAGCTTACTTTGCCTGAAATGATCAGTGGACTCCTCAGGAAGTGCTGGTGGTAGAAACAACGCTGAGGAAAGGGAGTCTAGTCCCTCAGTCATGCGGAGGTTTGGTAGAGGGTATGTTGGGAGAATGGGCTATTCCAAATGTCTCTCCCTTGATGAGACCCTCTGAGGTGACCCTATACCATCAGGACAGCACTGGACTCCATCTACAAAGTATGTGCAGGAATTTTCTCTCAAGTTCAGTAGCTCGCTTAAAGAATTGCCAGAGACTGTGTTCCTTTCAGCTAGCCGTCCTTGCTAGCCACCTCCAGAGACTGTGTTCCTTTCAGCTAGCCGTCCTTGCTAGCCACCTCCAGAGACTGTGTTCCTTTCAGCTAGCCGTCCTTGCTAGCTACCCCAGTGTCTGTCTTCAGCTAGCCATCCTTGCTAGCCACCTCCAGAGACTGTGTTCCTTTCAGCTAGCCGTCCTTGCTAGCCACCTCCAGAGACTGTGTTCCTTTCAGCTAGCCGTCCTTGCTAGCCACCTCCAGAGACTGTGTTCCTTTCAGCTAGCCGTCCTTGCTAGCTACCCCAGTGTCTGTCTTCAGCTAGCCATCCTTGCTAGCCACCTCCAGAGACTGTGTTCCTTTCAGCTAGCCGTCCTTGCTAGCCACCTTCAGTGATTGTGTTCTCTTCAGCTAGCCGCCCTTGCTAGCCGCCTTCAGAGACTGTGCTTTGGCAGCGCTAGCCGTCCTTGCTAGCGGCTCTGTCGAGACTGTGTTGCTGGCGTCCAGCCAGGCCGGCCGTCACCCCGCGGTTCCAGCAGTCCCGCTGGCCGCCTGCAGCTGGGGGCTCAACCCTCGGTGAACGGCGGTCGCCGCGGGTGACGATTCGGGGTGCGCGGCAGTCCTCTGAGGTCCTACGGGCCTCAGAGAACCTAAGGGCTCACCTCTACCCAGCCCGGACACCAAGCACTACCAGGCACCAAGGAGACAGCAGTTCAACCTGACAGATGATAACTCATGAATACTAGATCCCCAGTAGTCAGGAACTGGGTGATGATGGTCAATCAGAAATTCAGGTAGCAAGTTGCTCTTCCCATCTTGGCAAGAATAGGCAGGAAGGTGATACCACAGATTAATGAGTCTTCATCATGTAGACTCAGATCCAGCTGATGACAGTTATCTCACCCCAGTCAGATAACAACTAGCTGATAACAGCTTCAAGAAAGGGGTTCTTATACCCTCTCCCTGGGTTTTGGTGCCAGGTTGACAGGAACATGATGATATGGTGTTCCCCAGTGTGCCCTGCATGTTCCTATTCTGTCCTAAGTACATTAAACAACTGACCGCACGGTGAGGATGCTGGTGGATCTGCTCCTGCCTTATCTTATTTTCCCCTTACCTTTCATTGGCTGTAATATTTTTCTGATGCTGAAGAGGAGGGGGAAGCAAGTGGCTTCTGTCCAGTTGCAGCAAGACTCCTCTTCGGCTCAGCAGGTAGCGATTACTGCCTTTGTGACCTTCATTTCAAGGCATATCGGATGGCCCGTTGGTGAAGGAAAATTCGGGCCTTTGGAGCGAAGTCGCTCAGCCCTGCAGGACCGGCACCTCTTCTGCAACTGTGAAACCCTCTGGTGTCGGGCTCACGCCAGATCATGGAGCTTACTTTGCCTGACATGATCAGTGGACTCCTCAGGAAGTGCTGGTGGTAGAAACAACGCTGAGGAAAGGGAGTCTAGTCCTTCAGTCATGCGGAGGTTTGGTAGAGGGTATGTTGGGAGAATGGGCTATTCCAAATGTCTCTCCCTTGATGAGACCCTCTGAGGTGACCCTATACCATCAGGACAGCACTGGACTCCATCTACAAAGTATGTGCAGGAATTTTCTCTCAAGTTCAGTAGCTCGCTTAAAGAATTGCCAAGTGTGAAGAGGTGTTGAAGATAAGCTGAATTTATTAGACTCTTGAATTCAGAAGTCTCAGAGTGTTCAGACAACTTTGGTTCAAGATAAACTTATGTTGCAGTGCAAAATAGGAAATGTAGATAATTTCACTAGACATTTAAATTTGTGACTTTTGAATTTTCCTAAAATTTTGACTGTTACCCCTAAAGAAAAATTTAAGTACTCTGATTCTGGAGAACAGCAAGGGAGAAGAGATGGGCTTTGAGTAAGGACTTGAAGATGGGCAGGGAGGGGGCATGGCATGAACAGTGTTATGGCGGTTTATAGCAGAACTTAATACTTGGACTAGAGAAGATGAACTCTCCAGTGAATAACCAGACAATGTTTTATGAATGAAACAACAAACCTTAAAAATAATTCTGGCTTTAACATTTACATTTTGAATGGTCCAGTGGCAGGAGTCGCGGTGTGAGCTCTTAAGCGTAAAATAAAATACCAAATCAGAATCTGATTTGATGATCAAATGTGGTAACAAAGAGAACATTTTTCTGAGACAATAGCACAATTTTAATTTGTCAACAGTTAATAAGAAGAAATATGAAAAACAAAATTTGGACTTACTGCAATGTTACCTAAAGAACCAAGAACACCACCCTAAAAGAAAGAATCAGAGAGGAGATTTTAGGAAACAGCTTCTCATGGGAAGGTCACAGAATAGCACAGTCACTTTATAGAGTACATAAGTATTGCCAAACTGGGACAGACCGAATGTTCATCAAGCCCAGCATCCTGTTTCCAAATGTGGCCAATCCAGATTACAAGTACCTAGGAAGATCCCACAACAGTAATACATTTTATGCTGCTTATCCTAGAAATAAGCAGTGGATTTTCCCCATGTCCATTTCAATAATGTCTTATGGACTTTTCTTTCAGGAAGCTATCCAAACCTTTTCAAAATCCCGCTAAGCTAACTGCTTTTACTACACTCTATAGCAATGAATTCTAGAGTTTAATTACACGTTGAGTGAAGAAATATTTTCTCTGATTTGTTTTAAATGTACTACTTTGTAGCTTCATTGCATTTCCCCCTAGTCCTAGTATTTTTGGAAAGAGTAAACAAGTGATTCATGTCTACCCATTCCACTCCACTCAATATTTTATAGACCTCTATCATATCTCCCCGCAACAGCAGTGTTAGAAAAGAGCTCCATGACACTATGAGACTTCATTTCAATCTTTTTTTGTTTTTGTTTACTTTTATAACTTTTCCACTTTGAGTCCCCTGGAGGAGGAAGCAGCCAGTGTTATTTAGTTTACAATGTAATGATATCATATGTTTACACATAAAATGATATGATCAACACATAGATGTCTGGTGACTCACCTATCTAGGGAGGCTGAAGCAGAGGGGTGGGGGATCATGGGGCAGCCCCCTCCAATGATGACACTATAGTGTATAATTTTGAAAGGCACAAAAACCTTGCCATGTGCACATGTTCCTTTACCACTGTCCCACCTATGATGATTATTTCATAAAACTTTACATAATAAAAATTAAGGGGTCCTTTTACTAAGCTGCAGTAAGCGCTTGCACATGCTTTCCATAGCTTAAAAGGCATCATTTGGGAAGTTACAAATCTGCACATGCTAATTAGAGCACTAATAATTTTTAGCTATATTTCTGTTGTAGGAGACTGTCAGGGATGGAGAGTGGGCATTCCTGTACTAATAGTGTGTCTACTTTACCACGTGCTAACTGGTTAACACAGGATTCCTGTATGAGCCCTTACCGCCTACAAAATAAGTGCTCCTACAATAATTTTGTTAAGTGGCTGCGTACTAATGGCAACATTAGTGTATGGTCATTTTCCAGCTTAGTAAACTGACCCCTAAGCGATTTGAATCATTATGGAATTCAGTTCCACCACCCAAATGATGTTAAAAACCAATAAAAATAACGTTGTAACATCATTTGGGTGGTGGAACTGAATTCCATAATGATTATAAGCATGCTCCAAGGAGAAATACACAATTATACATTAATAGGTGAAGTAAAATGTACACAATACACAGATTATGGAGTCACTTCAGGAATGGTACATTGCAATACTGAACTCTGCAAAAAAAAAAAAAAAAAAGCAATAACAAATAAAAAAATATATATGTATGTTATACCCCATGATATGAGTATTACTAGAGTTCCATTGCTAGACTATTCCAGAGGCCCTGGGGAGAAGGAAGGTCAGTGCCAGTGGGTTGGAGAGTTGGGATGGCCCTGGGTGGGAGGAAGCCCAGCCCAAGGGGAGTGGTATTCGAATAAGTTGCAGATAGAAAGGGTTTATCTATGGTGAGTGACAGCAGGGGTGGAGTTGGAGTTTAATACAAATATAAATACCCCCACCAGGACCCTTGGGAGAATTGGGAGACCCTGAAGTAAAAGACAAATACAGGCTGAGTGAAGGAGTAGTTGCTTCCCCTATAAGTGGTATGTTCATTTGGCTCAATATTCAGCCAGAAGCGGGCAGTGCTTTTGCTATTTGCTGACGGCATTAACTGGTTATATCGATATTCAGTGCTAACCGGTTAACTTTTTAGCAGTTAAAGATAGCAGAGCTATCTCTGAAAAGTGTGCTGTGAGAGCAGTTTCTACTACAGTGAGTTCAAGCAGTCTATGTTCTTTGCATCCTCAACAGCAAGATTTGGGATAACATCTGCTACATTTTCAGGCTCATTTTCGAAAGAGAAGGACGTCCATCTTTCGACACAAATCGGAAGATGTGCGTCCTTTTCACAGGGTTGTCCAAATCGGTATAATCGAAAGCCAATTTTGGACGTTCCCAACTGCTTTTCATCGCAGGGATGACCAAAGTTCAAGGGGGCGTATCAGAGGCATAGCGAAGGCGGGACTTGGGCATGCCTAACACATGGATGTCCTCGACCCATAATGGAAAAAAAGGGCATCCCTGAGAAGCACTTGGACAACTTTACCTGGTCCTGTTTTTTTTATGACCAAGGCACAAAAAAGTAGCCGAAATGACCAGATGACCACCGGAGAGAATCGGGGATGACCACCGGAGAGAATTGGGGATGACCTCCCCTTACTCCCTCAGTGGTCAGTAACCCCCTCCCACCCTCAAAAGACATCTTTCAAAATATTTTTTTGCTAGCCTCAGATGTCATACTCAGGTCCATCACAGCAGCACGCAGGTACCTGGAGCAGTTTTAGTGGGTGCAGTGCACTTCAGGCAGGCGGACCCAGGCCCATCCCCTCCAAAACCCACCAGAAACCCACTGTACCCACATCTAGGTACCCCCTTCACCCGTAAGGGCTATGGTAGTGGTGTACAGTTGTGGGTAGTGGGTTTTAGGGGGGGGGGGTTGGGGGGCTCAGCACACAAGGTAAAGGAGCTATGTTCCTGGGAGCATTTTATGAAGTCCACTGCAGTGCCCCCTAGGGTGCCCGGTTGGTGTCCTGGCATGTGTGTGGGACCAGTGCACTAGAAATGCTGGCTCCTCCCACGACCAAAGGGCTTGCATTTGGTCGTTTCTGAGATGGGCGTCCTTGGTTTCCATTATTGCTGAAAATCAGAAACGACCAAGTCTAGGAACGACCATCTCTAAGGACGACCAAAATTTCAAGATTTGGGCGTCCCCAACAGTATTATCAAAACGAAAGTTGGACGTCGATCTTGTTTCAATAATACAGGTTTCCTCACCCCTCCATCGGGACGTTTTGCGAGGACGTCCTCAACAAAACTTGGGAGTCCCTTTTGATTATGCCCTTCATTGTGTTCCAGATACACAGTAGCACACATCCTTTCTAAGACTCCTGAGGAAGGCCTTTGTGGGCCAAAACACAACTCATGTTGAGTCTTGGATGACTAATAAAAGTGTTAGTTGTGACATCGTCTGCTGCCCTTTATTTTGTCACCCTTGTTGTGACTGTTCCGTGTGTTTGACCACAAGGGTTATTGTTCTTCTGTTGCCCTGCCACACCTAAAGTTAGGCATGAAAATAACTTATGCTAGTATTCTAGAACGACAGTTCTGGCCAGAACTGCCATAATAGAATTCATGATTAGCTTGCATCATCCCAGCGCCTAACTTGGGTGTCATTTACTGAATCTACTCCTAGATGTTTAAGTGAGGGCTACATCTGACTTTCATTTAACCAGTTTTCACTAGGGCTTTTCCAATATGCCTAGAGAAAAATAATAATTTTGTGGTTGATATTCAAAAGATTTGTCTAGTTAATTAGGGATTAGAGAGGCCTCCACCTCCTAAATGGTGTTATTGTCTGAGCCAATAACACAATTTTTAATTTAGCAACAGTTGATAAGAAGAAATATGAAAAACAAAATTTGGACTTACCACAGCGCCACTTACAGGAGCAATAGCACCACCCTAAAAGAAAGAATCAGGAGATTTTAGAAAACAGTTTCTTATGGGAAAGTGACAGAATAGCACAGTCATTTTATTTAGACAACAGCAGTGTTAGAAAAAAGAGCTCCTTGACACTATGAGACTTCATTTGAATCTTTTTTTGTTTGTTTGTTTGTTTATTTTATAACTTTTCTATTTTGAGTTTTTGTTGGAATCATTCTAATTAGAACTATCTTGTTAATTGCAATTTTAATTACTGATTGTAATTACTTTGAACCTTTCTGGGATTTTCACCTCTACCTCATTTGACCACAACACAATCTTGTATTTGTTATCAACCGAAATGGCAAACGCCTTTATGGTACCTTGTAAGCCACATTGAGCCTGCAAATAGGTGGGAAAATGTGGGGTATAAATGTAACAAATAAAAAGTAGGAAATGCCAGTTAAGTCAAACAGTGTTACTGCTATTTTTTTTTAGATGAACCTAATACCTTCACAAGAAAATTAAATCTCCGGTGAATAACCAGGCAATGTATTATGAATAAACAACAAACCTTAAAAATAATTCTGACCTGAACATTTACATTTTAATGGAGGAAACAGCCAGTGTTATCTCTTTTAAAAAATAATGATATCATATATTTACACATAAAATGATATCCTATTTCGAGAAGGAGAGTCTGGCCGTGCGAGCAGAGCTGCAGGTTTAAGCAGCAGTGCAGAGTGAGCAGATGGCACCAGACAGCATGGGTGGAATGATGGAGCAGTGTCTTTCCAGGTGGGAGGGAGGCCTGGCAAGTCTCAGCGGCTAGCCAATAAAGCTGCAGAGGTAGACCACAGACCCTCTAGGACAGTCCAGTTGTGCTACAGCCCATGGGTAAGACTTGGAACATACTGGGGACGAAATTGGAAGAACAACTAGTGATGGGATATAGGGGTGATAGTACTACTCCCTATTTCATTGGTAATGTTCTGCTGGGGTAAGTACCACGACTTATCTGCATGATTAATTGATGTGGTACTGAAACAAATTGCATGAGATATACTTGTTGTTTATAATAGACATGTTCATTGGGACCGATATTCAGCCAGCAGGAGGCAGTGCTTTTCCCCTCTGCTGACGGCATAAAACCCAGATTCTCAATGTCAGGCCATTTCCGGCAACCGGCTCTGATTATCCGTGGTTTTTAACCGCTAAAAACATTAACTGGTTTTGTCGATATTCGTGGTTAACCGGTTAACTTTTTAGTGGTTAAAGACAGGACAGCTATTTATACAGTCCTATTTAGCCACTAAACTTATCCAGTTAGGCTCTGAATATCGGTAACTAACCTGATAAGTAATGCAATATAGCTGGTTATGCGCTAGGCGCAAAATGGCAATATTCAGCGGAGATAACCTGTTATGTCTCACTGAATATTAGTAGTTAGGCATGATATAATATTTAACCAGCCAATGGCCGTGTCTGTCAGTTTAAATATCTTTGAATATCGGGGAAGATAGAGTTTAATATTTTCACTATTTATTTGTATTGTTAGATGCGTATAAATTGAATAAACTTGTAAATACTTTTAGTCAGCCTTCTTCACAGTCACACTGCCTTCTGATTTTTTCCTAGTGGAAGGGAGGTTATTGTTGGTAAGAAAGAGAAAATACAATTTTTAATTTGGCAACTGTTGATAAGAAAAAATATGAAAAACGAAATTTGGACTTACCACAGCGCCACTTCCAGGAGCAAGAGCACCACCCTAAAAGAGAGATGAGATTTTAGAAAACAGAAAGGTCACAGAATAGCACATTCTTTTTATTTAGGCAACAGCAGTGTTAGAAAAGAGCTCCATGACACTGTGAGACTTCATTTCAATCTTTTTTGTTGTTGTTGTTTATTTTATAACTTTTCCATTTGAGTTCCCAGGGGGAGGAAGCAGCCTGTGTTATCTGTTGTACAAAGTAATGGTATCATATGTTTACACATAAAATGATATCCTATATCAGATCAGATTTGTGTCGGAAGATGGGCGTCCTTCTCTTTCGATTATGATGCTGAGAGTAAATTTTTTTTAGGTATATTAAAAGCAGGAAGCCAGCAAAAGAATCGGTTGGACCACTAGATGACCGAGCAGTAAAAGGGACGATCAGGGAAGACAAAGCCATAGCGGAGAGATTAGATGAATTCTTTGCTTCGGTCTTCACCGAGGAAGATTTGGGTGGGATACCGGTGCCAGAAATTGTTTTCAAAGCTGACGAGTCAGAGAAACTGAATGAAATCTCTATAGACCTTGAGGATGTAATGGAGCAATTTGACAAATTGAAGAGTAGCAAATCTCCTGGACCAGATGGTATTCATCCCAGAGTACTGATAGAACTGAAAAATGAACTTCCGGAGCTATTGTTAGTAATATGTGATTTATCCTTAAAATCGAGCGTGGTACCAGGAGATTGGAGGGTGGCCAATGTAATGCCGATTTTTAAAAAAGGTTCCAGAGGAAATCTAGGAAATTATAGACCGGTGAGTCTGACTTCAGTGCTGGGCAAAATGATAGAGACTATTATAAAGAACAAAATTACAGAGCATATTCAAAAGCATGGATTAATGAGACAAAGTCAACATGGATTTAGTGAAGGGAAATCTTGCCTCACCAATCTATTACATTTCTTTGAAGGGGTGAACAAACTGACACATCTCCAGTTTAGATACTAGGTATTGCAGGGGGGTGTCATGATAATATGCCAAGACCCCACATTAAGTACCTGTTTCAGCTGCTATACATTATCAGATAAGATAAAAGGCAAACTTAGCAAAAAGGAAATTTCCATTCTTTCTACATTGACATATAATGGGATAGCTGTCCCCAGATGATGGGCAAGCTGCACTTGGATAGGTTTAAGATTGCATTTGGCTACTTTACTGAATGCTTCCTTAATGACACCTGGGGATACCAGATAGGTTGGTATCTGGCACTTAATGAGGTTTCAATGACACCATCTAATTCCCTAAACTAATCATTAGTAAGTTCCTTTATGGGATGCACAAAGCCATATTCCTTACTTAACAAATCCTTAAAGATAGTTAAACCATTGGTATTTTGTGTGATTTGCTGGGCATGTAAATTGACAACAGTATTATAAAAATATTGCAGAGCTGTTTATTGGGCAAAATTGGCAGCAAATAGCAAATATAATTAGAGACTCTGAATTATCACTCAGATGATGGTACAGTAGGCTAAGTACCTATCAAGGAAGTAAAGATAGCACACACTAGCCTAATCCTGAAATTAATAAGATACCTAACACCCCAAGCACTACCAGGCACCAAGGAGACAGCAGTTCAACCTGACAGATGATAAGTCATGAATACTAGATCCCCAGTAGTCAGGAACTGGGTGATGATGGTCAATCAGAAACTCAGGCAGCAAGTTGCTCTTCCCATCTGGGCAAGAATAGGCAGGAAGGTGATACCACAGATTAATGAGTCTTCATCATGTAGACTCAGATCCAGCTGATGACAGTTATCTCACTCCAGTCAGATAACAACTAGCTGATAACAGCTTCAAGAAAGGGGTTCTTATACCCTCTCCCTGGGTTTTGGTGCCAGGTTGACAGGAACATGATGATATGGTGTTCCCCAGTGTGCCCTGCATGTTCCTATTCTGTCCTAAGTACATTAAACAACTGACCGCACAGTGAGGATGCTGGTGGATCTGCTCCTGCCTTATCTTATTTTCCCCTTACCTTTCATTGGCTGTAATATTTTTCTGATGCTGAAGAGGAGGGGGAAACAAGTGGCTTCTGTCCAGTTGCAGCAAGACTCCTCTTCAGCTCGGCAGGTAGCGATTACTGCCTTTGTGACCTTCATTTCAAGGCATATCGGATGGCTCGTTGGTGAAGGAAAATTCGGGCCTTTGGCGCGAAGTCGCTCAGCCCTGCAGGACCGGCACCTCTTCTGCAACCATGAAACCCTCTGGTGTCGGGCTCACGCCAGATCATGGAGCTTACTTTGCCTGACATGATCAGTGGACTCCTCAGGAAGTGCTGGTGGTGGAAACAACGCTGAGGAAAGGGATTCTAGTCCCTCAGTCATGCGGAGGTTCGGTAGAGGGTATGTTGGGAGAAGGGGCTATTCCAAATGTCCCTCCCTTGATGAGACCCTCTGAGGTGACCCTATACCATCTGGACAGCACTGGACTCCATCTACAAAGTATGTGCAGGAATTTTCTCTCAAGTTCAGCAGCTCGCTTAAAGAATTGCCAAGTGTGAAGAGGTGTTGAAGATAAGCTGAATTTATTAGATTCTTGAATTCAGAAGTCTCAGAGTGTTCAGACAACTTTGGTTCAAGATAAACTTATGTTGCAGTGCAAAATAGGAAATGTAGATAATTTCATTAGACATTTAAATTTGTGACTTTTGAATTTTCCTAAAATTTTGACTGTTACCCCTAAAGACTTATTTTATAGGTTTTTTAAAGAAAAATTTAAGTACTCTGATTCTGGAGAACAGCAAGGGAGAAGAGATGGGCTTTGAGTAAGGACTTGAAGATGGGCAGGGAGGGGGCATGGCATGAACAGTGTTATGGCGGTTTATAGCAGAACTTAATACTTGGACTAGAGAAGATGAACTCTCCAGTGAATAACCAGACAATGGTTTATGAATGAAACAACAAACCTTAAAATAATTCTGGCTTTAACATTTACATTTTGAATGGTCCAGTGGCAGGAGTCGCGGTGTGAGCTCTTAAGCGTAAAATAAAATACCAAATCAGAACCTGATTTGATGATCAAATGTGGTAACAAAGAGAACATTTTTCTGAGACAATAGCACAATTTTAATTTGTCAACAGTTAATAAGAAGAAATATGAAAAACAAAATTTGGACTTACTGCAATGTTACCTAAAGAACCAAGAACACCACCCTAAAAGAAAGAATCAGAGAGGAGATTTTAGAAAACAGCTTCTCATGGGAAGGTCACAGAATAGCACAGTCACTTTATAGAGTACATAAGTATTGCCAAACTGAGACAGACCGAATGTTCATCAAGCCCAGCATCCTGTTTCCAAATGTGGCCAATCCAGATTACAAGTACCTAGGAAGATCCCACAACAGTAATACATTTTATGCTGCTTATCCTAGAAATAAGCAGTGGATTTTCCCCATGTCCATTTTAATAATGTCTTATGGACTTTTCTTTCAGGAAGCTATCCAAACCTTTTCAAAATCCCGCTAAGCTACCTGCTTTTGCTACAATCTCTGGCAACATCCAAACCTTTTCAAAATCCCGCTAAGCTAACTGCTTTTACTACACTCTATAGCAATGAATTCTAGAGTTTAATTACACGTTGAGTGAAGAAATATTTTCTCTGATTGGTTTTAAATGTACTACTTTGTAGCTTCATTGCATTTCCCTCTAGTCCTAGTATTTTTGGAAAGAGTAAACAAGTGATTCATGTCTACCCATTCCACTCCACTCATTATTTTATAGACCTCTATCATATCTCCCCGCAACAGCAGTGTTAGAAAAGAGCTCCATGACACTATGAGACTTCATTTCAATCTTTTTTTGTTTTTGTTTACTTTTATAACTTTTCCACTTTGAGTCCCCTGGAGGAGGAAGCAGCCAGTGTTATTTATTTTACAATGTAATGATATCATATGTTTACACATAAAATGATATGATCAACACATAGATGTCTGGTGACTCACCTATCTAGGGAGGCTGAAGCAGAGGGGTGGGGGATCATGGGGCAGCCCCCTCCAATGATGACACTATAGTGTATAATTTTGAAAGGCACAAAAACCTTGCCATGTGCACATGTTCCTTTACCACTGTCCCACCTATGATGATTATTTCATAAAACTTTACATAATAAAAATTAAGGGGTCCTTTTACTAAGCTGCAGTAAGCGCTAGCACATGCTTTCCATAGCTTAAAAGGCATCATTTGGGAAGTTACAAATCTGCACATGCTAATTAGAGCACTAATAATTTTTAGCTATATTTCTGTTGTAGGAGACTGTCAGGGATGGAGAGTGGGCATTCCTGTACTAATAGTGTGTCTACTTTACCACGTGCTAACTGGTTAACACAGGATTCCTGTATGAGCCCTTACCGCCTACAAAATAAGTGCTCCTACAATAATTTTGTTAAGTGGCTGCGTACTAATGGCAACATTAGTGTATGGTCATTTTCCAGCTTAGTAAACTGACCCCTAAGCGATTTGAATCATTATGGAATTCAGTTCCACCACCCAAATGATGTTAAAAACCAATAAAATAACGTTGTAACATCATTTGGGT
This sequence comes from Microcaecilia unicolor, assembly GCF_901765095.1. NCBI lineage: Eukaryota > Metazoa > Chordata > Amphibia > Gymnophiona > Siphonopidae > Microcaecilia > Microcaecilia unicolor. The sequence continues at coordinate 639,695,559 of NC_044031.1, forward strand.
GGTGGAACTGAATTCCATAATGATTATAAGCATGCTCCAAGGAGAAATACACAATTATACATTAATAGGTGAAGTAAAATGTACACAATACACAGATTATGGAGTCACTTCAGGAATGGTACATTGCAATACTGAACTCTGCAAAAAAAAAAAAAAAAAAGCAATAACAAATAAAAAAATATATATGTATGTAATACCCCATGATATGAGTATTACTAGAGTTCCATTGCTAGACTATTCCAGAGGCCCTGGGGAGAAGGAAGGTCAGTGCCAGTGGGTTGGAGAGTTGGGATGGCCCTGGGTGGGAGGAAGCCCAGCCCAAGGGGAGTGGTATTCGAATAAGTTGCAGATAGAAAGGGTTTATCTATGGTGAGTGACAGCAGGGGTGGAGTTGGGTTTTGGTAGAGTGCTCGGAAAGAAAGGGGCGGATTTTACGGATGTTGTAAAGAAAGAAACGACAGGTCTTGGCGGTCTGCTGGATATGAGCAGAGAAGGAGAGAGAAGAGTCAAAGATGACCCCAAGGTTTCGAGCTGAGGAGACAGGGAGAATGAGAGAGCCATCAACAGAAATAGAAAAGGGGGGGAGCGGGGAGGTGGGTTTGGTAGTTATGTCTCATTGAACATTAACATCAAAATATGACTACAGAGGTAGAAGATGATGATCCAGACTTCAATTGATTATATGCACATACACGGACACACAGATACCACCTTATTATGTAAAATATATAAAATTAATGGCATGATAGCTTGTGAAACTTGTAAATTAGTCTTACCAAAGCACCGCCCAACTTCAAGAAGTCTAAAAGCTAAATAAAAGAGAAACAACAGTGAATTAAAAGTAAATCTCCAACTAGTCCATTTACTGAGTGGTAGTACTGCACTATGTCAATTCCCACCCTGATCCCCCAGCTGTTTTAAGCTCCCCTGGTCATCCAAGGCTTAGGATGCTTCAGATGCATCATTCACAACCCATGGGAGAGAAGGAGTTGTTGCTGTTCCTCAAGGGTGATACCAGGTGGAGGGATTTAAGACCCTTGATGTCAGGGCTGTAGAAGAAGTCATGGCATATAGTCCTAGCTGGAGGAGTGTCACTGCAAAGACCAGACTAGGTACATTGACTGGTGGGGGTGAAGTGGGTTAAAATCCTCGAACAGCTGTGAAGGAAGGCTCTTGGTGCCAGCATTGAAGCTCCTCAAACTCCTTCCAATCTCTTCTATTCCAGTAGGATCCTCTGGGGGCAGTCTCTAAGTTAAAACGTTCTTTCCCGGATTCTATATGTGGTGCCCAAAGTCGGTCTTGGAAATTTGGGAGCAGATCACAGATCTGTGCATAAACTAATTAGTTAATTAGGCATTAACAATCAATAAGTGGCATTAACAAGCGCTTAAATGGCAAAAATTAGAAGTTGTGCGTGGCTCTGCTCCATGCCCAAATCTATGACAGCAGACTAAAGTTCATAGTGCGCTACTGAAAAGGGAGCATGGTCATGGGAAGGGCACGGACAGATTAAGGATGTTCGCAGAATTTAGTGGTGATGTTATACAGTAAAGTTATTTACGTGCCCAGCTGCCATTAGTTGCACGCTAGCATTTACACCGGCTTTCAGCAGACATAAGTGCCATGCCCAAAGTTAGATGCAAGGTCCACGGTAAGCTCATATTAGCTTTATTGGATTACTGCAATTCTCTGTACCCAAGTATAACTGTTAGGTTGATTCATAAAATTTCAACTGATTCAGAATTCAGCTGCTAGACTTATCTTCTGTAAGTTCCATAATGACCATCTGACTCCTCAATTGGGGGAGTTGCATTGGCTGCCGGTATAGACTAGGATTCATTTTAAGGTATTATGCCTAGTTTTAAAAGTTTTTGGAAGGTAATTTTTCTGAGGGATTGTCCCAATCATTGATAATTCTCAATTCTATTGTGACTACTAGGCGTTGCAATCAACTACTTCTGGCTTTTTCATCTTTTAAGTTTGTTAGATTCAAGGTTTTATTTTCTCATTCTTTGTTGTTTTTGGCTGTTCGCTTATAGAATAATCTTCCTTTAGAATTACGTTTGATGAAGTATTGCTATTCCTTTCATAAAGCTTTGAAAATGTATATGCTTTGAGTTTAGTAGTTCTCAGTTTATTTTTAGTTTATAATTGCTATGTAGCTTCTGTTTTAATAGTAATTTCTTACTGGATTTTTTTGATGTTTTGTAATCAGTTCTGTTTATTGTATCTCGCCTTGAATCTCAAATTGAGGGAGTTGGCGGGTGATAAGTCTGATATAACATAACATAACATATTCAGCAAAGGGCACTCTCCCCCGGATAATATAGCATGCCTAGAGTTATGTGCAGTTCTGCATATAAATCTAGGCATATTCTATAACTATGTGTGTAGATGAATTGTTTTAACAAGTTGTTAAGCGTCATTAACAGCTCTTATCAATAATGAGCATTAATTGGCAAAAATTATAATTTACATGTGTACATTGCTAAGCGTATTCTGTAATGTACTGCGCATGAATTCTAACACATGCAGGCAAAAAGGGGCGTGCTTAGGGGCATGGAAATGGGCATTTTGCGGGTGTTCCAAAATCTACATGCATTGTTATAAAATATGGACCAGTGTGCATAAATATATGCGCAGGGATTTATACTAGCTTTTCATTGGCGTGAATGGATACACGTAGATTTGGTTGTATGAATTATGCCTAAGTGTATAGATTTCATGCAGTATTTAGAATATGCTTTGGCGTAATTGTCTAATGCACGTTAATTTTAGACGTCGTATATAGAATCGGGCCCTCTGCGCACAGCACCCTTTGCTGAATACTATCGTAGCATGGGATCTTCCCAGTACCTAACTTTGGGCACCATTTACTGAATTCTGCCGAGTCTAGATTTTGAGAACAGTTTTCAACTGCCTTTAGCACAGTATCTTAGCAGCTTTTTAACAAGCAATTATCGGCACTAATTAGAATTAATTAAAATGTTTTGAGCATACATATAGCCACAAGTCAAAAAAGGAGGTGCAGAAATGGGAGGGTCATGGACGGATCAGGGGTGTTCCTTTCAGTTACATGCATAAATATAAGAATAAGGTGGGATCCGCACTTAATTTAGGCGCATGCTTTTGCACCATGTTTCTACCAGAGTAAATGGCCACACCTAAATTTAGTTGCAGCTCTTTTAAGTGTGGTTTATAGAACAGCGCTGAGCGGATTTTATTCAGCACCAATATTTTAGGCACCATATATAGAATTTAGTCCTAAATATATTTTTCATGATCCTTCTCAGCTGCAAATTTCCTGGACAATAATCTTACTCCCGTGTAAGGGGCCCTTTATGAAAGCTTAGTGTGCGCTAACGGAATTAATGTGCACTAAATGCAAAGAAGCTCTTTTTATATCTATGGGCTTTTTAGAATTTAGTGCATGCTAAATTTTTATAAAAGGGTCCCTAAGTTTGATAGCTGGTCATTAGTTTTATTGTAGGATTGATGAACATGATGCCTTTATTTTCCTTGTTTTCAATTAATAATTGCCTTATTCTTGTCACCACCATGTTTGTGGTCTTATAAACAACTTGCTTATTTTTCATTTTGCTTAATGAATTTTATCCTCTCTTTTGGTTTATTTTCTTTTTAACATGCTATTTCTAACATTTAGAATTGTTCCTGAGGACTCTGGGTAGAAAAAATTAAGATGTGCTCCCTATAACACCATTTCTCCCAATGTAGTGAGGACTGGGGTGGGGGTGAGGGTGAGGGTGAGGAGGAGTCCAATCAGAGCTGCAGTAAACAAACCCTGTAAAAAGCAAAAAGACCTGTATAGAAAACCTGTCACACTGAATCCAGCTCCAAATAAATAATAGAAATAGAAACTGACATGCAAGATATCAGAGAGACACACTTACCAAAGCTAACATATTACAAATAATAAATTCAGAAAAAAATACTTTTTTCTCCCTTTATTGTCATAAGAACATAAGAATAGCCATACTGGGTCAGACTAATGGTCCATCTAGCCCAGTATCCTGTTTCCAACAGTGGCCAATCCAGACACAAGAACCTGGTGGAAACCCAAATAGTAGCAACACTCCATGCTACCAATCCCAGGGCAAGCAGTGGCTTCCTCATGTCTGTCTCAATAGCAGACTATGGACCTTTCCTCCAGGAACTTATCCAAACCTTTTTTAAACCCAGATATGCTAATTGCTGTTACTACATCCTCCAGCAAAGAGTTCCAGAGCTTAACTATTCATTGAGGGAAAATATATTTCCTCCTATTTATCTGACCATTGCATTTGTCCCAGTGTCTATTTTCTGCGTTTTTCTGAGGGGTTTTTTCATTGTCCAGGGTGTCCTGTCCTTTTGACATTTCTTCTCTCTATGTCCACCTTCCATCGTTCCTCTGCATCCTGGGATGAAGCAGTCCCAAAAAGCCCCTCTATAGGGCAGGATCCAGGTAAAAGAGCCCTTATGTCTGGCATAACACCCAGCCTAAGGGAGAGAGAAGAACCAGAATGCCCTCAGCAAGGGAGGATTAAAGTTATTCCCTCTAGACCAGGGTTGTCCAACATCAGCCCTTGAGTGCCACAATCCAGTCAGGTTTTTAGGATTTCCCCCAATGAATATGCATGAGATCTATTTGAATGCACTGCCTCAACTGTATGGAAATAAATCTCATGCATACTCATTGGGGAAATCCTGAAAACCTGACCTGGCAAGAGTTGAGGTTACATATCTCTGCTCTAGACTAGAGACAAAGTTACCCCATTTAGCAGCCACGGGGAGTCCAAGTGACAAAGCCCAGTTTCCCTGGCTAAGAAAGCAATACGTCATGCCTCCTCCAAGGGGAAGTTGGGAGGAGGGGTCATTCTCATCCCAGCTGAAAACAGGAAGACTTGAACAAGGGAGGAGAGAACCAGGAAGGGGGAGGGGAGTCCTTCTCAGGCACCGAGGCCATGGATTACATGACAGCAGGAGCACCCAGCCTCGCCTTGAGTATTGTGATCAATTCTGGTCACCGTATCTCAAAAAAGATACAGTGGAATTAGAAAAGGTTCAAAGAAGAGTGACCAAAATGATAAAGGAGGTGGAACTCCTCCCATATGAGGAAAGTCTAAAGAGGTTAGGGCTTGGAAAAGAGAGGGCTGAAGAGGGATATGATCTAGGTCTACAAAATCTCGAGTGGTGTGGTGCGGGTAGAGGTGAATTAATTTTTCACTCATTCAAAAAGTACAATGACCAGGGGACACTCAATGAAACTGCATGGAAATACAAATAGGAGAAAATATTTTTTCACTCAACAAATAGTTAAGCTCTGGAACTCGTTGTCAAAGGATGTGGTAATGGCGGTTTAAAAAACGTTTGGAAAAGTTCCTGGAGGAAAAGTCCATAGTCTGTTATTGAGATGGACATGGGGGAAGCCACTGCTTGCCCTGGGATTGGTAGCATGGAATGTGCTACTAATTGGGTTTCTGCCAGGTACTTGTGACCTGGATTGGCGCTGCTGGAAGCAGAATATTGGCCTAGATAGACCATTGGTCTGACCCAGTATGGCTATTCTTATGTTACGTTCTTAAGTCTCTCTCTCTCTGTCTCCCCTCTGCTTCCGGTCCCATATCTCTTCTCCTCCTCCTTGCAGATCTGGCACCTCTCCAACCCCCTCCCCTTCCAGGTCTTCCAGATGCGTGGTGGTTGCTAGCAGCTCTGAAACAGGCTGCCTGCAGGCCAGCCCCACCAGGGCCTTCCCTGTGCTATAGCCTGCCACAGGACATTGCATCAGACAGGTGAGCTGCGGCACAGGAAAAGCCCTGGTGGGGCCAGCCCACAGGCAGTCTGTTTTCAACGCTGCCTCTGTAGTGACTGTTGCACATCTGGAGGACCAGTACATGGGGGGCAGCAGAGAAAGGGAAGGATGCCAGACTTGCAGGAGAGGGAGATGGTTCAACTACTGGTGGCCTCTACCACTGGGAGCCCTGGATATTTAACGGGCTTATTCAATGGTAGCTATGCTCCTGTTCCTGATAGAGTATTTGAAGAGGTTATGAAAAATTCAATGGACCATTTTTGGAGAACCCAGTCTGATCTGGCCCATTTTCCAACTTGAAGTGTCTTTTCACCATTTCTTCCCCCATGCCAAATTTGGAGAGTTATTTTGCTTTAAGACATTCTCAAATGCTTACAGTATGTATATATTCTTTCCAACGTCTGTTGGGTTCGAAAGAATAATAAGGTTAGCTTGGAGATAAATAATGGGAGACAATGGAGAATGCTAAGAAAAATTGAGCAGCACCCCATTATCTCTTCTGTACTTTAAAATATAAAACAATAAGTTCATACCATCTTAATTTTGGGAAATTGTTTTGATATCTCTTCAAAGATCTTCTTTGGAAAGGTTAGTTTAGAGAAGCACTTCTGAAAGAAACAGAATATTGAGCATAGACAATCCAACACAAATGTGCAAAATTCCCCAAGGGAAGAATAAGGCCATTGATATCATGCAATATACTGGAGATCTAGTGAAATTTGGTTGTGTACTTATTTATGTTGGGGTGGTAAGAGTGTGATGCTTTAGAGATGGGGTGGGGGTCACAGATGTTGGGGTGTCTTGCTTTGGATGTGGGTGTATTCTGGCTTTAGCTAGAAATTTCCTGTGTTCACTGTATCTACAGTAATTTGAGGGTCACCATTTCAAGGGCTCTTTAGTTAACTTTTGAATTTCTCACCAATTAATGGTTAATGCTTTTTCTTTGTATTTTAAATTCAAAGTATAATACCTTGAAAAGAAATTCAAAAAGGTGAACAAGAAAATAGACTATCAAGTCCATAACAAAAAACAAGAAGTATACAATTTAAATATGCACATAGAGGGGAGGTCTATCCATCAGTTACAGAAAGCTGACAAATTCAAAAATAGGAACTAGGAGAAACAAAGTGAATACTTGAATACTACTGCTTAAATATAGATCTGAAATGACCTTAATTGAGAGGGTTCATAGAATACATAACACGAGTCTTGTAAAGAACAATACATCTGCAAGGAAATCTCAACTGAAAAGTAGCCCCCAAGAAAGTAACCATCTGCTTTAACTTAAGAAATTTCTTCCTCCTTTTCTCTTTTCCTCTCTTTCCCTCCCTCACGCTTTTTGGCATTTGTATGATGTTATAATGCTTTCTAATATGTTATTCTGTTCTTAAATCAATAAAAATACTAAGACTTAAAAAAAAAGAAATTTCTTCCTCCTATTCAGTGTCCATTTTGAAACATCTGGGAACACTTGAACCTTTGCTCCCCCAAAATTTGTATCAACAGTTCTATAGTATAATTTTAACATAGACTCTTTCCCTTTGATATTCAAAGCCATTTAAATGGCCAGACATGGCCACTGACTGGTTAAATAGCATATTAGCGCATAACCGTGGATATTAAGTGGGAGATAATTGGTTAGCGCTTGCTAAATATCTGCAGTTAGCAGCTAGCCACATGACATAGCTGGTTAGGCACAGATATGCTCAGTGGTTAAAATAGGCCGCATAAATAGCAGGCCTATCTTTGACCACTAAAACCAGTTAGTGCTGAATATTGGCTCAACCAGTTAACTTTTTAGTACTTAAAAATACCCGTATATTCAATGCCAGTTGCCGAAAATGGCCCAGCATTGAATATCCAGGTTTAATACCAGCTGCAAACAGCAAAAGCGCTGCCTGTCGTTGGCTAAATATCGGGAATTTTGTCTTGATGGAATATAAATGATACCAATAGAGTACATCTGCCAGATACTTCCTCAGAAGACACTAATATAACCAAAACATCAAATGGAGAAGGAGATGTCTGAACTGGTTGATTTGGTTGAGTCACGTGGGAGGAGTATTTTCGATAGAACATCTAAATCAGAATTTGGATGTTTTTACACAAAAGGTCCAAATCTGAACAGGAAAGAAGGTCATTTTCAAAAAAGATAGACGTCTATCTTTTGTTTTCGAAAATACTATGGACGTTTTGCTTTTTGGATGTTTTGTGATTTGTACGGGTTTTTTTTGGGCCAATTTCGGGAAAAAAAAACGTCCAAGTGCAAAATGTCCAAAATCAAGCCATTGGGACATAGGAGGAGCCAGCATTTTTAGTAGACTTGTCCCCCTGACATCCTAGGACAGCAATAGGGCACCCTAAGGGGCACTACAGTGGACTTCATAAACTGCTCCCAGGTACACATCTGACCATTGCTCCCTTACCTTGTGTGCTGAGCCCCCCCAAAACCCATCCCAAACCCACTACCCCCAACTGTACACCACTATCATAGCCCAGTGGGTTTCTGGTGAATTTTGGAGGGCTCACAGTTTCCTCCACAAGTGTAACAGGTAGGGGGAGGTAGGAGCCCGGGTCCACCTGTCTGAAGTGCACTGCACCTACTACTAAACTACTCCAGGGACCTGCATGCTGCTGTAATGGACCTGAGTATGACATCTGACACTGGCATAGAGGCTGGCAAGTAATGTTCTTTATCACAATTTTTGGGGGTGGGAGGGGGTTAGTGACCACTAGGGGAGTAAGGGAGGTCATCCCTGATTCCCTCCAGTGGTCATCTAGTCATTTGGGGCACCTTTTTGTGCCTTATTTGTAATAAAAACAGGTCTAGCTCAAAACGTCTGTTTTAGACTTGGACATTTTTGTTTTGTTCCATTATGACTGAAAGACGTCTAAGTCTTAGGAATGCCCAAGTCCTGCCTTGAACACGCCCCTGGCATGCCCCCTTGAGATTTAGACATCCTTCTGACGGACTTCAGAGAAAAACGTCTAAATAGAGGTTTCAAAAATACTGATTTGGACGTTTTTGTGAGATAAAAGTCCAAATGCAGACATGTCACTTTTTGGATGTTTTTCTGTTTTGAAAATGAGCCCCATAGTAGATCTTTGTAGAGGGAGTACTACTGAATCTGGGTATTTCAACACACTCTCAAATAGATCCTTAGGAAAAAATTAGATTGTGGAAAGTTCAGGAATCTCAAATTTAAGGATCTGGTTGAGTTTTCCAGATCTCAGTCTTTCTAATCAATTGCTTTGCCCTTTATCTTGAAATCATAATGCTCTGACCTTGTTTTTTTAATTCCTCAACTGAGGATTCCATGCATCTGCTGAGTGTGTCTGCAGCAGTGTTGTGTCAGCCTGGGAGGTAAGTGGCTGTGAGAAAGGCACCCTGGGCTAGTGCATAGTTCCACATCTTCATGGCTTCTTTGCGGAGGGTGAAGGAACTGGTGCCACCTTGTTTGATCGGGTCACCTAATTGCCAGTTTAAATGAGAGCAATCAGACTGGTTATCCATTGCCTGAAAATGCAGAGAGCATAGTAGACTGCTCTGAGTTCCAGATGGATGATGTGGAGATGTCATTGTGCGGAGGTCATGAAGGGTGGCTTGTAATAACAAGAGGGGCATGTTAGATTCACCAACAGGTGTACTATGAAGACGTGGCTAAGACAAATGTGATGGTATGCACTCTGGAAATAATATTAAACACCACATCCAAACAGCTATGTGAGTTCACTCTCAGTATAAGTTCTGATAGATCATATGAATGTGTAACTCTAATAAAGCAAATAATTTATTTAGAAGAATATAATAAACAAATCACTATTACAAGAGTGATGGACAAACAAATGAATAAAAAAGAAATAAAAAAAACATGAAATATTACAAAAGTCAAAGAACAAAAGTAAATATCAGGTCTTTGTTAAGACAAACACACATAGGTCCCTATGGCACTCAGTTATGCCACCTGTTCGTTACCCAATGGAATGCAATTACAGAGCTTGACTTATAAGCTTCATGATAAGACAAGTCTGACCTTGGAAACAGCTGGATTGTGAACAGTGTATGACGTTCCAATGATGATCAGCAGGTATTGTTGTCCTGACAGATAAGTTGAAATCAGCTCAGACGTTGTTGTTGATGGATGATGCCTTTTATACCATTCTGATAACAGCAGTTGCTGATGTTTTGACAACACCATGCTAGATGATTGGGTTGTGTCCAGTATGGTTTGGTTATAACACTATAAGAATGTCTTTCAATGTCACTCTTGATGCTTTTCTAGGAACTCTGGTTCCAAATTGTATTGAGAGATCATTGTGACCAAGACCCTTACATAGTTCACAGCCTTGAATTGACCAGGTTTCTTAACAGGGACCCACGCAAGTTCAGACAGGTAAAAATCTTTAATTAGAACAAACAAGACTCAGCAGAGTTCTAATTCATAGTACAGGTTTCTCTATTAGAGCATAGCACCATAGAATTGATGATAAGCATTCACAATACCTTGGGCACAAGTTGGCATGCTCTGTAAACACCCATTATTTGTGGCAGAGCTCATACTCCTAAAGGCTCCCCAGACCAATTTGGAAGCATCTGTGGTAAGTATTACTTGAGCTGTTGGTGACTGAAAAGGCTTTCCTTTGTCAAGGTGGTGATGGTGGGCCCATCACCTCAAGGCTTGTTGTGACTCACTGTCAATTTTGATCACAGAGAAGAGAGGTTGTGAGAATTGGTCCCATTGGCACTTCAGGTGCCTCTGAAGGGTCTGCATGCAGAGCTGGGCTAGGGGAAGAAAGTGTACTATGGACGCTATGTGACCCAGTAGGTGGAAGACTGATCTCACAAGCAAGAGTGATGATGTTGTCCACCCTTGATAGCAGGAGGAAGGCTCTGGACTATGTGGTGATTAGCCTTGCACCTGTAAAATCCAGAGTTTGAGTAGGGTTAGTGTGGATTTTGCAGAGGTGATAAGAAAGTCCAATCTTTAGAGAAGCTGGATAGTTGTCTGGAGGGCTTCTATGGTTTGCTGGGGGATGGTGCCAGTAATAAGCCATTCATCCAGGTATGGAAAGATGAAGATGACAAAAACTCATTTTGTGAAAAGTCTTGGCATTGATTAAAGGCTAAAGGGTAAATTGTAGGTATTTGTGATGGGAAGGATGAATGGGGATGTGGATGTAAGCATCCTTTAGGTCTAGTGCAGCCAGCCAGCCAGTCATTGGGTTGGAGTAACAGGAAGATTGTGCTGAGGGAATATATTTTGATTTTTTCCCATTTGAAATGCATGTTGAGACCCCTTAGGATGAGGATGGGGTACATGCCTCTGGTCTTCTTGGGGATCAGGAAGTAGAGTGAAAAAATGCTTATCTGGCCTCTGATTTATTTATTTATTTTATTTATTTAATTGCATTTGTATCCCACATTTTCCCACCTATTTGCGGGCTCAGTGTGGCTTACAATACATTGTGAATGATGGAAATACGGTTTCTTACAATACGATTATGGGTTATATTGTGAATAGATTAGGAAGACAGAGTCAGATCAGTCGCCTTTGGGGAGTAGAAACTAAAGGATATGGTGTAGGGGAATAACTACGTTGATCGAATAATAGCAAGTAAGCAATGGGGTAGACAGTTTTTATCTGTGGGTAGATATTGAATGGGAGAGAGTATGGGGACGTGGAGTACGTGGGGTAATATCTTGAGGTATTGTTATGATGTATATGGGATTTATATGTTTTGATCCTTGCGGTATGTTTTGTCAAAGAGATAGGTCTTCAATCGTTTGCGGAAGTCTGTCAACTCATAGACCGCTCTCAGGCCGCGTGGCAGTGCGTTCCAGAGTTGCGTGCTCTTGTAGGAGAAGGTTGATGCATGTAGTCCTTTATACTTTATACCTTTGCATTTAGGGAAGTGGAGGTTGAGGAAAGTTCTGGATGATTTTTTGGCGTTTCTGGGTGGCAGGTCTACCAAGTCAGACATATATGCAGGGGCTTCACCGTGAATGATTTTGTGCACTAATGTGCATATTTTAAAGGTGACACGTTCCCTGAGTGGGAGCCAGTGTAGTTTCTCGCGTAATGGTGCTGCGCTTTCGTATTTTGGTTTTCCGAAGATGAGTCTGGCTGCTGTATTCTGGGCTGTCTGAAGTTTTCTCATTATTTGTAGCCTGCGTATAATGAGTTGCAGTAATCCAGATGGCTTAATACGAGTGATTGTACCAGGTTGCGGAAGACAGATCTTGGAAAGAATGGTTTTATTCTTTTCAGCTTCCACATGGAGAAGAACATCTTTTTTGTTGTGTTGTTCACGTGAGTCTCAAGTGTAAGGTGGCGGTCGATTGTTACTCCAAGGAGTTTTAGATTTTCTGAAATTGGCAAGTTTAGTTTAGGTGTGTTGATAGTAGTATATTTTGTTGTATTGTATTGGGAAGTTAGTATGAGGCATTGAGTTTTTTCTGCGTTCAATTTCAGTCGGAATGCATCTGCCCAGGTGTTCATGATGTGTAGACTTTGGTTGATTTCGTTAGAGATTTCGTTAATGTTTTGTTTAAAAGGAATATATATCGTTACATCATCGGCATATATGTAAGGGTTAAGGTTATGGTTTGATAGAAGTTTTGCTAGTGGGGTCATCAGTAGGTTGAAAATTGTAGGGGAGAGGGGAGATCCCTGCGGTACTCCGCACTCAGGTGTCCATGCAGCAGATGTGGTTGAATTTGATGTGACTTGGTATGATCGTGAGGTTAAGAACCCCTTGAACCAATTTAGGACATTGCCTCCGATGCCGAAATATTCAAGAATGTGTAATAGGATTCCGTGGTCAACCATGTCAAAGGCACTTGACATGTCAAATTGTAGGAGGAGTATATTGGAGCCAGTTGCGATCCGTTGCTTAAATTTGGTCAGTAGGGTAGTTAATGCTGTCTCTGTGCTGTGATTCGAACGGAATCCTGATTGGGCATCATGTAGTATTGAGAACTTGTCGAGATAACTTGTGAGTTGTTTGGTTACCACTCCTTCTGTTATTTTGGTTATTAGTGGTATGGATGCCACTGGTCTATAGTTAGTTAATTCACTAGCGTTTTTCTTTGTGTCTTTGGGTATTGGGGTGAGTAAGATTTTTCCTTTTTCCTTTGGGAAAAGACCGTTTTGTAGCATGAAATTCAGGTGGTTCATTAAGTCTAATATGAATTGATGAGGAGCTGATTTCATGAGGTTGCTTGGGCAGATGTCTAGTTTGTATTGGGACTTGGCGAATCTTTTAAGCGTTTTAAAGATAAGGTCTTCTGACAGTACTTCGAATTCGGTCCAGATCCTGTCTGCTGGGTGTATTCCGTCTTCAGGGTCTAGGCAGTTTAGGAATGTTGTGTATTCGGTAGGGCTGGTGGGTATTCTAAGTCGTAGTTGTGTGATTTTCTCTTTGAAGTATTTCGCGAGGTCGTCGACCCCTGGTATTGCTTTGTTATTGTTTGTGACAGGTGTAGTGTCTAGCAGCTTATTTACAAGGTGGAAGAGTTTGTGCGTGGAATCTGTTGTATTGCATCAGCTCTGAGGAGGGAGGGAGCTGAACTCGAGTTGCAGTAGGGCAGTTTAATCTGAAGAACATGGATGTTGCTTGGGGGGGGGGGGGGGGGCTAACAGGGGGTAGTGCCTGGAAGCTGAGGTACTATCCAGCATAATTCTCAGGAACCAGATGTCTATGGTGATTGCTGCCTGTGCAGGGCAGAAGTGAGCCAGGCAACCTCCTACTGGATATCAGTGTAGTCAAAAGTCTTGGTTAGCCTTAGGCATGGGTATGGATTTTTGTGGCTTGCGCTCCCTGGGTCTGTTGTGAATCTGGTGCAATTGAGGTCTTGATCATTGCTGTGTCAGATGATTATAGGAATAGGGCTGATAGCACCTTTAGTTGTAGTAGGAATATGTTCTCTTGCTGGATAATGAGCATGATGCTCTGGAGGTGGATGGTGTATTGATCCTGAATGATCATGCAATGATCTTTGATAAGGTTGTTGTCAGAGCTGTCCTGTCTGGTTTCTGCACAAAGGTATGCAGTACTCTGTTTGTCAGTCTCTGCATTGTAGGGAAAGTGAAAAGGAGCCATCGGTGCCGGAGTAGGCGACACTAGAGTAGTTGGGTGACCTGTCACTGCACTGGGAGGATAAGTAGGCATGTTTACCAGTGCTGTTCACTGTCCCTGCACTGCTGGGCAGAACCAGATTGGTAGGCAGATCTAGAGGACATTCTTGGGCTCTATGCCCTATTGCTGTACTGAAGGATGGTGCCAGGCAATGTGTTGGGGCTGTCTGCCTTATTGCTTCACTGGCAGGTAGCTCCAGGGGAAGTCTGACTGCAATCTTGGCATCAAGAGGGACAGTCCTGTTTCAGGTTATTTGCCTGCCCGGACCGTGTTAGAAACACTTGTCAATGGAGGAACATTTGCAGGGACAATATCAGGGCTAAAGAACACGCCATGTGACTTTAGATAGGTCTAGAGGAAGGGGCAGTGGTGGCAGCCATGCAGAGGAGTGCAGGTAGGTGTTTGTTCAGCTGTAGAGATTTGGATCTCATTTAATACTTTGCTTTGGCTCTTGAGAGCTCTTGGAAACATGCAAGAACATTTTGTGTAGGCAGGCACACTATGTTCAGGCCTGAGGCAATGGACTCACACATAGTGGTTGTCTGAAAATGCCATGTTTTTGGAGCACTGTGGGCATTTTTAAAACCTGGCTTTGCTGAATTTTCTTTGCTAGTTTTCTGTGTCTTCTATGGAGAAGGCCCCCAGGGTGCAGGTGGCACCAGGGGCCCAGCAGTGGAGGAGTGTATTGGCTCAGGGAGCTCTGCAAAGGAGGCAGCTCCTGGGAATGCGATCAGTGTTTGGAGCTCAGCAGCTGGAACTACTACTACTACTACTAATCATTTCTATAGTGCTACTAGACGTACGCAGCGCTGTACACTTGAACATGAAGAGACTGTACCTGCTCAACAGAGGTTACAATCTAATTGGGACAGACAAACAGGACAAATAAGAGATAAGGGAATATTAAAGTGAGGATGATAAAATAAGAGTTCTGAACAAGTGAATAAGGGTTAGGAGTTAAAAACAGCATCAGCCTGACTAGGCTTTCATTGGATGTCCAGCAGCCACTACCCCAGTGAGTTTCAGCAGAAGGGTGAGATTTGGGGACTTGGTGGGGAAAGACAAGGGTAGAGATTCAGAAGAGGAGAAAAGGGTGGGACTTAGGCCACAATTCAGCTCATTTTCGAAAGAGATCTCCGGCCATCTTCCGACACAAATCGGGAGATGGCCGGCGATCTCCTGAACCCCGCCAAATCGGTATAATTGAAAGCCGATTTTGGCCGGCGCCAACTGCTTTCCATCACGGAGCCGGCGAAATTTCAAGGGGGCATGTCGGTAGGGTAGAGAAGGCAGGACGGGGGCGCGACAGAGGAGTGCTCATGAGATGGCCAGCTTCGCCCTATAATGGAAAAAAAAAGCCAGGCTTGACAAGCATTCGCCGGCTTTACTTGGTTTCTTTTTTTTCACGACCAAGCTTCACAAAGGAGCCCCAATTGACCAAATGACCACCGGAGGGAATCGGGGATCATCTCTCCCTACTCCCCCTCCAGTGGTCACCAACCCCCTCCCACCCAAAAAAACCCAAACCTTCTTTGCCAGCCTCTATGCCAGCCTGAAATGTCATACACAGCTCCCTGACAGCAGTATGCAAGTCCCTGGAGCAGTTTTTAGTGGGTACAGTGCACTTCAGGCAGGTGGACCCAGGCCCATCCCCCCCTCCCTACCTGTTACACTTGTGGTGGTAAATGGGAGCTCTCCAAACCCCCCCCCCCCAAACCCACTGTACTCACGTGTAGGTGCCCCCCTTCACCCATAAGGGCTATGGTAATCGTGTAGAGTTGTGGGGAATGGGTTTGGGGGGGGGGGGGATTTGGGGCTCCTCAGCACACAAGGTAAGGGAGCTATGTACCTGGAAGCTACTGTTATTTTTTTTTAATTTTTAGAAGTGCCCCCTAGGGTGCCCGGTTGGTGTCCTGGCATGTGAGGGGGGCCAGTGCACCAGGGGCGTAGCCAGACAGCAGATTTTGGGTGGGCCTAGGCAAGAAGTGGGTGGGCACAAAATGTTCTCTCCTCCACCCCCACATGAAAAAAATTTCTCAGCTGGTGGGAAAATGTTTCTCTCCAGCCTCCACCTTGGTAGTCTGCAGCAGGCATGCGCTGAAAACTGAGCATGCGAAGGTGCCAGTATTGTGCAGAGCAGCATTTTCATTACCATGTGCTACTGTTGGATGGGCCTGAGCCCTAAGTGGGTGGGCCCTGGCCCACCCAGGCCCACCTGTGGCTACGCCACTGCAGTGCACTACAAATGCTGGCTCCTCCTCTCTTGCATTTCGCCGGGTTTGAGATGGCCGGGCCCGGTTTCCATTATGGCTGAAAAACGAAGCCGGCCATCTCCTCTACACCCGGCGATCGATTTAGCCGGCCCCAACCGTATTTCGAAAATACGGTTGGCTCCATCCCCTTGTGGTGCCGGCCCCGAAGATGGCCGGCCAGCTATTTGGCCGGCACTGTTCGATTATGCCCCTCAATGCTACACCTACATAAAGATTCAACTGAGAGATAGGAAGGTATCAGGAGCTGCTACCTTGGCAAAAAGACTAAGTGGCTAAAAGAGTGTTGGTTACAGACTATTTGGAGCATTACTATTGAACTCTATGCATTTCAGTGTTTCATCCAATACAAAGCCCTAGTCATTACTTATCATTTAATACTGATATACAACTGTATAGAAATACCTATACATAGTTCAATAAATGGTTCAAAGCTTTTTGTTTACAGCTTTGCTCACAGAGGTCATTTTTGAGTTTCTTGGTTGGGGGGCGGGGGGGGGGGGGGGGGTAAAGGGTAAACCCTCCTCAGGTGGAGGCACCAGAAGCTTAAGAGACTGCCGGAGCCTGCCCTAGGGAGTCTCCAGCCAGGTTGGGCCCCAGACTCAGGGATACCCACAAAGGGGCATTACACTAGCACTCTTCTGGCTACACCACCATGTTACATTATTTCACCGCCTTGAGATCCTCAGACACAATCACCCCAATGTCTCTCTCCTGTTCATTGCATGCCAGTCTCTTTCCCTCTAGCATAAACTGCTCTTTGCATTAAATTTTAGACCATTCTTCTAATTTTTGTAGATCCCTTTTCATGTTGTCCACTCTCTTCAGGGTGTCCACTCTGTTGCAAATCTTTGTGTCATCTGCAAAAAATGCTAACTTTTCCTTCTAACTCTTCAGCAACGTCACTCACATATATGCTGAATAGAATTGGCCACCGTACTAATCCCTGAGACACTCTGCAACTTACCTTTCTATTCTTTGAATTCCATATACCAGCACCCTCTGCTGTCTGTCAACTAGTTTCCAATCCAATTCACCACTTTCCCCAAGATTCTATATATGGCACTACAGATCCAAGATGTGCACATAAATAAATTAGTCAATAAGCTGTTAGCTATCAATTAATTGATATTAATAATTATTGAAGTTAATTGGCATCAATTTGGATTTGCACACGTATATGCCTGTGCACTATTCTATAACACCAAGAGGGGCATAATCGAAAGGGACGCCCAAGTTTTGCTGAGGACGTCCTCACAAAACATCCTGGTGGAGGGGCAGAGAAACCCATATTTTCAAAACAAGATGGACGTCCATTTTTTGTTTCGATAATACGGTTGGACACACCCAAATTTTGACATTTAGGTTGTCCTTAGAGATGGTCGTCCCTAGACTTGGTCATTTCTGATTTTTGGCGATAATGGAAACCAAGGACGCCCATCTCAGAAATGACTAAATGCAAGCCCTTTGGTTGTAGGAGGAACCAACATTTGTAGTGTACTGGTCCCCCTCACATGCCAGGACACCAACCGGGCACCTTAGAGGGCACTGCAGTGGACTTCAGAAATTGCTCCCAGCAACATAGCTCACTTACCTTGTGTGCTGAGCCCCCCCAAATCCAGTACCCACCACTGTACACCACTACCATAGCCCTTACGGGTGAAGGGGGGCACCTAGAATGTGGGTACAGTGGGTTTCTGGAGGGTTTTGGAGGGCTAACATTTACCACCACAAGTGTAACAGGTAGGGGGGATGGGCCTGGGTCCGCCTGCCTGAAGTGCACTACACCCACTAAAACTGCTCCAGGTACCTGCACTGCTGTGATGGACCTGAGTATGACATTTGAGGCTGGCATAGAGGCTGGCACAAAAGATTTTTAAAGATGTTTTTTTAAGGGTGAGAGGGGGTTAGTGACCACTGGGAGAGTAAGGGGAGGTCATCCCCGATTCTCTTTGGTGGTCATCCGGTCAGTTTGGGCACCTTTTTGTGGCTTGGTTGTAAGAAAAACAGGACCAGGTAAAGTCGTACAAGTACTTGTCAGGGATGCCCTTTTTTTTCCATTATTGGTCGAGGATGCCCACGTGTTAGGCATGCCCAAGTCCCGCCTTCGCTATGCCTCCGACATGCCCCTGTGAACTTTGGTCGTCCCCGCGACAGAAAGCAGTTGGGGACGCCCAAAATCGGCTTTCGATTATGCCGATTTGGGTGACCCTGTGAGAAGGACGCCCATCTTCCGATTTGTGTCAAAAGATGGGCATCCTTCTCTTTCGAAAATAAGCCTGTAAGTACCTAAATCTCATAGCATGCAAATCAAAAAGGAGTGTGGCCAAGGGAGGGTCAGGGATGTTATGAAAATTTGCATGCAGTTTTACAGAATAGCACTATTTATGCACCCAAATGCCATGAGTGGAGCACCGGCATTTACATCAGGTTTCAGCTGGCATAAATGCTATCACCCACATTTGGGCGTGAGAATCAGCACTATGTGCTATTCTATGAAGGAAGCTCAGACTAGAGTATCCTTTGTAGAGTAGCATGTAGTGCAAAATGTTTCCATCACTGATTTTTGAGTGCCATTTACTGAATCTGGCTCTTTGTGACCTAAGTTTAGCCCACTGAGTTTATTCATGATTCTCCTATGAGTCCTTACTGAAGTCCGAGTAGACTACATCTAGTGTGTGCTTGTGACAAAAGTAATTGTCCCACTTGTAAATTGCATAGCTATTGTTTATGATATGCATTTCCTTTGTTTGGCCAGCAGATGGTGACTGTCATTTGATTGTAAAATTGTTACAGAACTGCCAGTTTCTTCTTCCCACCAAATGCTGTTAGCTTAGCTTAAGCTGTGAGGTAATTTGTTTAGTCTCAGATAAGGTTCTCTTTTCCTGAGACCCTGTGAACAATTAGACTTGATAACCTGTGAGCAGCTATATCTTGTTGCTGAACTCCTCAAGTACTACTTAAGTAGTAAACACATGTCTAGATAGTTTTATATTTGATCTTTATTCAGTTCTCTGTTATTGCCTGTTCTTTTCCATCTGTTTTATATGGTTCACTGTTCTGCTCTGACAATAAACCTGATTAGTTTATTGACTCTGCTATCCTGGACTGACTAAGAAACCTGGTGATTTGGTCTGTGGGTGCTTTCTGGGAACTGTGGGACCCCTGATGTGTGGCCCTAGTAGCCTAGAAATCACCGGGGAATAACCTGAGAGTGGGAGACTTTCTCAGAGGCAAGTGAAACCCAGTCGGTGGGGGTGGAGAATGCTAATGTAGAGCACAAACGGCAGCTGCAGTTTGACCTGAGCAGTGCTGGGGATAGACCTTCTAAGTGGCCACAGAGTTAACCCCAGGCAGGTGACTAGGCATTTCATCACAGTGCCCACTATCCAATTCTCTGGTCACCCAGTCAAAGAAATCAATCAGATTTGTTTGGCATGATTTTTCTTTGGTAAAACCGTGTTGCCTCAGATATTATAACCCATTGGATTCCAGGAAATTCACTATCCTTCGTTGAGCATCGCCTCCATTACCTTTACAGCCACTGAATTAAGGCTTACTGACCCATAGGTTCCCACATTTTCTCTGCCTCCATTTTGTGAATAGGGACAACACCCACTCTTCTCCAATCCTATGGAACCTCTCCTGTCTGCAAGAAAATTTTTAACAGGACCTGAAAGAATCTCTCTGAGCTCCCTCAAGATTCTGGATTGGATTCCGCCCGGCCCATGGCTTTTTCCACTTTCGGTTTTTCAAGTTGGCCATAAATGCTTTCTTCTGTGAATGATGTGATATTAATTTCATTCTTATATGTACCTGTATGGATTTTCTTCTATCTGAGTCCTTTCAAGTCCTTTTTATAGCCATATTTCAGGCTCCAATAAAGTTGATATGTTATACCATATTTGGGGTCCTATTCAACTGGCATGGTATTAATTTAAAAACCAGAATTTAAATTCATAAATACAATCAGCACTCTTATGTGTATAATTAGCAGTGCTGAAAAAATATGCAAGGCTGTCACCACATCAGTGCTATATATTTAGCAGGCCTATACATACAATTTATCCAAATAGCAGCAGAATATCTCCCACTTTCTGGATAATTTTGTGGCCTGCCCTCTATCTGCTTTCATTCTGCTCTTTCCTTTATAAATAATATTGGGACATTCAGCCAGATTTTCACCCTGACACTATCCATATAAAGGCCATGGATAGGCAAGTTATATGTTCACTGGCTCCTGTTAAACATGTAACTTGCTTTGGATATCGGCCCCATTATTGTTAATGTCTAGGTTATTAATGCGAGTCTCTTGTAACGAGGCAACATCAGTATTGAGACTTTTTAGATAGGAAGATAATTTTGGGGGTTACATAAGTACATAAATACATAAGTATTTCCTTACTGGGACAGACTGAAGGTCCATCAATCCCAGTATCCTGTTTCTAACAGTGGCCAATCCAGGTCACATGTACCTGGTAAGATCCCAAAAAAAGTACAATACATTTTACGCAGCTTATCCTAGAAATAAGAAGTGGATTTTCCCCAAGTCCATTTTAATAATGTTCTATGGACTTTTCCTTTAGGAAGCCATCCAAACCTTTTTTTAAACCCTGCTAAGCTAATTGCGTTTACTACATTCTCTGGCAATGCATTCCAGAGTTTAATTACACGATGAGTGAGGAAAAATTTTTTCTGATTCATTTTAAATGTATTACTTTGTAGCTTAATCATGTGCCCCCTAGGTCTAGTATTTTTGGAAAGAGTAAACAAGCGATTCATGTCTACCCATTCCACTCCACTCATTAATTTATAGATCTCTATAATATGTCCCCTCAGCCATCTTTTCTCCAAGCTGAAAAGCCCTATCCGCTTCAGCCTTTCCTCACAGGGAAATCTTCCCATTCCCTTTATTATTTTCGTCACCATTCTCTGTACCTTTTCTAATTCCACTTTATCTTTTTTGAGATGCGGTGACCAGAATTGAATACAATATTTGAGGTGCATGGACCAATACAAAGGCATTATAACATCCTCACTTTTGTTTCCATTCCTTTCCTAATAATACCTAACATTCTATTTGCTTTCTTAGCTGCTGCTGCACACTGAGCAGAGGGTTTCAATGTATCATCAATGCAGACAGCTAGATCCCGTTCCTGGGGTTATTGGCCCTTTAATAAGAGAGATGTTGGTGTGCCTTTACTTGAAAAATGGTTGGGAAACTGTTCCAGGAGATGAGCTGCAGCATATGATGACTCGCTTTTTATGCTAACCTCTCAGGAAAGCCTACCTCCCCAATTTAAATCTAAATGTTCTCTCCAGATCCTACAGAAGCCATTGATTTATACTTTGAAAATTCACTAAGGGGCTCATTTTCAAAAGAGAAAAATGACCAAAAAGTGGCATAAAGCCGCATTTGGACATTTTTCTCACAAAAACGTCCAAATCGGTATTTTCAAACCATATTTTAGACCTTTTTCAATGAAGTCCGTCAAAAGTGCATTCATATCACAAGAGAGCGTGTCGGGGGGCGTTTGATGGTGGGATTAGGGCGTACCTAACACTTGGACATTTTACAGCCGTAATGGGAACAAAACAAAAACGTCCAGGACTAAAACCATGACATTTGATCTAGACCTGTTTTCAGAACCAATAGGGCACAAAAAGCTGCTCTAAATGGCCACCGGAGGAATCAGAGGTGACCCCCCCAATACCCCCCCTAGTTGTCAGTGACCCTCTCCCACCCCCCAAGAAATTGAATAAAAAGATGACTTACCCTCCCTCTATGACAGCCTCAGATGATAAGTCAGATCTATTAGAGCAGCATGCAAGTCCCTGGAGTATTTAGTGGTCAGTGGAAGTACACAATAGGGGACACAGGTCCCCTATCTCCCTCTACCTGTCACACTTGTGGTGGAAACTGTGACCCCTCCCAAAGTCTTCAGAACCCTACTGTACCCATATATTGGTGCTCCCTTCACCCTAAGGGCTATTGTAGTGGTATACAGTGTGGTGGGGGGGGGGGTAGTGGGTTTTTGGTGGGTTTTGGGAGGTGCTCAGGGACAAGATAAGGGAGCAAAGGTGAGATGTTGTACCTGGGAACATTTTTAGGACATGCACAGAAGTGCCCTCTAGGTGCCCCATTGCTATCCTGGGATGTCTGGGGGACCAGTCTACTAAAAATGCTGGCTTCATCCTACAACCCAATGGCATAAATCTCTATGTTTTGCAATTTATTTTTGAAATAGAACCAAAAAAAAAATCCAAAGCACAAACCTAACAGTATTAAAAAAAAATAGACTTTTTTTTCTTTTCAAAAATGACCTTCTTTCTGCAAAACGTCCAAAATCGGACGTAGACGTCATGTCGAAAATGATCCTCCACGTATTCTAGAAATGTCTGAAATAACATAAGAGTTCAGAGATTCTGCGACAGTTTATGTTAGCTCCATTTCATCATACAGTATGTTTTCCAGGTTTTCTAAATAAATGTTTTGGAAGTTAAGAACTGAACTTGTCCTCATATAGGAAGCTAAATCAATGTTTAGCAGTCTGTATATCTGTATAATATTGCATGTAGCGAGGACAGAAAAGATGGATTTGCTGATAATTGACCAACTGTATCGCTTTAGATGTAGGGATGCTGATGACTGATATTGAGGTCAGAGGTATGGTTGAGATATGCGGATGGGCTTCCTAATTATTGATGTTGAGGTGTTAGGGGTATGAGGTTATAGATGTTGGGGAGGTTTCTGAATACTGTTGTAAGAGGTATGGTTTATATATGAAGATGTATTTCCTGATTACCAATGTTCAGGTGTTAGGGATGTGATGCTGTAGATGGGGTTTGATGACTTAGATCTGTAGGTATGTGTGTACTACTTGAAAGGATAACACAATCTGTTATGACTGAGCGTATATTTCAATGGAGTGAACAGGCATTATTATTTGCCCACTTTGATGAGACTTGTAGATTTTTAAAAAATAGTTTTCTAAAACCCTTTCAGACAATGTTATCCAAGATGACTCAGATGAGCCAGCACTTGGCTGTGACCTAATAACAATTTTGCGAAAGCTTTGTCTTACCATTACACTGACAAATGTTTGAAATGACCGTGCGACAGCTGTTACCATCTTTTCAGGAAGTTCCATCTACGAGACAGATTCATATGCATTAATATAAGGAGAGTAGCTTTGCTGAAGATACTAATACATTTCTTATTCACTGTTACACTAGGACTAGAACACTCATTACTGATGCCATAGAAAGCTGTGTCTGCTGGGAGCAGTGGGCTCATTTAGGCTTTATTTGCATTTTTCAGGATGGTCCTTTCTGATTTGACCTTCATTACTTCAGTGACCACCAACTGATAAGATCAGTTGTTTATATCACATCATCTGTTTCAGGGGCCTAGGGTGACTGCATTATTGATGAACCCACTAGAAATGTTGCCAAACTCTATGTGAAAAGCAATACTGCAAATATTCCACTGAGCTCTAGTTAGGAAGACACCTTCAATTGAAAAATAGACAAACCGGACTGCTACAGATCCTACAGAGAAAACTATCATTATTTATTCACTTATTCTTGTATTAAGCTTACAGCTTACATTAGTAAGAGGCGGATCACAATAAAAGTATAAAAATTAGAAGACATGTGATGCCAGCGGGCAGAAAAAGACGCTTGTATAGTTATCTGCTTTTTCACCCCCCCGCCCCTATTCCCAGGGTGAAAGTTGCTCTGGCGTGTTGGCTAGCTACTGGTGTAGCCCTGGGGAAATCTCTTACCTGGATGGGTGTGGACTTCTGGGGTATGCAGCGAAAACACCGCGTCCATCGAAAGACCGCATGCAGATCGTGAGTCCCAAGATGGGCGGCGCAGCAGGCCAGTACCGCAGTAGTAACAATACAGGAGGAAGCGGTACGGGAGTTAACTAGACAGCTGACCGCAGTGCTTGACGACCGCCCTTCAAGCTGCAAGCCTCGTGGTACGACATAAAGAGATTTAAGAACAGCAAGCGACGAGGCTCCAGCACACGGACGAGTGCATTGGCAGACAGGAAGACAGGTCTGAGGAGGTGGAGAATCGGGTGACAGCAGTGGAGACGCTGGCGAAACAGCTTGCACAATTAATGGATGACCTGGAGAACAGGAGCAGGGGCAACAATATAAGGATCAGTGGTTTACCAGAATCGTTAAGGAAAAGGAACTGCAGATTTTGTTGCAAGCTGGCTACCAGCGCAATTAAATGTTGACCAACTCCATGGACCTATGCGAGTGGAACTGTACACCATGTCGGGGCTGTTAGAGATGCCAGTCAGCGGCCGAGGCTGTGCTTGCAAGAATCCTGGATTATGCAGAAAAGGAAAAGCTAATGCAGGAGTACTGGGAGAACCGATTTGTGGATTACCAAAGAGCCCGGATTCTCTTATTTCAGGACTACTCTGCCCTTGTATCAGAACAGCGGTGTCAGATGGTCAGGATTGTAAAGTTCTCCATGACAAAGGGATTCGTTCGCGATGCTTTAACCCGCGAAGGTGGCGGGTAACGCATGATAATAAGACACGCTTTTTCTCTGACCCTTTGAACCTCAAAGCATTTCTGGACAAAATATAGTGGGAGATCCATTACGCAATGTGGATTAAGCAATATGTTTATACGCTAGACCTCGGTGCGGAGTTTATATTTGGAGTTTGGAGATGAGCTGCTGAGGCTAGGATCAGCCTGCCATGTTGGTGACAAGATAAGCTGAGGAGCCAGTCGGCGTTCCCCGGGGGACAAACCACAGTGCTTGTGGGTTATTCTGGACTGGGTGTTTCATGGTTTTACTTTAATTAACCTATGTTTATGTCTCCTTTGCTAGCTATTACCTAGGTTGCACTGTTGTGGCAATTGCTTGGGGGGGGGGAGTGAGGAAGGGTTGGTAGGTGTGAGGAGATGGTTGAGTGTGTGCGTGTTGGTGTGTTAGTTCTGGTTTGTGTTTGGTTGTTACTGAGCGGGGCTGTTTTGGGAGGGGGTGGGTGGGAAGTTGGGACGGGAGAGGTATGAAGTGGGGGATGGGAGGGTGGGGGGAGTTTTGGGTCCTGGGTCTCCACACGAAGATGAATGGTATGTTCCTTGGTGGCTTGCAGAGAATCGGGGGGGGGGGGGGGGGAGAAGGGTTTTGGGGGGGGCTAGCTGGGGGGCCCTTCTGGTAGTCTGGATCTGGATCATGTTGGTGTCACCTTATGGTCTCTGGGATGTCCATAGCTAAGCTACGAGTACTTACCCTTAATGTAGATGGCATCCAGTCCCTTGTAAAACGGACCAGGCTTCTACAGTATCTAAAGAGAATGCAGGTAGATGTGGTGCTATTACAAGAAACTCACTTGAATAATGCAGAACATGTTAAGTTGTGCAGGAACTGGGTTGGGGAGATTTTCTATGCTTCCTTCAGTGACCGCCAGAGAGGGACAGCCATTCTGATTAGGAAATCGTTGACTTTCACACTCCATGACGTTTGTCAGGACTCCGAGGGCAGGTGGGTTTTTGTTACAGGTACATTACAGGGGGTGAGGGTAGCTGTCTGTAGCCTATACGCCCCTCTATTCACATAAATTCTTCACCCAGGTCGGGGCTAAGCTTGCGACGCTTGAGGAATATCCTCTTATAGTAGGGGGGACTTTAACATAACGAGTGATCCCCCCATTGACTGTAAGCCCCCCAGACAACCCTTAAGTGATCATATGCATAAGGGAGTGAATTATATGATGGAGGAGCTGGCATTGTTGGATGTGTGGTGTTTACTACATGAAGAGGAGCAGGATTTTACCTTTTTTCTCACCCGCATAAGGTACACGCTCGCTTGGATTACGTTTTTCTGTCCCGCTTTTTGTTGTGTTCAGTGCAACAGGCAGGCATAGGGGAGGCCGAAGTGTCGGACCATGGCCCGGCATGGGTGGATCTTGGATGGGGTACTCTTGGATGGGGTACTCAGGGGTGGGCCCCGTGATGGCACATGAACCCAGCTTTATATCAGAGTAATGAGTACAAGGTTTACCTCAGAAAGGCGTGGTTGGATTATCTGGCTGAGAACAGTGTAGAAGATGTTGGGCCGATGACTTTTTGGGAAGCGGCAAAAGCAGTTATCAGAGGGAAAATCATAGCGTTTACATCATCGATGCGAAAGAAGGGGGATCAAGATATTGTGAAGGCGGCGGGCCACCTGGGGGCTGCCCGTCAGAGTTATTTGTCTCGTCCGGTAGAACAGAATCGTTTGCTATATGTGGAAAGTAGGAAGGAGTTACAGAGACTTTTGACTGCCAGAGCTATGTACAGCATTAGACTCTACAAGTACAGACTGCATTGGTGAGGCAATAAGACCGGGAAATTACTGGCGTCATTGGTGCGTCCACGCTCCGACAAAAGATACATTGCTAAGATCAGGGACACTGAGGGGGGGGGGGGATTCACTCTAGCCAGATTGACATACAAGGTGAGTTTTCCCGCTTTTATATGGAGATAGGAGGGTGACAAAGCAGTACACGAGAGGTTTCAGAATCCCCTCTATAAGTCCAGATATTTCCTCTGTGAGTGTGCCAATACCTGATATGATTGGTCTGCCAGGGTTTCCAGGTTTGTGGATTTTGGGTAGCATGTAGAATGTGCCCACAGAAGGCTGGTTTGGTATGAGTTTCTTCAGATGTGGCTGTACTAGTTTAGGAAATGTTCTGATAAGGGTTTTCAGCTGTTTTGTATAATCCTTTGTGGGATCCTCAGTTAGTTTCCTGTAGTATGTATTGTCTGAGAGCTGTATTTGCCCTTCTTCAATGTATTTTTGTGTGGACTTTTAGAGGGGATTCTGAAACCTCTTGTGCACAAGACAAACAGCTTCATACAAGATACCATAGACTTTCTGAATAAATTGAAAAATATCAAGCAATTACCACCGGATACCCTTCTGGTCATGATGGATGTAGAATCACTATACAGCAACATTCCCCATGCGGATGGCATAGCTGCATGTGAGAAGCTCCTAAAAACATCCACACTGGACCATCAATACTCACCAGAAACTATTACAAAATTAATAAAATTTATTCTAATTCACAACTATTTCCGCTTTAACAATGATATCTATCTACAATCATGGGCACTGCGATGGCACCAGGAGAGCACCCCAACATGCCAACCTCTTTATGGCTGAGCTGGAAGAGACATTTCTGAATACATACCAGACCAAACCCCTAAAATACTACTGGTACATCGATGACATTTTTATGATTTGGACTGAGGGGGGAAGAAACACTGAAACAATTTACAGTTCCTTCATTACATACCATTTTACAATCAGATTCAAAATTGACTACTCCCCAGAAAAAGTCAATTTTTGGACACCACAGTCTCAATCAGCGATGGCTATATATAAACATCCATATACAAGAAACCCACAGACAAATGCAGCTACCTCCACAACTCCAGCTTCCACCCTTCACATACAAAAGGATCCATTATTTACAGCCAAGCCACAAGGTACACCGTATCTGCTCTAACCCAGGGGACAGAGACAGACACCTCAGAATCCTGACTGCATCCTTTGAACAGAAAGGTTACAACCCCAAAATAATCTCCAAGAATATTGCCTCCTCCTTCAAAACACCCAGAGAAAATCTGCTACAGTACAAGGAAAAGAAAGCCACAGATAGAACCCCCCTTATAGTGACATACAACCCAGAGCTGGAAAAATTAAGAAAATCATAAAAGATCTACAGCCTCTACTCCAAGAGGATGAATTACTGAGATATTCCCATTCCCACCAGTGCTGGCCTTCCGACAGCCACCCAACTTAAAACACAAGCTAATTAGAAGTAAGCTCCCAACATAGACTCAAAAAGAAGAGAATGGCACACATCCTTGCAATATATCCAGCTGCAAACCATGCCAAAACATTTCACAGGACCCCACGGTCATTCACAAAAAAAATATTCAACATTAAGGAATCTTTCACATGCTCATCTTCCAATGTGGTATATATCATTCAGTGTAAAAAATGCAACGAAGGCTGCTACACTGGAGAAAAGTCAGATGCTAAAGAAGAGATTTAATTTACATAGACACCATATGAAAAATGCTAGTACCAACCAGGATGTCACTTCTGTGGGGCAACACTTTACAAAACCAGAACATTGTACCAGTGATTTTATGGTAAGAATCCTAAAAGGGAACTTTAAAACAATACAGGAACGTAAGACCTTTGAAGTCAGAATGATTGAATATTTTGGCACCCACCAGACAGGACTTAACAAAGATCTGGGTTTTTTAGCCCCTTATAAACCATAACATTGTACTGCTTTGTCACCCTCCTATCTCTTTGCATATCTCCCTGTCCCTCACCCACCCGACTCTTCCTGTCTCTTACCTATCCACCCCATCCTGTTAGACTGTCACTGAAATGCTTTGATGTTTCACTTATATATACTAAAAGGAATACAAAAAAGGCAACAGTTTACTTGCTATATAAAAGTCTGTTATAAAAAGTAGACCGATACACATATATAAAAACAAAGAAATAATTTATTCAAACCAAGATAAAAGCAGAACCCGACGTGGCCAGGTTTCGCCCTCAGGCTGCGTCAGGGGTAAAACTAAAAATCAGGGGTGATCAACATACCCCTTCAAAAAAAGCTGTGCTTGTTAACAGACACTGCTCTGAATCAGAGTGCAACAGAGCAGTGTCTGTTAACAAGCACAGCTTGTATTGGTCTACTTTTTATAACAGACTCACTTATATATACTGTCATCTACCAACATTTGCTTATTTCCGATCTGGCGAAGAAGGGCTACCTTCGAAAGCTAATTAAAAAATGTATTATGTCCAGTAAAAAAGGTATCATCTTATTTTCTTTTCCATGTTTTATTTTGTTTTATTTCTATTGATTACCTCTAAAAGTGGACTAACACAGCTACCACATCACTCTACTCAAGAGCAAAGAGATGTGAAACCCTTTTCACTACTTCTGAGACCTGTTCTTTGAAAGACAGGGCAGAATCAATTGTAACTCCTAGGTAATGAAATGACTGTGAGGGGATTTTTTGAAGGTCAAAACATTGAAGCAGAGTTGTAAAAGAGGTGATAAAAGTCCGGAAATCCAACATGCAACTGTTTTGTCAGGGTTGAGCACTAATTTGTATTCCACCATCCAATGTGCAAGTGACTGATGATCTAAATGATGTATGGTCCATCCAGGCTGCCCAACAAGGTGCCAGAGTTGAATCTGGCACTCCATACGAGTTATACATCTTTAAATTAAATAATAGCATCACAAACAGAGCAGTAATCAGTAGTTCAAACATTGGTTTCATTATTATGGCTGCAGCATAGTTACATATATTATCAATATATGATTAATCCAAGAATCCTACAATATTGCTAACAACATTTTAGTCACTAATTTCAATCTTAAGATGTCTTCCCCTTCCCTATTGAGATACTCAAAAACCGCTATCATGGTACATGATAAGTATGTGATAGAAAATGCTCATTCTTGATCCTGATCTGTCATTGATTTTTGGGACACAGACCATATTGTCTGACTTTCACTGGTCTTACTTATCAACTTCTGTATTTGCCATCAAAGCTCTTGTATTGATTCAGTTTTATCCTCTTGCTATAAAGAGATCATCTGTGTTTATCGTAGGCATTTTTGAATTCCACCACTGCTTTTGTCTCTATCATCTCCACAGGGAGAGTATTCCAGGCATCCACCACCCTTTCTGTGAAAAACTGTTTCATGATAATACTCTGAAATCTACCATCCTGCAAGCTCAATTCACGCCATCTAGTTCTACTACTTCCTCATCTCTGAAAAAATATTTGTTTGTATATTAATACCTTATAAATACTTAAACATCTGTATCATATCTCCCCTATCCCTCCTTTCCACTAAGATATATATATTTCTTATATGGATTTTTTCTTAAACCCTATACTATTTTTGTCACCTTCCTCTGAACTGTTTCAAGTCTTTTTATGTCCTTATTGAGATACGGCCTCCAAAACTTGTTACAAATATCTGTGTCATCTGCAAAAAGGTAAATTTTTTCCTTCTAGCCCTTTGGCAGTGTTACTCACAGATATATTGAATAGTATCACCCATACTAGTCCTTTAAGTACTCCACTAATCACCTTTCTTTCCTCCAAGCAAATTCCATTTACCACCACCCTCTGTCAATCAACCAGTTTCTAATGCAGTCCACCACTTTAGGTCCTAACTTCAGCTTTTTCAGTTTATTCATGAGCTTCCTTTGAGTAACTGTATCAAAGGCTTTGCTGAAATCCCAGTAGACTACATCTAGTGCATGTCCTTGATGCAGTTCTCTGGTCACCTAGTCAAAGTAATCAATCAGATTCTGGGGAGAGTGGGGACAAGATGGCATCTGGAAGAGACATGGATTTCTGAGCTCTTCCTGAGAAGCGTTGTTCTGAAGAATATGAGGAAAAAGAAAGGGAAAATTCAGACCTACCTCAATTGGATGGCATTCAACTATTTGAGAACACCATCATATCTTTAGAATACTTTACCAAAGGTCTTTTTCAAGACCACTTTTCCATCTGGTAGAATCATTGGGCAATTTTCCACTTGAGGCAGTGCTCAGACTCCTGAGGCAGGCCATCTGGCCGAAACACAGTATTGTGTTGAGTCTGCAGTCACCAATAAATATTCAGTTCAGAATTCTTTTCTCACCATTTGTCCTCGGAAAGCCATAGTCCGATTCACACTGTCCTTGACTTGTTGTACTTTCTGTGAGACTACAGTGTTTTTTCGCTACGGTGGACTGTTTCTTCTACAGTCATGATTTACACATTCCGAAGAGGCGTAAATGTTCACATTTTCAAAGGGTAGGTACGACTTCTGCAAGAGTTTTGCTAATATTTTACAAAGACACATGGGGGGGGGGGGGGGAGTTATTAACATGGGCTGCCATTAAGGTGTGTTATTTTACTGCTAACCCCAGTTATTAGTAATTAGGTCTCATAGCATAAAATGGGACCTGTGTTAAAAATAGCATAAGTTAGTGATACATAACTGATCTTTATGGTAGCCCATTTTGATAATGTCATCCCATAAGCTAAAAAAAGTGCTTTTTCTTCCTCCAATCCTAGGTGCCCTGTTATAAGATTACTCTTTTGACATCTTGTAGGGCTGTTCCCTCCCTGTTAAATGCCTGCTAGTAAATGTTAAGCAATTGATGCGAAATCCTATTGTTAAGAGTAGAAAATTGCTTGTCTCAGTGATTTTAATAGATCTGAATAAAACAATTCAGACTCTGAAAGTTAATTGGGTGAGTGATCTAAAAGCAAACCAGATCAAGTTTTTTTCCAGTGCACAACCCTACTACATATACAGTGCTTGTAATAAAAAACAAAAAACAAAACAACAACAAAAAAGGAAAAAACAGAAAACTAAAAATGACAATGAGAAGACAAATAACTAAATATTGAGGCAAATTAATAATTTTGAAACTGGATCTTCAATCACCATAGATCATAAATTTTTGAAATCCAGTAGCAATATATAAATTCAACTTCTTATCATACTAATTCAAGATGTTTCAGAGTCATGTATCTTTGTAACTTATATCTTAGTATCTTTAAACCAACTCACACTGGTTTCCCCAGAACCTCAGTGATGTTACTCGCTACAATTTCAATTGCAGCGATATATACAACATCTAAATCTTCACTGGTTCTTTTACACCTAGCCTCCTCTTATAGTTATCAAAACTTTTCCACTTGTCTCATTTCGTCTTGCTTTATTATCGGACCCAGGGGGACAGTTGTCCGACATGCACGTTTCGCCCAAACCTGGGCTGTCTCAAGGACCTTCCCCTGCAAATACATAGACCCATAGATTAAATTACATTCCCCAGACATTGGCTCTTCCCCTGCAAATACATACATTTAATCTATGAGTCTATGTATTTGCAGGGGAAGGTCCTTGAGACAGCCCAGGTTTGGGCGAAACGTGCATGTCGGACAACTGCCCCCCTGGGTCCGATAATAAAGCAAGACGAAATGAGACAAGTGGAAAGTTTTGATAACTATAAGAGGAGGCTAGGTGTAAAAGAACCAGTGAAGATTTAGATGTTGTATATATCGCTGCAATTGAAATTGTAGCGAGTAACATCACTGAGGTTCTGGGGAAACCAGTGTGAGTTGGTTTAAAGATACTAAGATATAAGTTACAAAGATACATGACTCTGAAACATCTTGAATTAGTATGATAAGAAGTTGAATTTATATATTGCTACTGGATTTCAAAAATTTATGATCAATGAGAAGACAAAGACATTATTTTGCAGTTATATATATATATTTGAAGGCCACTTAGCATTTTCTCTTGCAAAACTAAGTGGACACATACCAATCCCTAAAAGCATTAAATAAAATTAAACTATTGTCTTTTCTACCTTTGTTGTCTAGGTACTTTTCTTATTGTGTAGGTCCCAACCTGTACCACTTTTTGTGGCAATCTTCTAAATTCTTTCCAGGTTTGCTTCTCTATTTCTTATTTCTCCTCATGTCCTTCTTTCCTTCCTTCTGTACATCAGTCTGGTACTGATCTTTCTTTTATAGATTTCTTTTTTCACTTTTCTCTTCTCTTTCTCTATATCCACCATATGTGTTTTTTACCCCTCATTCTCCCTTTCTCTCACTCTCCAGTCCTTAATCTCCTTTTAAAAGTTTAAAGTTCTTTTTAAAGCCTTATTATTTCCAACAAACCTTTGATTAATGTGCTTTCCCATCTCAGTTTGCGATACAATTCCTGGCACACAGTTTCAGGTTTGTTGTTTGCTTTGATTTTTACTATTATGTATGGCCTTCCATGAATGTTTGTGTTCTGCCCTTTTTGAAATAGAGTTCCTTTCAAATTTTGTTATATTGAATATTTTTTATTGTAAACTGCTTAGCTCCTCTTTGTTGGTATTTGGCGTTATATCAAGCTTTTAATGAACAAAAATATAAATAAGCATCTCTTATCTAACTACCAGGATTTCTCATCTCTCTCACCCCCTCTCCAGCAATACCTGTTATGATTCTGCCGGTTTGGCTGAGGGGGAGGGGGGACGTCTCTTCTGATTGGCTGCCAGGGGTTGTGCTGACGTCAGGGGATAGTACTTTAGCCTGCAGCTGAAGAGTTTCTCTGCTTTTGCGTTACTTACTTGGTAGTAACAGGAAAGCCTGATAGGTTTCTCTCAGAACATGCTCTAGGTTCTGACAGGGATCTGTGTTGTATTGGAGTATTCTTTTCCTTCCCTCTGGGTTAGCTGCTGCTGTGTGTGTGTGTGTGTGCGTAGCTCTGTAATCAGGGTCAGCTGCTCGTTTGTTTAGTGGGGGCTGGGCATTGCTCAGCCTCCGGGGCTCTGGGCTGTGTGAGAGCGTTCTCCTTTGTTTGTTGGTTTTAAGGATTTCTCTTCCCAGTGTCCCGGCTTGCTGGCTCAGTGAGTTACCCTTTGTGTACTGTGTGTATTGTATTCCTGCCTCTGCCAGTGTGTTTGTTGGATGGGCCCCACTCCCTCTCCAGAGGGGAAACGTTCTCTCTGATTGTTTGTTGATTTATGGCACTCTCTCTCTCTGCTGGTTCTACAAGCTTAACCCTTTGTGTTCCGTGTGCCTCTGTCTACAGTGGGTTTGAGGCAAAGACTTTCTGCCTTCCTTTTGTGTCTGGTTCCTCTGGCTTCTGCCTGGGGCTCCTACCCTGGTGGGGGGGGGGGGGGTTGCTGTGTTAGTTCCCCTGTCCTGCGCTAGTCCCCTGCGTGGGCGTGGCCCGCTCTGGTCCTTTGTTTCCCTCTCTGCCCTATTGCTGGTGTTCAGCGCGTGTCTGGCATCTTGGGGCCCTCTGGGTTCTTTCACCCCTCCCTGTGTGTGATTGGGTTCCAGTTCAGCCGTGAGGCTCGCACGAGTGGCTCTGTGTGCGTGGGTTCCGGTTCGGCCACGAGGCCCGCCTGTATGCCAATTTCCCTTCTTCCTGAGGGACTGTGGGGAGGGGTAGCTTAGGGGGTATTGTGTAGCTGGGGTGTGCGGTGGTGGGTCGGTCTCCCCTTGGCCTGGGTTGGCGCCCTGCTGGCCTCGGTCAAGGCCCAAGGGCTCACAACCAACCCAACGGATTACAGAACGCAAAAGCCATGAGCTCGACCGATCCATCCCCCATGCAGCTGCTCCAGCAATTGCATGCTCAGCTACAACAGGTATCGGGAGTCGTGAACGCACTGTCTCAACGGGTAGACACGCTGACTGTCACGGGGGCTGCGGAGGGCCCGCCAGCAGCTACTCCGCCGGGTTCCCACGCATGCGGCCGAGGGATTCGGGTGGCTACGCCCCCGAGGTACGAGGGCGACAGTAAGACCTGCCGGGGGTTCCTCAATCAATGCCAAATTGTCTTCGAGTTGCAGGCCCGGGATTTTCCTTTGGATTGAGCGAAGGTGGCTTATATTATCTCTCTACTGGCAGGCCCCGCTCTGGCCTGGGCCTCGCCCTTATGGGAGAAGAAGGATCCCCTCCTGGATAATTTGGCAGAGTTCTTGAAACAATTTCGGCTCATCTTTGAGGAACCCGGGAAGCCCTCTTCGGCGGCGACTCAGCTGTTGAACCTAAATCAGGGGCGACTCTCTCTGGGTGAGTACGCCATCCAGTTTTGGACCTTGGCTGCGGAGCTAGGTTGGGATAACCCAAGCCTGACTGCGGTATTCTGGCATGGGGTCTCGGCCAACATTAAGGACGAACTCACAGGCCGGGAGCTGCCCTCAGATCTGAATGATCTCATCCGTCTCTGCACCCAGGTGGACATCCGGTTCAGGGAGCGGGCCTGTGAATGTTGCGCTGGTCAGCAAGTTGCAGGGGCTAACTCGAGGAGCTTGCACAAGAGCCCTGCTTCCCCGTCGCTGGGTGTGCCCGATGGGTCTGAACCTATGCAGGTTGATCGGGCGGCCCAGGAGAGACAGCGGAGACGCTCTAAGGGGCTGTGCCTGCATTGTGGAGTGAAGGGGTACTTTGTCCGTGAGTGCCCGAAGAGAAAGAAGTCGGGAAACCAGCAGCCCTGATACCGGCTAGGGAGACCGGGTCAGGGCCAAAGTCCTTCTCCCCTTGGATGCAGGTTTTGGTGCCAGTTCTACTGGCGATTAAGGATACCCCTTGTTTTGAAGCGCTAGTTGACTCGGGGGCAGGAGGCAACTTTATCAGCGCGGACCTGGTGCGGGTTCATCAAATTCCTACGATGGAGTTACCTCAGTCCATCACTGTCTCAGCGGCTTGGGGACTGGTTCGGGGAGTTCTCCGCTCCAGGACCGTGCCTATGACCATACGGGTAGGAGTCTTACACAAAGAAGTTATCTCCTTCTATGTCCTTCCGTCGGCCACTGAGGCCATAATCCTGGGATTACCCTGGCTTCGCCTGCATAACCCTTGCATTGATTGGGCCCGGGGTGAATTGACGGCGTGGGGCCCGGGCTGCCAGAAGGTCTGTTTGGATAAGGTCTCGCCAGCCCCAGTGACGCTTCCTTTGGATCGAGCCAATGTTATGTTACCGGGGCCCTACAGATCCTTTGGAGATGTTTTTTCCAAACAGCAAGCAGAGATTCTGCCTCCTCATCGCTCCTATGACTGTGCCATAGAGCTACTACCTGGCACTGAACCTCCCCGTGGCCGCGTATACCCCCTATCCCGGTCAGAGACGGAAGCCATGTCACAGTATATTCGAGAGAACCTAGCTCGAGGCTTCATCCGGCCCTCTAAATCGCCCGCGGGGGCTGGATTCTTCTTCATGGAGAAGAAGGATGGGGGGTTGCGCCCCTGTATTGACTACAGGGGACTCAATGCCATCACGCGGAAGTACAAATACCCCCTTCCCTTGATTTCTGAGATGTTTGACCACCTCCAGGGGGCCCAGATCTTCTCCAAGCTCGATCTCAGGGGGGCCTACAACCTTGTGCGGATCAAGGAGGGGGATGAGTGGAAGACGGCGTTTAACACTCGCGACGGGCATTACGAATATCTGGTAATGCCGTTTGGACTTGCTAATGCTCCAGCCGTCTTCCAAGCCTTCATGAATGACATCTTCAGGGATCTCCTGTATAAGTTTGTGATGGTCTACTTGGACGACATTTTGATTTTTTCAAGGGCTGAGGAAGAGCACCAGGAGCACGTGAAGACCGTATTGCAGCGGTTGAGGGAGAACCACCTCTATGTGAAATTGGGAAAATGTGAATTCCATCGCTCCGAACTGCTCTTCCTGGGGTACATCATTTCTAACCACGGGCTGCGTATGGACCCCAGTAAGCTGACAGCCATCCTGCACTGGCAGCAACCTACGGGGCGTAAGGCTCTACAGCGCTTCTTAGGTTTTGCAAACTACTATAGGCAGTTTATTTGGAATTACTCGTCCCTGACTGCCCCTCTTACTGCCTTGACTAAAAGAATGCTGACGTTCGCAACTGGTCGCCTGAGGCGTGTCAGGCCTTTGAGAATCTGAAACAGGCATTTGTTGGAGCTCCAGGGTTGCGCCATCCCAACCCGACAAATAAATTTTTTGTGGAAGTGGACGCATCATCGGTTGGCGTAGGAGCAGTGCTGTCCCAGGCCCACCCCAGTGGGAAACTTCTCCCATGTGCATTCTTCTCTAAAAAGTATACCCCTGCCGAGAAGAATTATGCCATCGGGGATCAGGAGCTATTAGCCATTAAATTGGCCCTGGAAGAATGGCGTCATCTGCTGGAAGGGGCGCAGGAGCCCTTCACAGTGTTCACGGACCATAAAAACCTGACTTATTTACGAGAAGCGAGAAGGCTGAATCCTCGCCAGGCCCGGTGGGCACTATTCTTCTCCCGCTTTGATTTCATTCTGACTTATCGTCCAGCGGAGAAGAACATCAAGGCAGACGCCCTCTCCAGGTCCATGGAGGCTGACCTGGAGGAAGAACCCCTGCAGTATGTAATTAAACCCGATGTCATTGTGCCCGCGATGACGCTAGCAGTACCTGCAGGTATGACCTTTGTGCCACCCCGGCTGAGAGAAAAGACACTCCAATGGGGGCATGCCTCTCGAATGGCAGGACATCCCAGGATCCTGGGAACCAAGCGGTTCATCTCCCAGCAGTATTGGTGGCCTTCACTTGATCGGGATGTGCAGGAGTTCGTGGCTGCGTGTCCTGAGTGCGCCCACCATAAAGCTGACTGTCGGAGACCCTAGGGGTTGCTGATGCCTTTACCGGTACCTGAGAGACCGTGGACCCACATTGCCATGGACTTTGTTACGGATCTGCCTAACTCTGAAGGGCACACAGTTGTCTTGGTAGTGGTGGACCGGTTTTCTAAAATGGCCCACTTCATACCCATGCCTACCCTTCCTTCGGCGGTGAAGCTGGCACAGTATTTCATCAGCGCTATTTTTCGTCTCCATGGTCTGCCAGAATCTATTACCTCTGATCGAGGAGTACAGTTTGTCTGAAAGTTCTGGAGAGCCCTAAATCGGGCCCTTGAAATAAAGCTGAACTTTTCGTCGGGATATCACCCACAATCCAATGGCCAAACAGAACGAGTGAACCAATGGTTGAAGCAGTTCCTGCGGATGTATGTCAATGAGCAACACAACGACTGGAGTCAGCTGCTGCCTTGGGCAGAATTCGCTCATAACAACCGAGTGAGCTCGGCAAAGGGCGCTTCGCCCTTTTACATTGTATATGGACGACATCCGCGGATACCAGCCCCCTTGAAAACCAACTTAGATGTCCCGGCAGCGGCTGATGTGGTGACCTCGCTCCAAGCAATTTGGTCATCAGTTCAGAAAGCACTGCGAGTGACCTCCGCTTGTATGAAACTCCAAGCGGATCGGTCTCGCAGAGTGGAACCGCGCTTCCAGCCTGGCGACTTGGTGTGGTTGTCCACGCGTAATCTTCGTCTGAAGATTCCCTCCTCCCGCTTTGCACCTCGATTTGTGGGCCCATATCCCATTGTGAGGCAAGTGAATCGGGTCTGTTATCAGCTAAAGTTACCGCCTACATTACGGGTACATAACACCTTTCATGTGTCCTTGCTGAAGCCTGTGATTCTGAGAAAAGGGGCTTTGCCCGCGTTGCCTGCTAGTCCAGCCATCTCAGCCTCCCAGGGGGAATACGAAGTCTGGGATGTCTTGGATGCAAGGCGCTTCCGGGGACATCTCCAGTATCTCATTGTGTGGAAGGGATATGGACCGGCAGACAACTCCTGGGAGGACGCTACTCATGTCCACGCGCCAGTCCTAGTCAGACGGTTCCATCGCCTTTTCCCTCACAAACCTAAACCTCGTGGACGGGGTAGGGGAGCCCTTGAAGGGGGGGTGATGTTATGATTCTGCCGGTTTGGCTGAGGGGGAGGGGGACGTCTCTTCTGATTGGCTGCCAGGGGTTGTGCTGACGTCAGGGGATAGTACTTTAGCCTGCAGCTGAAGAGTTTCTCTGCTTTTGCGATACTTACTTGGTAGTAACAGGAAAGCCTGATAGGTTTCTCTCAGAACGTGCTCTAGGTTCTGACAGGGATCTGTGTTGTATTGGAGTATTCTTTTCCTTCCCTCTAGGTTAGCTGCTGCTGTGTGTGTGTGTGTGTGTGTGTGCGTAGCTCTGTAATCAGGGTCAGCTGCTCGATTGTTTAGTGGGGGCTGGGCATTGCTCAGCCTCCGGGGCTCTGGGCTGTGTGAGAGCGTTCTCCTTTGTTTGTTTGTTTTAAGGATTTCTCTTCCCAGTGTCCCGGCCTGCTGGCTCAGTGAGTTACCCTTTGTGTACTGTGTGTATTGTATTCCTGCCTCTGCCAGTGTGTTTGTTGGATGGGCCCCACTCCCTCTCCAGAGGGGAAACGTTCTCTCTGATTGTTTGTTGATTTATGGCAC
Organism: Microcaecilia unicolor; assembly: GCF_901765095.1. Lineage (NCBI taxonomy): Eukaryota > Metazoa > Chordata > Amphibia > Gymnophiona > Siphonopidae > Microcaecilia > Microcaecilia unicolor. Next base: position 639,734,670 of record NC_044031.1, read on the forward strand.
TCTCTGCTGGCTCTACAAGCTTAACCCTTTGTGTTCTGTGTGCCTCTTGTCCACAGTGGGTTTGAGGCAAAGGCTTTCTGCCTTCCTTTTGTGTCTGAGTCCTCTGGCTTCTGCCTGGGGCTCCTACCCTGGTGGGGGGGGGGGGGGGGTTGCTGTGTTAGTTCCCCTGTCCTGCGCTAGTCCCCTGCGTGGGCGTGGCCCGCTCTGGTCCTTTGTTTCCCCCTCTGCCCTATTGCTGGTGTTCAGCGCGTGTCTGGCATCTTGGGGCCCTCTGGGTTCTTTCACCCCTCCCTGTGTGTGATTGGGTTCCAGTTCAGCCGTGAGGCTCGCACGAGTGGCTCTGTGTGCGTGGGTTCCGGTTTGGCCACGAGGCCCGCCTGTATGCCTATTTCCCTTCTTCCTGAGGGACTGTGGGGAGGGGTAGCTTAGGGGGTATTGTGTAGCTGGGGTGTGCGGTGGTGGGTCGGTCTCCCCTTGGCTTGGGTCGGCGCCCTGCTGGCCTCGGCCAAGGCCCAAGGGCTCACGACCAACCCAACGGATTACAATACCACTGTCCCCCTTTCTCCTTTCCCAAACTCCTATCCTTTCTCTTTCATCCATTCCCTAGTTGCCATTTCCATTTTCTGTACTCATCCTCTCAGCCTTCATCTACCCTCACCAGTTCCAGCTCCATCCCTGTCTCTCCTTCCTTTTCTTGTCTCCAGGCCATTCTCTTTCTTATCCTCTACCCCATCTCCTATTGCTTCTCCTTCACTATCTTATTAACTCTATTTCCATGCTCACTCAACCCCTTCAGAGACCTATCCCCTTCATCTCTCATACCTTCCAAGGTACTCCCATACTTTTTCAATGCAACTCATCCACTCTCCGGTCTTTCAAATTATTCCAACCAAATCTCAACTCCTCCTACACTTCATCCCCTTTCTCTTACTCCAGTTTCACACACACACACTCATAATCCCAGCCCATCTAACCACCCCTATTCATACCTATCCCCTCCAAATTCCCATCAGTTTCTCACACCCATAATTCACTGCTTTGCCCTCCAACACTCTCCCACTCACTCACCAAGTCCTATCCATCATCTGCTGTGTTTCCCCTCCCTCAAGTCTTATCCAGCTTCTTTCCCCTTTCCTGTTCCCTCTGAGTCTATCCAACTTCTGCTCTCGTTCCCCTATGTTTCTATGTTTCTGTGTTTATTAAAAGCTTGATATACCACCCAATCAGAGTACTTTCTGAGCAGTTTACAAAGTTATATAAAATCAAAAGTTAGAAAAGAAATATACTGTATAATAGAAAAGAAAATACAACCATCCCACTGGACTCACATATAACAAGATAGAAATGATCCACTGAACAACAATTAACAGATACTACAGAACACAACAATAAAATAAAAATAGATATAGATAATCAACCATTATAGGGCTTAATGATTTCTTGAAGACATTCAGACTAATCAAAGGCATCTTGACCTTTCCTTCCTCTCCTCTCCCCCCTGAATCCTATTCAATTTCTGCTCCCCTTCTTCTGACATTTGCCTATCTATTCCCCTCTATTCCCAGCATCTCCATGATTATCTCTCTTCCCTCCAGACTCCCACACTCCAAATCATATAGTTACATGATACTAGGGTCCACCTTGGGGGTCAGCACCCTAGAAAAAATTTAGGTGTTGTTGCAGACAATATGCTGAAATCTTCTACCACTCATAAGAATACACAAGGCTGTTCCACACAGCCCTCAAGGGCAAAGGGAAGCCACTCATAAGAATACACAAGACTGTGCCACACAGCACTCAAGGATAAAGGGAAGCCACTCATAAGAATACACAAGGCTGTGCCACAGAGTCAAATAACAGACACTAGAGACAAAGGGAAAAGCAAGCAAACAGGGAAAGCTGCCTTTACATACACATATCAGATAAGGAGCAAAGCTCACAAGAATCAGGAGAAAAACACAGCAGACAAAGAGTTAAAGCATGCTAAAGGGAAGGGCTGAATCTAACACACAAGTCAGAAAGAAGCAGGGCTTACACTGCAGTCAAAGGTTTAAAGCAAACAAAGGGAAAAACAAACAATGTTCTTACCAGAACTCAGCCAGCACACAGCTGGGTAGGAAAAGGAAGGCAGGCAGGCAGAGACAGAGCAGACAGAGCACCCACAGCTGCACAGAAGCAAAGTCATCAAGGAAAGCAGCTGGGCTGGGAAGCAAAGTAATCAAGGAAAGCAACTGGGCTGGCAACAACTGACTCTCTGAACAGTGAAAGGTAACAAGGGAAGCCACACAAGGAAACAGAACAAGCTTATGCTGGTGAGCCTAGATAACAAGGAAGTAATCCATTCAGGTTCAAACCAGAACCACACACACAAAGGGAAACAGAAGAGGGCTTTGCTTGAGAGCAAACCTAACAGGAAAGTAATCCATAAAGATTCAAACCAAAACCACACACACACAAGGCGCAGGGCTATGCCCAGAGGCACAGCTTAACAAGAAGACCAGTTCCCTCAGAATCAAACAACAGTACAACAAGAAAAACGAAAATAGACCTGTTGCAAAGGCAACGCAGGAAAGCTCCCTGGGTCCTTATAAAGGAGTAGGCTGATGATGTCACAAGTAGGAAATGAAGCAGAGAGACCAAAGCGAGGCTTGGCTCCAGGAACACCAAAGCGAGGCTTGGCTCCAGGAACACCAAAGTGAGGCTTGGCTAACAGGAAGAACAACAACAGGAAAAAAGGCAGACTGGAGAGGTCACAGAGCTGGATACAGAGAAACAGTAGGTATGGACATAAGGGCACTGCACAACCGTGACAGAGGCCAAGGACCTAGCTGGGGGCAGTTACACTGTAGCCATGTGTCAGCATCTCTGCATGAACATCATGTTGGGGGGGGGGGGGGGGGGAGGAGGGGCTAGGAGGTTGCCATATGTGCACATGACTGACAGACTTTTGCCTTTGCTAGCATGGGTCTGGCACCTCTTTGTTGGTGGTAGCCTTGCCACATGGTACCTTTGTGCACAGCAGGTGGCCTGGGGTGTTTCAGAGGTTGGGTATCCATAGGGGAAGACTAAGGTTGGCTGTCATGAGCATTCACAATGGTCTTTGTCTGCATGCCATCTCCCAAGTGCCATGCCTGTGCTGACTTTGCTTTGTGTGTGTGTGTTGGGGGGGGGGGGGGCTCATGGGGACAAATGTCACATCTTACCTTGCCAGGGCAATATGGATTTCTTCCCAGGCACTCCTTTACTGTTGTGTAGGATGCCTATTGCCAGCCTGGCCTGTCACCATGACTGCCAGGAGGCCGCTGTCTTCCTTGGTGACGTTCTTCTCCCTCCTGACAGCTATTTCTCATGTGTATGATAAGGGGCTAAGAGAGGAAGCTCTGTTGTTCTGGACTGGAAACACATCATCTCAGTTCTGCGCAGCTTGATGTGTACAGCTTCAAGATGTACAGGAGTGCATGCTTTGGCGCCAGCCACCTTGCGGTGTAGATTGGCATTTTACTAAGGGGAGAAGTTATCAAAGTAGTCTACCTTTAAGATGGGTTATCACTAGTTGTGCTATTTTATGCAATGACACCAAGTTACTAATAACTGGAGTTAACAGTAAAATAACCTGTTTTAACGGAAACTACATTGATAACCTCTCCCCTTACTTAAGGAAAGGAGAAATGTCTCTAGAAATTGAAATCAGCTTCATTACTTCCTAGGTTTAATTTTTACAAAGAGATGCAAGATGGAGTTAGAGATTGTAATAAGGGTATTATTGCTGATCATTCATGGTCTGCTTTTAATACTGTTCAGAGAAGTGCATCTAATATTATGGAAATTAGTTGGAAAACTGCCCATCCTATTTCTTAAGTAATATCCCCTTAGAATTGGTATATTGGTTAACTTCTCTAGTGAATAAAATGCTTAATGAGGGTCATTTCCCCATGGAAATATGGAAAATTATATTTGCGCCAATTACTACTACTACTACTTAGCATTTCTATAGCGCTACAGGGGTTACGCAGCGCTGTACAAGTTAAAACATGGGGAAGGACAGTCCCTGCTCAAGAGAGCTTACAATCTAAAGGTAATAAGCTATGTAGTCAGTGTAGGTATCATGAGTGGGGAAGGTGGTTAGGCGCCAAAAGCAAGGGAGAAGAGATGGGCTTTGAGTAAGGACTTGAAGATGGGCAGGGAGGGCGCATGGCGTATGGGCTCGGGGAGTCTGTTCCAGGCATAAGGTGATGCGAGGCAGAAGGGGCGGAGTCTGGAGTTAGCGGTGGTGGAGAAGGGTACAGATAGGAGTGATTTGTCCTGAGAGCGGAGGTTACGGGTGGGGACATAGGGGGAGAGGAGGGAAGAGAGGTAATGGGGGGCTGCAGATTGAGTGCATTTGAAGGTCATTAGGAGAAGCTTGAACTGTATATGGTAGCGGATCGGGAGCCAGTGAAGCGACTTGAGGAGAGGGGTGATATGAGAGTATCGGTTCACGCGGTAGATAAGACGTGCGGCGGAATTTTGGACAGATTGAAGGGGGGATAGGTGGCTAAGTGGGAGACCAGCGAGGAGAAGGTTGCAATAGTCAAGATGAGAGGTAACGAGTGAGTGGACGAGGGTTTGGGTGGTCTGTACAGAGAGGAATGGGCGGATTTTGCTAATATTATAGAGGAAGAAGCGACAGGTCTTAGCTGTCTGCTGGATATGGGCAGAGAAGGAGAGGGAGGAGTCGAAAATGACTCCGAGATTGCGGGCTGACGAGACGGGGAGGATGAGGGCGTTGTCAACAGAGACGGAGAGTGGGGGAAGAGGAGAGGAGGGTTTGGGTGGAAAGACAAGGAGCTCAGTCTTTGCCATGTTCAGTTTCAGATGCCGGTTGGACATCCAGGCGGCGCTATCTGAGAGGCAGGCCGAAACTTTGGCCTGGGTTTCGACTGTGATGTCGGGAGTGGAGAGGTAGAGCTGGGTGTCATCGGCATAGAGATGGTACTGGAAACCATGTGATGAGATCAGCGAGCCCAGGGAAGAGGTGTATATCGAGAAAAGAAGCGGTCCAAGGACAGATCCTTGAGGAACCCCAACAGAGAGTGGGACGGGGGTGGAAGAAGAGCCATTAGAAAATACTCTGAAGGTGCATTGGGAAAGATACGAGGAGAACCAGGAGAGGACGGAGCCCTGGAACCCAAATGAGGACAATGTGTCAAGAAGTAAATTATGATTGACGGTGTCAAAGGCGGCGGATAGGTCGAGGAGGATAAGGATGGAATAGTGACCTTTGGATTTGGCAAGGAACAGGTCATTACAGACTTTGGTGAGTGCTGTTTCTGTTGAGTGTAGTGGGCGAAAGCCTGATTGAAGCGGATCGAGGATGGCCTGAGAGGAGAGGAAATCAAGGCAGCGGCTGTGGACAGCGCGTTCAAGTAACTTGGAGAGGAAGGGTAGGAGGGAGATGGGGCGGTAATTGGAGGGACAGGTGGGGTCAAGTGATGGTTTTTTGAGAAGTGGTGTGACTACAGCGTGCTTGAAGGTGTTAGGGACAGTAGCAGTGGAGAGAGAGAGGTTGAGGATGTGACAGATTGAGGGGTTAACTGTAGGAGAGATGTTGGTAAGCAGATTGGTGGGAATGGGATCAGAGGAACAGGTGGTGCACTTAGAGGAAGAAAGAAGGCGAGCCGTTTCCTCTTCGGTGATCTCAGGGAAGGAGGAGAAGGAGGACAGGTTAGGTTGGTTGAGGGAGTGGGTTAAGAAGTCACAGGGAGGAGAAGGCTTGGAAGTGAATTCAAGGTTTATCTTCTGCACTTTATCGCGGAAGTAGTCAGCTAGTGTTTGAGGAGAGAGTGGGGGGGGGGGGGGGAGCGGAGGGCACTTTAAGTAGGGAGTTGAGGATGGCGAAGAGGCGACGAGGGTTGGAGCCATGAGAATTGGTTAATTGAGAATAATGTTCCTGTTTGGCAAGGAATAGGGAGGACTGGAAGGAGGATAGCATGAATTTGTAATGGGTGAATTCTGACAGGGTGCGAGATTTCCTCCAGAGTCGTTCAGCAGATCGGGTGCAGGAGCGAAGGTAATGGATGCAAGGGGTTAACCAGGGCTGAGGATTAATGCGCTTAGTGGGGCGAGAGACAGATGGTGCTAGGGTATCCAGAGCAGTGGAGAGAATTTCATTGTAGGTAGAGACAGCCGTGTCGACAGATTCAGAAGACGAGATGGACGGGAAGAGATTGGAGATGTGAGAGGATAGGGTAGGGGGGTCGACAGCTTGGAGATTCCGGAAGGAAGTGGTTATAGTTGGGCGAGGTTGAGGGGAAGGGTGATGAAGTGTGAGGGTGATTAGGTGATGATCTGAGATAGGAAGGACTGAGGTGCAGAAATTAGAAGGTGAGCAGGAAGAGAAGAGAACGAGGTCAAGACAATGGCCATCACGGTGAGTAGGGGTGGTAGAGGATAGTCGGAGGTTAAAGGAGGATATCAGAGTGAGGAATTTAGAAGCGTAGGAGTTGGATGGGTTGTCAACGTGAATGTTAAATTCACCAAGAATGAGGGATGGAGATGCGGGATCAAGAAAGACGGTGAGCCAAGTGTCGAAGCTAGTAAGGAATGAAGAGAGGGGCTTATCAGGGGGGCGGTAGATGACAGCAACTCTGAGTGGTAATGGGTAGAATAGTCGGATGGAGTGAGCTTCAAAGGACGAGAAGCAGTGAGACTGCGGCAGGAGGAGGGGTTGGAAACTACAGGAGGGCGAGAGAAGTAGCCCGATGCCTCCACCGCGGCCATCTGGGCGGGGAGTGTGGGATAAGAGATAACCTCCATGACAAAGGGCCGCGACTGAGGCAGAGTCATCAGGGGAGAGCCAGGTTTCGGTTAGGGCGAGTAGATGAAGGGAACGAGAGATTAAGAGATCGTGGGTGAAGGGCAGTTTGTTGCAGACCGAGTGGGCATTCCACAAGGCACATGAGAAGGGAAGGGAAGAGGGGGGAGGAGGGGAATAGAGACGAGGTTGGAGGCATCACGGAATCATTGCGTGGATAGGAGGAGGACAGGTGAGGGGGGCCTGGATTAGGATTAATGTCTCCCGCGGATAGCAGGAGGAGGAGCAGGAGAGTGCGGAGGAGGGTGGGGGAGGTCGGGCGACGAAGGCAGCGAAGACGGGGTGCACTTAGGAGGAATGGTGAAGGGTTAATGGCAGGAAGGAGGTGTTGAAGATTAAGGGCTAGGAAGGAGGAGGGGAACAAGAGAGATGGTGAGGTGGTGAGGGAGGGGGGTGAATAGGGTATTGCCGTAGCGGGCAGGTCGGGAGGGAACACAGGTGGGCAATGAGTTCCAGCGGTGGACAGCGGTAAGGGGAGGGGAAAAAGATTAGGAAGGGACAGGGTAATTAAGAGGATGTGGACAGGGGCCATAATTAGTGATTGCGGTGTAATAGGTGTAAGTGTAGAGACTGAGGTGAGAAGTAGATAGATAGAGCGGAGAGCCGGAGGCTTGTAATTGGAGGGATAGATGGATTGGAGAGCAGGTAAGTCAATGGCTGACAAGTTAGCAGGCAGGCAGGTGAGGCAGTGGCTGCAAGCTAGCAGGCAGGCTGGAACAAGCTGGTGCGGATGGACAGGGACGAGCAGGGAGAGGCTGGGGGGTAGGTAAGGCAAGTAAATCAGTGGGTGACAAGCTAGCAGGCGGGTTGGGGCATGCTGGATCCGATGGATAGGAATGAGCAGGGAGATGCTGGAGAGCAGGTAAGACAAGGGCTGACAAGTTAGCAGGCAGGCAAGTATGTCAGTGGCTGACAAGCTAGCAGGCGGGCTGGAACAAGCTGGTGCAGATGAGCAGGAATGAGCAGGGAGAAGCTGGAGCAAGCAGGCTGGAGCAGATGGACTGAACAAGCAGGGAGAAGCTGGTTCAGGAGGATTGGAGCACGCTGGAACAGATGTACTGGAGCGGGCAGGCTGGAGCAGGTGTACTGGAATAAGCAGGGAGAAGCTGGTTCAGGCAGGCTGGAGCAGGTGTACTGGAACAAGCAGGGAGAAGCTGGTTCAGGCGGGCTGGTTCAGGCAGGCTGGAGCAGGTGTACTGGAACAAGCAGGGAGATGCTGGTTCAGGCGGACTGGAACACGCTGGAGCAGATGTACTGGAGTAGGCAGGCTGGAGCAGGTGTACCAGAGCAAGTAGGCTGGAGCAGATGGGCTGGAACAAGCAGGGAGAAGCCTGACTGGAATACTGGAGCAAGCAGAGGAGGCTGGATCGGCGTACTGGAGCAAGCTGGGATCGGCGTACTGGAACAAGCTGGGATCGGGTGGACTGGAACAAGATGGGATCATGCAGACTGGAACAGGCTTGGAGCAGGCGGACTGGAACACGCTAGGGCAGGAACACGCTAGCAGGGAGAAGCTGGATCAGGCGGACCAGAACAGGCTGGAGATGCTGGATCAGGCAGACTGGAGCAAGCTGGGCTGGGACAAGCAGGAAGAAGCTGGATCAGGCGGACTGGAGCAACTGGAGCAGATGGACTGGAACGAGCAGGGAGAAGCTGGATCAGGCGGACTGGAACAAGCGGGAAGAAGCTGGATCAGTCAGACCGGGACAGGCTGGAACAGGCGGACTGGAACGAGCAGGAAGGAGCTGGATCAGGCGGACCGGGACAAGCCGGAGCAGGAGGCAGGAACAGGCAGGGAGAGGCTGGAACTGCGGACTGGGACAAGCAGGAAGAAGCTGGATCAGGCTGCAACAGATGGACTGGAGAAGGCCGGGAGATGCTGGATCAGGCGGATTGGAAGAAGCAGGAGCAGGAGCAGAGGCACTGGAACAGGCAGATGGATTGGGGCATGCAGGCGGGCTGTAATAGGCAGCTAGTGCAGATGGAACAGAGCCGGCAGGGAAAAGCTGGGCCCTGGGTAGCCGGCTGAGAGTGAAGGGGACAGGCTGTAGCCACGCGGCAGGCAGGCAGGCGGACAGACAGCCACGACCAGCCCCGGGCAGAGAAGCCGCGTGTCCCAGCGCGCAACCGAGTGCGCGGCGCTTCCCTCCTCTTCTCTTTGATCAGGACGGCAGGCGCTTGCCCCGTTCCGGGGGCCTCTACGAGGCAGCAGGCAGCCGCGATTGGCCCAGATCAGCCCGTCCTCGCCGGCTCCACACCTCACCGTTGCAGGCCACCCTTGGCACCTACTCGGGCCCAGATGGTCACCTCGTGGGGGGAGGCCTTGTTCGCGGTTTAGGCTCTTGGCCTCCTCCCCCGGCGAACTTCGTTTCGTGCTCCCCGGGAATGCAAACCCTATGAGAGGAGGTATTCCACCTCCTTGTGTGCAGCAGGGCCGCTCAGATCGCGATCTCCGACAGATCCCAGCGATCTTCAGGGGAGCTCCCGACTCGGCGTCCGATCAGGTCGCCATCTTAGCATCTATAACCAACGGGAATAGATTTGTCTAACTAATTTCCGTCCTGTGGTAGCATACCTTGGTTAGCAAAGGTAGTGGAATCTATTGTAGCATTTCAGGTTATGCTATTCTGGGATAATTTTCAAGGACTGCATAGTTCTCAATATGGTTTTTGGCCTATGCATCGCACTGAGGCCTTGCTTGTTACAATAGTGACTAAGGTTAAGAAATTGTTGAACCCAAATGTCACATCAGTGCTATTGCAATTTGATATATCAGGAGCAATTGATACAATAGATTACACTCTGTTGCTAAATAAATTGAGTTTGTGCTTTCTGGGGTAGTCCTGAGGTGGTTCGAGTAATTTCTTAAAAATAGGCAGTATAGTGTTAAAAAGAATGGAAAGTTCTCTAAAAGTCGGTGTCCAACCTATGGTGTCCCTCAGGGCTCACCACTGTCACCTATATTGTTTAACATCTTCATGAGTTCTTTGGGGGTTACTCTAACATCATCATTGTTTTATGTTTGTTCATATGCAGATGCTATTTTTATTTTAGTCCCACTAGAATCTGAAGGTATTATAAATTGTATAGAAAAAACACATTACTAGGCTTTGCAGAATTTGCTGAAACTTAATGCTGCAAAAAACTAAATTGTTGTATTTTGGTACCTCACTAGCAAATGTTCCAAAGAACTTTACACAAGACAGGGGACTGTTTGGGATTTGAAACTTCATCTAGAGTTCTTGGCTTTATTCTAGACTCACAAATAGCAATGGAGAATCAAGTAAAAAGCTTGAGTGGGAGGATTTTTTGTAAACCAACACCTAAGGGCAATAAGATTATCTTTTTTTCCTGATCAATTTAGAATATTGGTACAAGCAATTACTTTGCCCCAAACAGATTATTGTAGATCATTATAAGCTGGTATTCACCATCATATAATGAACCAGGTTCGGTTGCAGCTCATACAGAATTGTACAGCTAGGCTAATTTTTTGTTGGAAGAAGTATGATCATGCTACTCCACTGTTGAGGGATTTACACTGGTTGCCTGTAAGATCCAGAGTTGATTTTAAGGTGGCCTGCTTTATATATAAGATCTTATATGGATATTGCCCGTTGGATCATATATCTTTGTTAACATCCAAAAGTTCATTCATCAACTCGATCTAATTATCTATTAAATTTGGGTTTTCCACCTGTTAGTCAGATTCACTTTAAGCGTTTCCATGATAGCTCTTTTAGTTATATTACAGTTAAATTATGGAACTGTATTCCTGTTAAAAATCTTTGAAAACTTTATTGTTTGAAAAATATTTTTGAATGTGTGGGTCTATTATTGGTATTTGCAGGGGCAGACTGACTGTTCGGGCAACCGGGCAGTGCCTGAGGGCCCAGAGGTTCTGTCCAGATGCCCGCTGTTCTCCCCATTCCCACATACCTGGGTTTAAATCTTTTATTTACCTCCGTCGCAGCAGCCGCGTCAATGAAAGCCCTGCCCGTCTCTAGCCTTCCCTTCGTGAGTTTGTTCCCTCAGAGTCCCGCCTTCTGACATTGTTTCCTCTTTCCGCGAGGGTAATTTAGCATAAGTGCATTATCTCTGATTTACTCAGTTTCGACTGCTGCCAATATAATAAATTAGCTTTTATATTTTTATAATATCTGAGCCTTGTATTCTATTCTTTTCAGTGTGTGGGTCTGTACTTAGTGGGACCTCTCATTATACCTAATCTAAATACCAGAGTGCTACCTTTCATGTTTTTCCATCTTTTGTACTAAGAGTATCCGTCCCCTGATTGCCTACCTCCACCTAAGGTTAGGTAATTGTAGAAATAGCCCTACAGTCCCATAAGACAATCAAGCCATTGCAACATCACTGATGAAGTTGGCTCTTAGGCATTGGTGGAATGAGGCATTTTGATATCACAATATCAGCTCTGGTTACCAGAGACTGAAACTCTTCACACTAAGGGGAGGAATTCCCAATGTGGGCTACTGCTAAAACACGTTATTTTACTGTTAACCCCAATTATTAGTAATTAGGTCTCATTGCATTGTCAGGTTCTCAGGTTCAGAGCCCGTGGGGCCGGGCTCTGGAGCAAACGTGAGCCCTTGGGCTGCTGCCGAGGAGCGGCAGCAGCAGGCAAAACCCCACAACCAACACTGGGCAAGCACACCGGCACCAGCAAGGACTGCAGGCACCGCCCAGCGAGCCGGAACACAAGAACTGGAATCCCCCGGACTGGAGGACACAGGACTGGAACTCTGGACTGGCACACATCGGACTGGAACACACACCGGACCGGAACACACTGGACTGGAGCACACTGGACTGGTCCGTACAGCTTCACCTGCGCTTGTCCACTACCCCCCCCCCAAGGGTTGAGCCCTTGGGTTCAAGTGGCCGGCAGGACTTACCGGATACCGGATGACACAGGGACCAGGACTGGAAACAGAAGTACTCCTAAACCTAAACTGACCTAAGTGCTCCCAAGCCCTAAACCAACAGAAGTGTTCCTCACAGTAAACTAATAGGGGAGCCCCTACGCCCTACACTACCAGAAGTGCAGGGAAGCCACAAGGGAAAAGCAAGGAAGGTACAATACCAAGCTACCACAGGTGCTCCTAAGCACCAAGCTATCACAGAGCTCCTACAGCACTAAACTACCAAAGGTGCTCCTAACAGCACCAAAACCTGAAGTACTTCTATCAGCAACAAGAGGGAAAAAACCTGAAGTACTTCTATCAGCAACAAGAGGGAAAGCAGGGGAGCTACAAGGGAAAAGCAGGGAAGCTACATACCTACGCAGTACAGTTGCTTCCTAAGCACTACACTAACAAGCTAAACACAAAACTAACAAGCTTCCTAAGCACTACTCTGGCAAGCTAGATACAAAACTAACAAGGTACTTCCTAAGCACTACCCTAGCAAGCTAGATACAAAACTAACAAGATGCTTCCAAAGCACCAAAGGGAAAGCTAACTAAGCAGAAAGTGCTCCTCAACACTAAGCACTAACCGTGACCTTCAGCAGACGTTCTAAAGCACACGCAAACACCAACGTTGCAAAGGCCCTGAAGGAAAGAACACCACTTCCTTATCAAGGCCCTCCCAGATGATGTCACACTCCCTAGACCCAGGCAACAGCACACTGACCCAGAGAGGCCCAACTCACACCAATGCAGCCCCGTGAAGCACTTGAAGCCAGTACACCCAGAAAGGGAGCAGAGCAACTCAGGCAACACCCACAGCTGCAGTAAAGTGAGACAATTAGCCCCATGCTGCTGGAAGCTGCCAGCATAGAGAGAGAGAGCTAGCTCAGAAAGGATAGACAACAGAAACAGAAGCCAGCTAAGAAGCTGACCCCCAGGAAAAAGGTAAGTTTGAGAGGGGTTCTGACCAAGATCATAACATGCATAAAATGGGACCTGTGCTAGAATAGTACAAGTTGTGGTAAAATAACCCACCTTAACAGCAGGGGCGTAGCCAGACCTTGCCAGGAGGGGGGGCCAGAGCCCGAGATGGGGGGGCACTGTTAAGCTGCCTCCCCCCCTCCGGCAACCCCCCTTCCCCCGCTCGATCGCGCCGACACTCTTAAACTCCCCCCCCTCCCTCCCGCTACCAACCCTCGGCCGCCATCGCCGCCCGCCCCATGAAGTACCTTGTTTGCTGGCGGGGCTGCCCAAACCCCGCCAGCCAAGAGTGTTCTTCAGCGCTGGAGTTAGTAAACTCTGGCGCCTTCATTCAAGGAAGTTCGTCTGAAGGATCAGCTGGTTTTGACGCATTTACGTCCTGCACGGGGCTACATGCACGGTGCAGGACGTAAGGCGTCAAAACCAGCTGATCCTTCAGACGAACTTTCTTGAATGAAGGCGCCGGAGTTTACTAACTCCAGTGCTGAAGAACACTCTTGGCTGGCGGGGTTTGGGCATCCCCGCCAGCAATCAAGGTAAATCATGCGGTAGCGAGGCTGGCGGCGGGAGGGGGGTCGTCGGCAGGGGGCCAGGGGCGAATCTGCGGGGGCCCGGGCCCCCTCAGGCCCCACGTAGCTACGCCACTGCTTAACAGTGTCCCAAGATGATAACTCCTCCCCTAAATAGCCATTTCACATGTTCATCTAGGGAAGATTGGTGGCGTGAACACATTGCAACTCACCAGCAGAGTGCATTTATCATACCGGTTTATATGGTGCCTGGAATAGGAAAGCTTGAGTATCTTCATTTTGCCATAGCTTGTATATCTTTTCTTCCAACAGGAAGCACTTCTTTCACGAGTATGTCTTCCTATTTCAGACACACACACGTTTATCTGACATTCATACATTTTTTTTATGCTTATTCCGTGGATAGAGATGTTCCAATTTTATGTTGTGCTTTCACTTGCAGACCTGCTATTCTAAAATCATGTCCCAAATGCACATATTGACTTAAACGATTATTTTATCACTTACACATCCTTTCTAAAATGTGTTTCCACACTATAAAAGAATAAGTTGTTCTTACCTGCTGAAATCTGTCAAGTATTTTTGATGCAGTTGAAAGACGAGGGATGAATTTCTGAAAGAAAACAGAATATTGAGTACAGAGAATCCAACACAATGTGCAGAGATACCCAAGAGAAAAAAAGGGCCATTGATGTCATGCAAAATACTGACAGTCTAGTGATATAAGTTACATGAGTAAGGATCCTGCCAGGTTAAGCCCTGGCACATGATATTTATTGGCTCCTAACCGGTTAGTGCCATTGAATTTCATTGCTAACTGGTCATCTCCTAACCAGTTAGGTTAGGGGCAGGCCAGGGGTGGAGCATGGACGCAGCACCTACTTATCGGTGATTTTCAGTCCGCTATCCGGCTAAGTAACTGCATAAAGTTAGGACAGCAAAAAGGCTATCCTAATTCTGCTCTAACCGCCAGGCTCCCAGGGGTAATTCCTACCCAACCACGCACCATTTCTGGCATGACAAAATATTTTTTTTCAGAGTTCGCGGGGGGAGGGGGGGCGTACTCAGTAGAACCCTTACCGCCTCCTAAACAAGAGGCGGCAAAGTCTCCTCCAGGAAATGGCCGCAAGTCAAAGCCTTTGATTAGCGCACAGCCCATTTCCCTCCCTTTCAGAAAAAAAGATTTTACCGGCAGCAGTAAAAGGCAGCCTCAGCGTGCGGAAAACCTGTGTGCTGACGCCACTGCAGGGCCCCTTTTACTGCCACTCGATAAAAGGAGGCCTTTATGCGCTAAGGTTAACCCAGCACCAGTCTAAATATCAGCCAGCTCCCGGTTAACTTCTTTCACTGCTGAGACCTGGGCATTCAATGCTGGGAGTCGCATATGCCCTGGTATTGAATATCTGGGGTCAGTTCAGCCCACATATGTGAGCTGAATTTTGGATGTCTGGTGTTTTACTAGACTCTTCTCTATTATTTAAAGCTCAGTTAAGCAGGACTGTTAAAACGATCTTTTTAAAAGCTAAAAATTTAGAATGATAGCCAGACTGAAAGAGCTTTTGTCCCCAGAGAATTTTTGAACAGTAATGGAGAGTTCAGTTTTAATATATCTAGATTAATAAAACATACTACTGTGGATTACCACAAATGTCATTGAGGCCCTTCAAGTGGCTCAGAATGCAGCTGCTCATCCATGGGGGAGGCCAGGGGATGAGACTTCTTGGTTGGATCTTATAATTCCTGTCTTAACAAGATATTCATGGATTTACCAGTTGTTTTGTGTATCTAGTTTAAGATCTTGGTTTTAGGTTTTAAAACTTTGAACAATTATGCCCCTCTAAGTATTGCAAGTAGTTTGGAAACTAGACTGGTTGACAAAAATATTGAGATATCAAGGTAAATGTTTGCCTGATATCCCTCTGTTGCACAAAATGCACTTAGAAGAAAATCATGCATGAATGTTCATCATAGCAGGATCCACTTTATAGAAAAAGCTCCCCTTAGAATTGAGGCAGGTGATATCATTGCTTATTATTCCTTAGCAAGCCTTTAGTTATTGCTGAATGTTTTTCAGTTCATCAGGTCCCTGGCTGGATTTAAGAAATCTGTATATTATGATTTTTCTGGTTTTATAGTTTTTCCTAATTTTGTTTTTATTTTATTGCTTTTGTGTATGTTTGTACCCTATTTAGATTTTATAGAAGGTGTCGGATATAAATGTGTTAAATAAATGAAAATAAATAAATAACTGCTCAGCCTCTGCATTTTCAGTGTGTTGTGTTCCCATGATGCATTTCTTTTTGGGCAGAGGGCAGGATGAAGCAGCGTGCTTGAGAACAGGCCTGTATAGGAAGACACTGCATGAGCACTGAAACAGCTTTTGGAGTGCTAGAAGGAGAATGGAAAAAAAACAGCTGCATGGGTAAGAGATGGTGGAGAAGAGGCTGGCAACTGCTGCCTGTGCGACAGGGTAAGAGCACAGTAGAAGAAATACTAGACCCCAAGTTGGTGGGGAGGGAAGGAGGAGAGATGCAGGCCATTTGACCAATACACAAATCATCAGATGTGGATGAAAGTTAGGTGTGTGTGATAACATGCAACTTGTACATGAAGATGACTTTTACACAGGTATCTATGGTATATGTTCACCACCTGCTGTTGAACATGTAACTTGTTTTGAATGTCAGCCCAAGTACTATTAATATGGGTGTGCCTTGAGCTTGAAAGTGTTTAGAAACTTTGTTCCAGGAGGTTGACTTTCCTTTTTGTGTGCCAACAACTCTCAAGACAGACTACCTCCACATTTTAATCTATATGTCTCTCCAGACCCTACGGAAGCCATTCCTTTATACCTTGGAAATTCAACTAAGTATTCTAGAAAGGCCTGATACAACATAACAGTTCATAGACTCAGTGACCGTTTATGTTAGCTCTTTTTCATTGTACAGTATATTTTCAAATTGTTCTAAACAGTGGTGTACCAAGATCAGGGTGGTGAGGGCGGTCCATCCTGGGTGCACACTGCAAGGGGATGCAGGGAGCAGCCGCACGGCTGTTGACTCCACCAGTTCTCTGCTCCCTCTGATGTTATTTCCTGTTCCGGGGCAGGGAACTGGCAGAGCTGACAACCACACGGCTGCTCCCTTTACCCCCAGGAGGTGATGTGCCAGGGGGTGGAGCCGCCTGGAAGTGATATGCCAGGGATATGGAGATGATGCGCCCGTGTGTGTGTGTGTGATACTCTGGGGGGGAGGGGGTGATGCACCGGGGGGGGGGGGGGGGGTGCACAGTGGTGATCCTCCCCAGGTGGCTACTGAGCTTGGCTACATATATCAATCTAAATCAAGGTTTAGCGATCGGTATATCTATATAGCATCACATGTAGCGAGGACAAAAAAAAGATGAGCTTGCTATGACACTTTAGTTGTAGGATGCTGCTTCTTGATGTTAGGTGTTAGAGGTATGGTTTACATATGAAGATGGGTTTCCTGATTACTGACGTTGAGGTGTTAGGGGTATGGTTTATATATGTGGGTAGGTTTCCTAATTATTGATGTTGAGATGTCAGAGGTATGAGGCTGTAGATGTTGGGGAGGTTGCTGATTACTGATGTTGGGTGTCAGAGGTATGTCTACAAATGGGGGTAGGTTTAATGATTACTATTGTTGAGGTGTTAATGGCATGAGGCTGTAGATGTTTGGGGAATTGCTGATAACTGATGGGTTTTAAAGGTTATATACAAGGATTGGTTTCTTGACTACTGTTGTTTAGGTGCTAGGGATGTGATGTGGGGTTTGATGATTTAGATATGGGTATGTTGTAGGAATATTTCTTGGGCCTGAGGCCTATCTTAAGCTCTGACCCATATAGTCATGGTTTCTACAAAATTCCCTTCCTTGCAGTTTTGTGGATTATGTGCTGTGCCATCAAGGACATACTTGCCTGAATACCATTTTTGTCTATTGCTCACTGTGCAGACCTGAGGTGAGTGAGGTTCCCAGCTGTGGACTGATCAACCTTGGTAAGCTACATTGTATCAGAACCTGTTAGAACCAGTTCTGCACTGAAGGAAGAAGCAGCTGAACCACCGAACAAGCAGATTGGATGAACTCAAACTTCTGATCAGGGCAGTGAAGACTCAGAGTAACAGCTAATCAGAGAAACTGTTCCTGATCTGTTTGTCATCAGACAAATACTTCAAGGAGTTGCAAGAAGGAATTAGTAGTGCATCTGCATTGGTGCTCTATCAAAATAACTCTGCTCTGAGCCTCTCTGTAAATGAAAAATTATGTCTTACCTAATAATGTTCTTTCCTTTAGTCACAGCAGATGAATCCAGAGACTTGTGGGTTATGACCATCTACCAGCAGGTGGAGATAGAGAGCACTGAACTGAACTGTCTTATAGGACAGAATGCTCCGTGGCCAGTCAGTATTTCTCATAACAAAGTAGAAGGAAACAGAATTATAACCATTGTCCTTCCCCACAGGCAAAAGTGATAAACCAAGAACTGCAAACATGTAAACAGATAACAACAGTCCGTCTAAAATGTAAAAATGCAGCAACATGGTCCAACAGAGAAAATTAACCGATAGGACCTGCTGGAAAAAAAACAGAGTGGGCTTCTGGATTCATCTGATGCAACTAAAGGAAAGAAAATTATCAAGTAAGACTTACTTTTTTGTTCCATAGCGTCAGCAGCAGATGAATCCAGAGACTTGTGGAATGCAGCAAAGTGGTCCTTAAGTAGGATGGGAACCTTAAGTCCCTGCAAATAGCACCAGTATTCCAAAAGATGCATCCAACTGAGCAGAGACATTCAAATGGTAGTAGCCGGAGAAGGTATGTAAGGAAGACCATGTCGCTGCCCTACATATTTCATCCAGGGAGAACAGATGGGCTTCTGCCCAGGAAGTCACAACAGCTCAGGCAGAATGTGGCTGGAAGTTGTTTACGCACTAGTAAATATGTGGACGCAATAGCCTCCTTGACCCAGTGAGCAATCGTCACTTTGGAAGCCGCATTACCTTTTTGAGATCCTGATCAAAGCACGAACAAATGATCACTTCTAAATAGTGCAGGATTATGCGGAAAATGTCAAGAAAGTGGGAAGAAACAAGGTTTATTTGGATGAAAGGCAGAAATCACCTCAGGAAGAAAAGGTGGGACAGTGCACACCGCCCCTCCCCAGGGTAAGTCTGGAGGATCTCAACAGTACAAAGCCTGGAGGTCTGAAACCCTGCTTGGACTGACACCTGGACCTCTGAAAAAAAAATGAGGCCACCCTGGACGAGAGTACCTGGTAACTGTAAAACGAGGGCAAACCTGACCCTACTGTAAAGAATGATTAGACTTGTCCTCAGGAAGACACTGAGTCATGAGTCACTCAGATCTTTCACTAACTTTGCTAAGCCCTCACCAAACAACAGCTTGCCCTGAAAAGGGAGCTTAACCAGTTGCTGTATGAAGCTGCATCTGCCCCCTAGAGGTGCAACCACAGCAAAGGATGGGCTGTGCCTGCCAAGGACAACCACTTGGCCAATACCCGAATGAAGCAATACAAGGAATTCACTAAATATGCCAGTCCCTTCTCCATATCCGGTAAGTTCGTAGGACGCTGACTCCTGGAAGAAATCTGAAAGCTGTTGCACTCAGCTAAGGCACACCCTAGTAGCATACGAGCTGCAAATAGCCACCTGCAGAGCGAGACAGCTCTTCTGAATTGACAAGAGAAAGGCTGTGCACCAGTTGAGGCTGAGTGTGGCTTGGAGGGTCCATGAGAGACGAACAGCTGAGAAGGAACCGCCAAAGAGATCTGAGTGGAATCTGGCCTATGGAAGAATGTCCCAGACAGAGGCTATTGTGCCCACAACATAAACACATTCCCAGACCCCGGGACATGAAAGGGAAAGTAGATCTTGACTTGGGTGTGAATCTCATGTTGAGGAGAATATCACTCCCAGATACTCCAAGATTTGTGATGGAAACAACTGACTCCTGGAAAATGGAATACCAATACCATGGATTGAGGAAGAGTATCTATCTTGGATAAAATCTGCAGACTCTCTTGGTAGGAAGAGTTGCACCTAGTGGTGTGCTGGAGCCGGCTCGCACAGGCTCGCAAGAGCCGGTTGTTAACTTTGCTCGGCTCTTGCGAGCCGGTTGTTAAAACGCGCGAGCCGGCTCTTCTCCTCCCTCCCTCCCAATCCGATCCGGTCCCGTCCGTCCCTCCCAATCTGATCCCTGGCTCCCTCCCTCTCGATCCGATTCGGTCCCTCCCGATCCTTCACGTCACCAACCCGACCTGAGTGTTATGATTCTGCCGGTTTGGCTGAGGGGGAGGGGGACGTCTCTTCTGATTGGCTGCCAGGGGTTGTGCTGACGTCAGGGGATAGTACTTTAGCCTGCAGCTGAAGAGTTTCTCTGCTTTTGCGTTACTTCTTGGTGGTAACAGGAAAGCCTGATAAGTTTCTCTCAGAACATGCTCTAAGTTCTGACAGGGATCTGTGTTGTATTAGAGTATTCTTTTCCTTTCCTCTGGGTTAGCTGCTGCTGTGTGTGTGTGTGTGTAGCTCTGTAATCAGGGTCAGCTGCTCGTTTGTTTAGTGGGGGCTGGGCATTGCTCAGCCTCCGGGGCTCTGAGCTGCGTGAGAGCCTTCTCCTTTGTTTGTTTGTTTTTAGGATTTCTCTTCCCAGTGTCCCGGCATGCTGGCTCAGTGAGTTTAACCCTTTGTGTACTGTGTGTATTGTATTCCTGCCTCTGCCAGTGTGTTTGTTGGATGGGCCCCACTCCCTCTCGAGAGGGGAAGCATTCTCTCTGATTGTTTGTTGATTTATGGCACTCTCTCTCTCTGCTGGCTCTACAAGCTTAACCCTTTGTGTTCCGTGTGCCTCTGTCTACAGTGGGTTTGAGGCAAAGGCTTTCTGCCTTCCTTTTGTGTCTGGTTCCTCTGGCTTCTGCCTGGGCTCCTACCCTGGTGGGGGGGGGGGGGGGTTGCTGTGTTAGTTCCCCTGTGCTGCGCTAGTCCCCTGCGTGGGCGTGGCCCGCTTTGGTCCTTTGTTTCCCCCTCTGCCCTATTGCTGGTGTTCAGCGCGTGTCTGGCATCTTGGGGCCCTCTGGGTTCTTTCACCCCTCCCTGTGTGTGATTGGGTTCCAGTTCAGCCGTGAGGCTCGCACGAGTGGCTCTGTCTGCGTGGGTTCCGGTTCGGCCGCGAGGCCCGTCTGTATGCCTATTTCCCTTCTTCCTGAGGGATTGTGGGGAGGGGTAGCTTAGGGGGTATTGTGTAGCTGGGGTGTGCGGTGGTGGGTCGGTCTCCCCTTGGCCCGGGTCGGCGCCCTGCTGGCCTCGGCCAGGGCCCAAGGGCTCACGACCAACCCAACGGATTACAGAACGCAAAAGCCATGAGCTCGACCGATCCATCCCCCATGCAGCTGCTCCAGCAATTGCATGCTCAGCTACAACAGGTATCGGGAGTTGTGAACGCACTGTCTCAATGGGTAGACACGCTGACTGTCACGGGGGCTGCGGAGGGCCCGCCAGCTTCTACTCCGCCGGGTTCCCACGCATGCGGCCGAGGGATTCGGGTGGCTACGCCCCTGAGGTACGAGGGCGACAGTAAGACCTGCCGGGGGTTCCTCAATCAATGCCAAATTGTCTTCGAGTTGCAGGCCTGGGATTTTCCTTCGGATCGGGCGAAGGTGGCTTATATTATCTCTCTACTGGCAGGCCCCACTCTGGCCTGGGCCTCGCCCTTATGGGAGAAGAAGGATCCCCTCCTGGATAATTTGGCAGAGTTCTTGAAACAATTTCGGCTCATCTTTGAGGAACCCGGGAAGCCCTCTTCGGCGGCAACTCAGCTGTTGAACCTACATCAGGGGCGACTCTCTCTGGGTGAGTACGCCATCCAGTTTTGGATCTTGGCCGCGGAGCTAGGTTGGGATAACCCAAGCCTGACTGCGGTATTTTGGCATGGGGTCTCGGCCAACATTAAGGACGAACTCACAGGCCGGGAGCTGCCCTCAGATCTGAACGGCTTCATCCATCTCTGCACCCAGGTGGACATCCGGTTCAGGGAGCGGGCCTGTGAACGTCGCGCTGGTCAGCAGGTTGCAGGGGCTAACTCGAGGAGCTCGCACAAGAGCCCTGCTTCCCCGTCGCTGGGTGTGCCCAATGGGTCTGAACCTATGCAGGTTGACCGGGCGGCCCAGGAGAGACAGCGGAGATGCTTTAAGGGGCTGTGCCTGCATTGTGGAGTGAAGGGGCACTTTGTCCGTGAGTGCCCGAAGAGAAAGAAGTCGGGAAACCAGCAGCCCTGATACCGGCTAGGGAGACCGTGTCAGGGCCAAAGTCCTTCTCCCCTTGGATGCAGGTTTTGGTGCCAGTTCTACTGGCGATTAAGGATACCCCTTGTTTTGAGGCGCTAGTTGACTCGGGGGCGGGTGGCAACTTTATCAGCGCAGACCTGGTGTGGGTTCATCAAATTCCTACGATGGAGTTACCTCTGTCCATCACTGTCTCAGCGGCTTGGGGACTGGTTCGGGGAGTTCTCCGCTCCAGGACCGTGCCTATGACCATACGGGTAGGAGTCTTACACAAAGAAGTTATCTCCTTCTACGCCCTTCCGTCGGCCACTGAGGCCATAATCCTGGGATTACCCTGGCTTTGCCTGCATAACCCTTGCATTGATTGGGCCCGGGGTGAATTGACGGCTTGGGGCCCGGGCTGCCAGAAGGTCTGTTTGGATAAGGTCTCGCCAGCCCCAGTGACGCTTCCTTTGGATCGAGCCAATGTTATGTTACCGGGGCCCTACAGATCCTTTGGAGATGTTTTTTCCAAACAGCAAGCAGAGATTCTGCCTCCTCATCGCTCCTATGACTGTGCCATAGAGCTACTACCTGGCACTGAACCTCCCCGTGGCCGCGTATACCCCCTATCCCGGCCAGAGACGGAAGCCATGTCACAATATATTTGAGAGAACCTAGCTCGAGGCTTCATCCGGCCCTCTAAATCGCCCGCGGGGGCTGGATTCTTCTTCGTGGAGAAGAAGGATGGGGGGTTGCGCCCCTGTATTGACTACAGGGGACTCAATGCCATCACGCGGAAGGACAAATACCCCCTTCCCTTGATTTCTGAGATGTTTGACCGCCTCCAGGGGGCCCAGATCTTCTCCAAGCTCGATTTCAGGGGGGCCTACAACCTTGTGCGGATCAAGGAGGGGGATGAGTGGAAGACGGCGTTTAACACCCGCGACGGGCATTACGAATATCTGGTAATGCCGTTTGGACTTGCTAATGCTCCAGCCGTCTTCCAAGCCTTCATGAATGACATCTTCAGTGATCTCCTGTATAAGTTTGTGATGGTCTACTTGGACGACATTTTGATTTTTTCAAGGGCTGAGGAAGAGCACCAGGAGCACGTGAAGACCGTATTGCAGCGGTTGAGGGAGAACCACCTCTATGTGAAATTGGAAAAATGTGAATTCCATCGCTCCGAACTGCTCTTCCTGGGGTACATCATTTCTAACCACAAGCTGCGTATGGACCCCAGTAAGCTGACAGCCATCCTGCACTGGCAGCAACCTACGGGGCGTAAGGCTCTACAGCGCTTCTTAGGTTTTGCAAACTACTATAGGCAGTTTATTTGGAATTACTCGTCCCTGACTGCCCCTCTTACTGCCTTGACTAAGAAGAACGCTGACACTCGCAACTGGTCGCCTGAGGCGTGTCAGGTCTTTGAGAATCTGAAACAGGCATTTGTTGGAGCTCCAGTGTTGCGCCATCCCAACCCGACAAATAAATTTTTCATGGAAGTGGACGCATCATCGGTTGGCGTAGGAGCAGTGCTGTCCCAGGCCCACCCCAGTGGGAAACTTCTCCCATGTGCATTCTTCTCTAAAAAGTATACCCCTGCCGAGAAGAATTATGCCATCGGGGATCAGGAGCTATTAGCCATTAAATTGGCCCTGGAAGAATGGCGTCATCTGCTGGAAGGGGCGCAGGAGCCCTTCACGGTGGCACGGACCATAAAAACCTGACTTATTTACGAGAAGCGAGAAGGCTGAATCCTCGCCAGGCCCGGTGGGCACTATTCTTCTCCCGCTTTGATTTCATTCTGACTTATCGTCCAGCGGAGAAGAACATCAAGGCAGACGCCCTCTCCAGGTCCATGGAGGCTGACCTGGAGGAAGAACCCCTGCAGTATGTAATTAAACCCGATGTCATTGTGCCCGCGATGACGCTAGCAGTACCTGCAGGTGTGACCTTTGTGCCACCCCGGCTGAGAGAAAAGACACTCCAATGGGGGCATGCCTCTCGAATGGCAGGACATCCCGGGATCCTGGGAACCAAGCAGTTCATCTCCCAGCAGTATTGGTGGCCTTCACTTGATCGGGATGTGCAGGAGTTCGTGGCTGCGTGTCCTGAGTGCGCCCAGCATAAAGCTGACCGTCGGAGACCCCAGGGGTTGCTGATGCCTTTACCAGTACCTGAGAGACCGTGGACCCACATTGCCATGGACTTTGTTACGGATCTGCCTAACTCTGAAGGGCACACAGTTGTCTTGGTAGTGGTGGACCGGTTTTCTAAAATGGCCCACTTCATACCCATGCCTACCCTTCCTTCGGCGGTGAAGCTGGCACAGTATTTCATCAGCGCTATTTTTCATCTCCATGGTCTGCCAGAATCTATTACCTCTGATCGAGGAGTACAGTTTGTCTCAAAGTTCTGGAGAGCCCTGAATCGGGCCCTTGAAATAAAGCTGAACTTTTCATCGGGATATCACCCACAATCCAATGGCCAAACAGAACGAGGTGAACCAATGCTTGAAGCAGTTCCTGCGGATGTATGTCAATGAGCACCACAATGACTGGAGTCAGCTGCTGCCTTGGGCAGAATTCGCTCATAACAACCGAGTGAGCTCGGCCATGGGCGCTTCGCCCTTTTACATCGTATATGGACGACATCCGCGGATACCAGCCCCCTTGAAAACCAACTTGGATGTCCCGGCAGTGGCCGATGCGGTGACCTCGCTCCAAGCAATTTGGTCATCAGTTCAGAAAGTGCTGCGAGTGACCTCCGCTCGTATGAAACGCCAAGCGGATCGGTCTCGCAGAGTGGAACCGCGCTTCCAGCCTGGCGACTTGGTGTGGTTGTCCATGTGTAATCTTCGTCTGAAGATTCCCTCCTCCCGCTTTGCACCTCGATTTGTGGGCCCGTATCCCATTGTGAGGCAAGTGAATCGGGTCTGTTATCAGCTAAAGTTACCACCTACATTACAGGTACATAACACCTTTCATGTGTCCTTGCTGAAGCCTGTGATTCTGAGAAAAGGGGCTTTGCCCGCGTTGCCTGCTAGTCCAGCCATCTCAGCCTCCTAGGGGGGAATACGAAGTCCGGGATGTCTTGGATGCAAGGCGCTTCCGGGGACATCTCCAGTATCTCATTGCGTGGAAGGGATATGGACCGGCAGACAACTCCTGGGACGCTACTCATGTCCACGCACCAGTCCTAGTCAGACGGTTCCATCGCCTTTTCCCTCACAAACCTAAACCTCGTGGACGGGGTAGGGGGGGCCCTTGAAGGGGGGGATGATGTTATGATTCTGCCAGTTTGGCTGAGGGGGAGGGGGGACGTCTCTTCTGATTGGCTGCCAGGTGGATGGAGGGCAGGGGAAAGGGGGGTCACTGGGTATGGGTGAATGCAGGGCAGGGGAGAGGAGGGTCACTTCTGGACATGGGTGGATGGAGGGCAGGGGAAAGGAGGGTCACTGGGTATGGGTGCATGCAGGGCAGGGGAGAGGAGGGTCACTGAACATGGGTGGATGGAGAGGGGGGAGAGAGAAGAAATGCTGGACATGGACGGAGGGGAGGGAAGAGTGAGGAAGGAGATGAGGGAAAAGAAAGAGAGGAGAAAACTGCACATGGATGAAGAAAATAGGCAGACGCTGAGGACCAGAAATGAAGAAGAAAGGAGGAAAGGAAAGAAATAAATGGAAAGGAAGCCCTGGAAACGGAGTTAAGAGGACAGATAGCAGCAGAATCGGATACTGGGCCAGCATGATCAGAAAAACAGTCACCAGACAACAAAGGTAGAAAAAAATCATTTTATTTTCATTATAGTGTTTGGAATATGTTCACTTTGAGAATCAGGTGCTCAACATTAAAAGTTTATATTTATTTACTTATTTATGGCATTTTATCGCACATTAACATGAATTAGATTGGAACCTGGATCATTTAATTTTTTTTTCCTGGAGTAATGCATTGCCCCCCCCCCCAGGCTCTGTCCCCGGCTATAGCCAGCTCTGGAATCTGGGGGGGGGGGGGGGGGGCGCAGAGGGGGACCGGGGAGAGAGCCTGTTGTTAAACATTTACCAGCACACCACTGGTTGCACCTCAGCCGATCGACGAGGTATGGATGAAACTGCCATCCATCCTTGTGAAGAAAGGTTGCCACAATTACCAGGATCTTGAAAAACTGTCTGTGGTGATTGGAAAAGGCTGAATGGTATGGTCACAAATGGATTAACTTCTCCAAGAATAGGAAACCACAGAAATCTACTGTGGGGAGATCAAATGGGAATATGAAAGTATGTTTCCTGGAGACCCAGGGAGGTGAAGAAAAAAACTCTCCCTGCTGGATGAAAACCCTTACAGACCATAATGTTCACATTGTGAAATGTGAACCGTCCATACTTTATGGACTCTAGGAAGTCCAAATCCAGGTGGGAGAAATCTCCTTTCTTTTGAACTATGAAGGAAAGTGAATAACTGCCCATTCCCAGTTGCAATGGGGAACAATCCACTGTGCCAAAATGAAGAAGCGTTGGCCAGGTGACTGGAAATGCTCAACAATGGAGCTTGAGCATGCATGAAGGTCCAAGCCAGAACCTTAAATGGAATGGGATAACTCCCATTTGTAACCCTGCTTAGGATTTCCAAGATGCATTAGTTTGAGGCAAGTGGGGGTCCACTCCTCATGGCACCTGGAGAAGTGCCCTGCTATTATGAAACCCGAGGAGGGCACTGAGACCCCATCATGGGGAAGAGCAGGAGAAATGGCAGACCTGGCTTTCTGACAACATGAAAGAATATTTGACTTGTTGAAATGGGAATCCAGAAAGTTAGATTGCCTGGCCTGTAGCACATGACCTTACAAAACCCAAGACGAGACTGAGAGGATAGGAGATTCTATAGGTAGAATATTGGCGTGTCTAACTATGACACTGTTGTTCAAACCGCTTTAGCGTTTTCAGAGGAAAAGGCCTCAAGAAGCCCCCAGCTCAAGTTTGGCTTCAGGGGCAGGACTGCTTCATCATTGGCCAAAAACCTCATTATTTTTATTATTTGTTTTTTATTGGCGTCAATTTTTGAGGAACGTTTGTGATAAAGACAAAGTATCTACATTGTTGAGACCTCTGTGCTGCTTGGTTACCTGATGAAGACAACTGAAACGGGACCGTAGGAATCAGCGCATTATTAGGAGGACAACATGGCGAGATAAGTGCAATTGATGTACTTTGTGTTTTTTTAGGACATTGAATGTTTCGTGTTTCAAAGGGATATGAACCCTCAAACTGCAAGTATTAATAAAAAATTCAAAAAAATAAAAAATCATCGAGGGTTTTTCAGTTAGTGATGACTTTTTCTATGTGCAATTAAACAAATACAATTTTTGAATATTGCCGTAGTAGTTGAGACTTTTCCCTCATTTACACATAAACACTGCTTATTGGGGTTATCATAATTTCTTCCAGCCACAGTTCATCGTCCTTGATGTCACCCCCCTGCCAAGCCTTATCTATGAGACTAATGCAGTTGAGAACGTTGAAATGGTTTTTCCAGAACTCTCTTAAGGACAACTGTGTATCTGATGTCACCTCAAAGCACCTTTGAAACAATGCTTTCGTGTACAGCTTCTTGAAATGGAAATGACATTCTGGTCCATGGGCTGGATGAGTTGTGTGGTATTAGGGGGCAAGATCTTCAAAGTGATAAAACTGAACAGCTCCAATAATGCATCTTCCAAACCTGGAGGATGTGCAGGAGCATTGTCCATTAACAGGAGGCACGTAAGGGGCAAATGATTATCCTGAAGGTATTTTTTCACACTCGGGCCAAACACTTCATTCATCCACTCAATGAAAATTGGCCTCGTGACCCATGCTTCTTGTTTTCCCTCCACATCACACACAATTTACTTTTGATCACATTGTTTCTGCTAAATACTCTTGGAGTTTCTGAATGGTACACCAGTAAGGGCTTCACTTTACAATCACCACTAGCATTACCACACAACAAAAGAGTTAGCCTATCTTTCATAGGCTTATGTCCTGGCAGTGCCTTTTCCTCCTGTGTAATGAACATTCTCTTTGGCATTTTCTTCCAAAGCAGGCCAGTTTCATCACAGTTGAAGACTTGTTGGGGATGAATCCTCCAGCCTCTACATAGTCTTTGAATTCGGACAACAAATTTGTCGGCACCAGACTTGTCCGAACTCGCACCTTCGCCGTGCCTAGTAACACTGTGTATGCCAGTGCGCCTCTTGAATTTTTCGAACCAGGCTCTGCTGGCCTTAAAATCACTTAGAGGGGACTAATCGAACGGCGCCGGCGAAATACATGGCCGGCGATGTATTTTGGCAGCGCCGCAAACAGCTGACCAGACCCGTATTTTTGAAAAAAGATGGCCGGCCATCTTTTGTTTCGATAATACGGTTCCGGCCAGCCAAATGCCTTGAATTTGGCTGGGGTTTGAGATGGCAGGCTTCGTTTTTTTAGCGATAATGGAAAGTTATGTCGGCCATCTCAAACCCTGGCCAAATTCAAGGCATTTGGCCGTGGGAGGAGCCAGCATTTTTAGTGCACTGGCCCCCCTGACATGCCAGGACACCAACCGGGCTCCCTAGGGGTCACTGCGGTGGACTTCAGAAAGCTCCCACGTGTATAGCTCCCTTACTTTGGAAGCTGAGAGCCCCCCACCCCCCCCTCCCACAAAACCCACTACCCACAAATGTACGCACCCACTAAAACTGCTCCAGGGACCTGCATACAGCCTCTAGGACTTATTGCTGCTGTATAACTTTGGCACAGCAGTTCACACCTGAAGACTAATCTCTCTGAAAAAGTCCTTTCTTGAAATAACCACATTTACTCACAGTTAACTGCAGATCAGAGGTTGTGCCCCACTGGCAAAGAGTCCCCTGGTACTAGATTAGCAGTAGGTCAGAGCTGCACACTGGTGTACAATGCCCCTCTTTCAGCAACATTCAAGGGTAAGAACTACGTTCTCTGACGTGGGTAACACAGGAAAGGGATCTAAAACTGTCTTACAAAATGGCCACTAACCGAATGGACTACAACAGGAACAAAATGGGCACACGCTGACCCAGTAAGTAGGGGGAAAAGCAGAGCCTAACAACTACCAATATCTATACCCACCACAATGTATTGCTGATGTGACTCTGCAGTGCAAATACAGAAAAGGTGCCACACTCACCCCAGAGCCACATCACAAGCAGGCAAAGGCTGTCGGAGGACAGAACACATTCTGCTGTCCTGGAGGTGGGTACGGCATTTGAGGCTGGCATAGAGGCTGGCAAAAAGTATTTGTAACCTGGTTTTTATGCTGGGAGGGGGTTGGTGACCACTGGGGAGTAGGGGGAGGTCATCCCTGATTCCTTCTGGTGGTCATGTGGTCAGTTCAGCCACCTTTTTGAGCTTGGACCTGAAAAAAAAGGGACCAAGTAAAAGCAGCCAAATGCTCTTCATCGCCGGGTTTTTTTTTCCATTATGGGCTAAAGCCGGCCATTTCGTAACCCCGCCCATGTCCCGCCTTTGCGTCACTGCCAACACGCCCCCTTGAACTTTTCACCGGCTCTGCGACGGGAAAGCGGCGATGGTGTCAAAATAGCGGCTTTCGATTATACCGATTTGGCCGCTTTTGCGAGATCGCCGGCCATCTCCCGATTTGTGTTGGAAGATGGCCGGCGATCACTTTTGAAATGAGCTGGCTAGTAAACTAGCACTTGTCCCAGGCATGTTCTTAATGAGATTTGCATACAAACAGTCTGGCCTTTTCACATATGATGGCCTCAGAAACAGAATCGCCATCTAACTGTTTTTGATTGCTCCAATTAATAATAACTGTTCCACATCTTCTATTGTTTGCAATCTCTGTTTCATTAGCACATTCACGCCTTTTGCTACTGTTGCCTCCTTTATTGCCTCCTTTTTCACCACAATTGAACTTATCGTGGATGGGACTTCCGTACATGCGGCCGATTTCAGCAATCTTAATGCCGCTCTCAGTATTTTTCAATGATTTCCTTCTTCAACTTGATCGGTGTTCCTGTCCTTCTTCTTTGAAGGGCTGATGGCTCTAAAAACTTTTTTTTGGTCCCATGATGACGAAATTTCTATCATCAAGCCACAGTCATTTATGAAGAGGCACTAAACCAAAAGCAGCAGTGTGGGCAAAACGAGAGCAGGCAGTGATCACACAACGAGAAACAACGCCCAGAAGAATGCCGCAGAACGCCCCAGAAGAACGCCGCAGGAGAATGCAAAATTAGCATCGTGGGCACACCGATGAAATCTGAAGCAACCAACGAAAACCGAGACAAATCTTTCACTAATAAATTCGCCGAAAACCGAAAACGAAATCTGAAGTCACAAAAACCGAGGTTTCACTGTATATGATCTAAATAGAGTAATAACCAATTCAGGTAATAATTAATTGTTTGAGATATGGTCATTCTTTGTGAGGGCTTGTTTGAATAGGAATGATTTTGAGAATTTTTCAGAATCTATGAAATCACTGGTACATTGTTCTGGTTTTGTAAAGTGCCGCCCCACAGGCGTGACATCCTGGCTGGCACTGGCAATTTTCATATGATGTCTATTGCAAATTAAATCTTGTCTTTAGCATCTGGCTTGTTTCTCCAATATAGCACCCTTCATCACATTTTTTACACTGAATGATGTATACTACATTGGAAACATGAGCATGTAAAGAATTCCCTTTATGTTGAATATTTTTCCTTTGTGAATGACTGTGGGGTCCTGGAAATGTTTTGCCATATTTGCAGCTGGATATATTGCAAGGATGTGTGCCATTCTCTTCTTTTTGAGTCTGTGTTGGGAGCTTACTTCTAATTAGCTTGTTTTTTTAAGTTGGGTGGCTGTCTGAAGGCCAGCACTGGTGGGGATGGGAATATCTCTTTCAGTAATTCATCCTCCTGGAGTAGATAGCTAGTGATTTCATAGTAGGAATCCTGAAAGATAACTTTAAAACAATTCAGGAACGTAAGACCTTTGAAGTCAGAATGATTAAATATTTTGACACCCACCAGACAGGACTTAACAAAGATCTGGGTTTTCTAGCCCATTATAAACCATAAAATTGTACTGCTTTGTCACCCTCCTATCTCCATGCATATCTCCCTGTCTCTCACCTATCCACCCCATCCTGTTAGGCTGCCACTGAAATGCTTTGATGTTTCACTTATATATATGTCATCTACCAACATTTGCTTATTTCTGATCTGACGAAGAAGTGCAACCTTCGAAAGCTAATCAAGAAATGTATTAAGTTATGTCCAATAAAAAAGGTATCATCTTATTTTTTTTCCATGTTTTATTTTATTTTATTTCTATTGATTACCTTTAGAAGTAGACTAACATGGCTACCACACCTCTCTACTTAATAATACGTAACATTCTATTTGCTTTCTTAGCCGCCACCGCACACTGAGCAGAGGGTTTCAATGTATCAACGATGATGGCTAGATCCCTTTCCTGGTTGGTGACTCCTAATGTGTAAGCTTGGATTATGCATCTATAATTTGGGTTCCTCTTTCCCACATGCATCACTTTGCACTTGCTCACATTAATCGTCATCTACCATTTGGATGTTCAGTCTTCCAGTCTTGTAAGGTGCTCTTGTAATTTTTCACAATCCTCTTGTGATTTCACAACTTTGAATAACTTTGTGTCGTTAACAAATTTAATTACCTCACTAGTTACTCCAATCTCTAGATCATTTATAAATATGTTAAAAAGCAGCGGTCCGAGCACAGACCCCCTGGGGAACCCCACTAAGTACCCTTCTCCATTGAGAAAGCGAATGCTACATACCTGTAGAAGGTATTCTCCGAGGACAGCAGGCTGATTGTTCTCACTGATGGGTGACGTCCACGGCAGCCCCTCCAATCGGAAACTTCACTAGCAAAGGCCTTTGCTAGTCCTCGCGCGCCCATGTGCGGCTGTCTTCCCGCCCGAACCGTCTCGTGTTCGTCAGTCCCGTATGTAGCAAGACAAAGACAAGGGAAGACACAAATCCAAAGGGGAGGCGGGCGGGTTTGTGAGAACAATCAGCCTGCTGTCCTCGGAGAATACCTTCTACAGGTATGTAGCATTCGCTTTCTCCGAGGACAAGCAGGCTGCTTGTTCTCACTGATGGGGTATCCCTAGCCCCCAGGCTCACTCAAAACAACAAACATGGTCAATTGGGCCTCGCAATGGCGAGGACGTAACTGAGATTGACCTAACAATTTATCCAACTAACTGAGAGTGTAGCCTGGAACAGAATAAACATGGGCCTAGGGGGGTGGAGTTGGATTCTAAACCCCAAACAGATTC
The DNA here is from genome assembly GCF_901765095.1 of Microcaecilia unicolor. Taxonomy (NCBI): domain Eukaryota; kingdom Metazoa; phylum Chordata; class Amphibia; order Gymnophiona; family Siphonopidae; genus Microcaecilia; species Microcaecilia unicolor. The sequence goes on from NC_044031.1 coordinate 639,766,601, forward strand.
TAAAGCACTGACTGCCCGAACCGACTGTCGCGTCGGGTATCCTGCTGCAGGCAGTAATGAGATGTGAATGTGTGGACAGATGACCACGTCGCAGCTTTGCAGATCTCTTCAATAGTGGCTGACTTCAAGTGGGCCACTGACGCAGCCATGGCTCTGACATTGTGAGCCGTGACATGACCCTCAAGAGCCAGCCCAGCCTGGGCGTAAGTGAAGGAAATGCAATCTGCTAACCAATTGGATATGGTGCGTTTCCCCACAGCCACTCCCCTCCTGTTGGGATCAAAAGAAAAAACAATTGGGCGGACTGTCTGTTGGGCTGTGTCCGCTCCAGATAGAAGGTCAATGCTCTTTTGCAGTCCAATGTGTGCAGCTGATGTTCAGCAGGGCAGGAATGAGGACGGGGAAAAAATGTTGGCAAGACAATTGATTGGTTCAGATGGAACTGCGACACTACCTTCGGCAAGAACTTAGGGTGAGTGCGGAGGACTACTCTGTTATGATGAAATTTGGTGTAAGGGGCCTGGGCTACCAGGGCCTGAAGCTCACTGACTCTACGAACTGAAGTAACTGCCACCAAGAAAATGACCTTCCAGGTCAAGTACTTCAGATGGCAGGAGTTCAGTGGCTCAAAAGGAGGTTTCATCAGCTGGGTGAGAATGACATTGAGATCCCATGACACTGTAGGAGGTTTGACGGGGGGCTTTGACAAAAGCAAAACCTCTCATGAAGCGAACGACTAAAGGCTGTCCTGAGATCGGCTTACCTTCCACACGGTAATGGTATGCACTGATTGCGCTAAGGTGAACCCTTACAGAGTTGGTCTTGAGACCAGACTCAGACAAGTGCAGAAGGTAGTCAAGCAGGGTCTGTGTAGGACAAGAGCGAGGATCTAAGGCCTTGCTGTCACACCAGACGGCAAACCTCCTCCATAAAAAGAAGTAACTCCTCTTAGTGGAATCTTTTCTGGAAGCAAGCAAGATACGGGAGACACCCTCTGACAGATCCAAAGAGGCAAAGTCTACGCTCTCAACATCCAGGCCGTGAGAGCCAGAGACTGGAGGTTGGGATGCAGAAGCGCCCCTTCATCCTGTGTGATGAGAGTCGGAAAACACTCCAATCTCCACGGTTCTTCGGAGGACAACTCCAGAAGAAGAGGGAACCAGATCTGACGCGGCCAAAACGGAGCAATCAGAATCATTGTGCCTCGGTCTTGCTTGAGTTTCAACAAAGTGTTCCCCACCAGAGGTATGGGATATAAGCATACAGCAGGCCTTCCCCCCAATCCAGTAGGAAGGCATCCGATGCCAGTCTGCCATGGGCCTGAAGTCTGGAACAGAACTGAGGGACTTTGTGGTTGGCTCAAGATGCAAAGAGATCTACCAAGGGGGTGCCCCACACCTGGAAGATCTGGCGCACTACTCTGGAGTTGAGCGACCACTCGTGAGGTTGCATAATCCTGCTCAACCTGTCGGCCAGACTGTTGTTTACGCCTGCCAGGTATGTGGCTTGGAGCACCATGCCGTGACGGCGAGCCCACAGCCACATGCTGACGGCTTCCTGACACAGGGGGCGAGATCCGGTGCCCCCCTGCTTGTTGATGTAATACATGGCAACCTGGTTGTCTGTCTGAATTTTGATAATTTGGTGGAACAGCCGATCTCTGAAAGCCTTCAGAGCGTTCCAGACCGCTCGTAACTCCAGGAGATTGATCTGCAGATCTCGTTCCTGGGGACCAGCTTCCCTGGGTGTGAAGCCCATCGACATGAGCTCCCCACCCCAGGAGAGCATCCGTAGTCAGCACTTTTTGTGGCTGAGGAATTGGAAAGGACGTCCCAGAGTCAAATTGGACCAAATCGTCCACCAATACAGGGATTTGAGAAAACTCGTGGACAGGTGGATCAGTCTTCTAGATCCCCAGCAGCCTGAAACCACTGGGAAGCTAGGGTCCATTGAGCAGATCGCATGTGAAGGCGGGCCATGGGAGTCACATGAACTGTGGAGGCCATGTGGCCCAGCAATCTCAACATCTGCCGAGCTGTGATCTGCTGGGACGCTCGCACCCAGAGACGAGAGCCAACAACTTGTTGTCCCTCGTCTCTGGGAGATAGGCATGAGCCGTCCGAGAATCCAGCAGAGCTCCTATGAATTCGAGTCTCTGTACTGGGAGAAGATGGGACTTTGGATAATTTATCACAAACCCCAGTAGCTCCAGGAGGCGAATGGTCATCTGCATGGACTGTAGAGCTCCTGCCTCGGATGTGTTCTTCACCAGCCAATCATCGAGATAAGGGAACACATGCACTCCCAGCCTGCGAAGCGCCGCTGCTACTACAGACAGGCACTTCGTGAACACTCTGGGTGCAGAGGTGAGCCCAAAGGGTAGCACACAGTACTGGAAGTGACGTGTGCCCAGCTGAAATCGCAGATACTGCCTGTGAGCTGGCAGTATCGGGATGTGTGTGTAGGCATCCTTCAAGTCCAGAGAGCATAGCCAGTCGTTTTCCTGAATCATGGGGAGGAGGGTGCCCAGGGAAAGCATCCTGAACTTTTCCTTGACCAGATATTTGTTCAGGGCCCTTAGGTCTAGGATGGGACGCATCCCCCCTGTTTTCTTTTCCACAAGGAAGTACCTGGAATAGAATCCCAGCCCTTCTTGCCCGGATGGCACGGGTTCGACTGCATTGGCGCTGAGAAGGGCGGAGAGTTCCTCTGCAAGTACCTGCTTGTGCTGGAAGCTGTAGGATTGAGCTCCCGGTGGGCAATTTGGAGGTTTCGAGGCCAAATTGAGGGTGTATCCTTGCCGGACTATTTGAAGAACCCAACGGTCGGAGGTTATGAGAGGCCACCTTTGGTGAAAAACTTTCAACCTCCCCCCGACCGGCAGGTCGCCCGGCACTGATACGTTGATGTCGGCTATGCTCTGCTGGAGCCAGTCAAAAGCTCGCCCCCTGCTTTTGCTGGGGAGCCGCGGGGCCTTGCTGAGGTGCACGCTGCTGACGAGAGTGAGCGTGCTGGGGCTTAGCCTGGGCCGCAGGCTGTCGAGAAGGAGGATTGTACCTACGCTTACCAGAAGAGTAGGGAACAGTCTTCCTTCCCCCATAAAAACGTCTACCTGAGGAGGTAGATGCTGAAGGCTGCCGGGGGGGAGAACATATCGAAAGCGGTATCCCGCTGGTGGAGCTGCTCTACCACCTGTTCGACTTTCTCTCCAAAAATGTTGTCCGCTCGGCAAGGGGAGTCCGCAATCCGCTGCTGGATCCTATTCTCCAGGTCGGAGGCACGCAGCCATGAGAGTCTGCGCATCACCACACCTTGAGCAGCGGCCCTGGACGCAACATCAAAGGTATCATATACCCCTCTGGCCAGGAATTTTCTGCACGCCTTCAGCTGCCTGAAATGGCTTGGCTTGCTCAGGAGGGAGCTCGTCCACCAAGCCCGCCAACTGCCGCACATTGTTCCGCATATGGATGCTCATGTAGAGCTGGTAAGACTGAATTTTGGCCACGAGCATAGAAGAATGGTAGGCCTTCCTCCCAAAGGAGTCTAAGGTTCTAGAGTCTTTGCCCGGGGGCGCCGAAGCATGCTCCCTAGAACTCTTAGCCTTCTTTAGGGCCAGATCCACCACACCAGAGTCATGAGGCAACTGAGTGCGCATCAGCTCTGGATCCCCATGGATCCGGTACTGGGACTCGATCTTCTTGGGAATGTGGGATTACTTAGAGGCTTGGTCCAGTTCGCCAGCAATGTCTTTTTTAGGACATGATGCATGGGTACTGTGGACGCTTCCTTAGGTGGAGAAGGATAGTCCAAGAGCTCAAACATTTCAGCCCTGGGCTCATCCTCCACGTCCACCGGGAAGGGGATGGCCGTAGACATTTCCCAGACAAAGGCCGCAAAAGACAGACTCTCGGAGGAGAAAGCTGCCTCTCAGGGGAGGGAGTGGGATCAGAAGGAAGGCCATCAGACTCCTCGTCAGAGAAATATCTGATGTCCTCCTCCTCCTCCCACGAGGCCTCACCATCGTATCAGACACAAGTTCATGAACCTGTGTCTGTCGCCGTGCCTGACTCGACTCCGTGGAAACACGGCCACGGTGAGATCGTCCAGAGGTAGACTCCCTCGCCCGCACCGGCGAAGCTCCCTCCGCCGACGTCGTCGGGGAGCCTTCCTCGGAGGCGGCCGCAGTCGATACTGCAAGCGGTACCGATGTCGGAGACCTCACCCCGGGCAGGGGGCCAGCCGGCGCCTCACTCGACGGTACCGGTGGCGCAAGCACCCCCGGTACCGGAGGGGAAGGGCACAACAGCTCTCCCAGGATCTCTGGGAGAACGGCCCGGAGACTCTCGTGCAAAGCGGCTGTGGAGAAAGACATGGAAGCCGATGCAGGCGTCGAGGTCAGAGTCTGTTCCGGGCGTGGAGGCTGTTCCGGGTTGTCCAAGGTGGAGCGCATCGACACCTCCTGAACAGAGGGTGAGCGGTCCTCTCGGTGCCGATGCCTACTGGGTGCTGACTCCCTCTGACCCAGAGCTCTCGGTACCGACGTGGGAAGGGGACCGGTGTCGATGCTTCTTAGATTTTTTCAGACGAAGCATGTCACCGGAGCTTCCCGGTACCGATGAGGAGGACGTAGAATCCAGCTGTCTCTTCCTCGGGGCCGAGGCCGAAGAAGGTCGGTCTCGGGGGGGGGGGGGGCTGTACCGCAGGAGCCCTCAGGGTAGGAGGAGACCCACCCGAAGGCTCACCGCCACCAGCAGGGAATGGACAGCCCTCACCTGCACTCCAGTCGAAGCACCACCATCCAACATCAGCAACAGCGGAGGTCCCGATACCACCGACGCCGACGCAGCCTTCCGATGTCTCGGTACCGACGATGCAGAGGGTCGATACCTCGATGCAGTCGATACAGTCGATGACGAGGTCGAAGGTCTTGATGCTGCCGACGTCGATGCACTCGATGACTCCGGTGCTGTTGTCGACGAAGAGCCCGAGAACAACACGTTCCACTGGGCCAATCTCGCAACCTGAGTCCTCTTTTGTAAAAGAGCACAAAGACTACAGGCCTGTGGGCGGTGCCCAGCCCCCAGACACTGAAGATACGAAGCATGCCTATCAGTGAGCGAGATTACCCGGGCGTACTGGGTGCACTTCTTGAAGCCGCTGGGAGACTTCGATGACATGGGCGGAAAATCATGCCGGCGAAATCAAAATTCGTAATGGCGACGAAGGGCACCAAAAATAAGGGAGAGAGAAAAACCCATACCGAGGCCCCAAAAAAGGCCTACCCCGAAAGCGAAAGGAAACTTTCGTCGGGAAAACAAACTGGACACACGGGAAGGGACAAGACCGAGGTCTTGTTTTTTTTTTTTTTTGCAAAATCGCGAAGACGCGCTAGGGTCAACTTTGAGGGGCGCGAAACGGCGCAAAACACTACCGTCCCGAGCGTGGACAAAAAAAGACTGACGAACACGATTCCGATTGGAGGGGCTGCTGTGGACGTCACCCATCAGTGAGAACAAGCAGCCTGCTTGTCCTCGGAGAATACTGACCATTTAACACTACTCTCTGGCAAACTCTGAAACTTGGGGTTCCTGAGGACCTAACCAACTGCTCTAGATCTTTTCCAAAGATTACCTGAACAAGATAGCTTGGCAAATGTCATTAGAAGCCACAGGAGCTGTACAAGCCTAAGCCAGAGTGGAAGAATTTGCTGGTATATGGCTGTGCACTAGAACAGGCTGGCATGGTTGCTTAGTGAAGCTAAATAGTGGGGCTGAGAGCCAGAGCTAGATGGAGTCACAGAATATGGCTGGTTGTACCATTGCGTGTGATCCGAACGAACCACCACCTCTGGATCTCTGTGCACTCTCAATTGGAGGCTTTAACTAGTATAGTACTATACCTCTACATTGAAGCAGATCTGAGAGATTGCCAGCTAATGAAAATGCACCAAAAGTGCAATAGAAGCCTGCAGTTAGACCTACAGCTAGTGGTGCCTGTGAAACAGCTGTGGTTGGGGCTGGTATGCAAGAGGATTGGCTCATGTCAGTGTGCAACACCAGAGAACAGAGCTGCGGTGGAAAGCCAACACCGCTAACCTAACACACTGTAGCATAGTGTCAGCTACCCCCAGCCATGCAGAATTGCCTATCAAGGCAAGGAATGTGGGAGAGTGAAGTAAAATATGCCCGAAATGAAAGAGATCAGATCCACAGCTTCTAATATTATGCACAAACCAACCTGGAACCAGGGACCTTCAGGTTGAAAGTCAGCCACCTTCCAGAACAGACTATTGTGTTTCTCTTTTTTTTTTTATTATTTATGAAATTTATACATTTATAATCAAGCAAATGCTTGTTTGAAAAAGCAATACATTTCAATTAGTTCAAAGAAAATATAACAGAGAAGTAATTGTTTGAAATTTCTTGCTCAAGTCCACATAATGGGACAAGATTTTAAGAAATGGAATTAGTTATAAACATAAGTTTCAAAGATAGAGCACTAGATGATAACAGCCATCATTCCACAGTGTTAATTACATATTAAAGGGATAAGATGTTTTAAGTACCCCTATTTTGCCTTGAGGTAAGGAATGCTGTCAACTGAGCTGGATCAAAAAATACATACTTATTTGCCTGGTACCTCACCACACACTTGCAAGGGTATCGCAAGTAAAATGTTGCACCCAGCTGAGTTACAGCTGGTTTCATTAAAAGAAAGACTTCCTACGTTTTTGCGTGTCTCTGGAGATGTCGGGAAACATTTGTATTTTCTGACCAAGGAATGTTTTATCTTTATTCTTAAAGTACATGGACATTAACCACTGTTTATCAGGTGCCAATGCCACTGTAACTATTAATGTCGATGGAATTACATTTTCATTATCTGTTAGTTCAAGTAAATCAGTGACATTCAATGGTTGTTCTTGGCTTGCTATTTTTTGGTCACTCCTTTCTTTGACTGGAAGATAATACACTTGGGTGAAAGGAGGAATCAATTCCTCCCTTACACCCAGAATTTCCATTATATTTTTTTTAACATTTCCCTAGGAGATATAACAATTTGTTTAGGAAAGTTTAACAAACGTAAATTATTGCTTCTAGCACTGTTCTCAAGAGATTCAGTCTTTCTTCTTAATGAGGTCAAGTCTTTAATCATAGCCTCCTGCTGAGTAAGCATCTTTTCATATCCAAATCTTTTTGTTCTTCTATCTGTTCCAGTTTACCTATTTTTAAGTCCATGTTGTTTATTTTTTCCTCTTGTTTTAACATTTCCTGGTTTAGTCTATTTATCTGTGGAGTAATTGATTTCCCTAGATCTACAATCAGAGTCCACAAAGAGTCCAGAGTAACTTCTGCTGGCTTGTGCA